>NW_006436282.1:25237234-25255412 GCF_000325575.1 Pteropus alecto
GTATAATATTCCATCGGCTCTTGAGAAGGAAAGAGACCAGAAAGATGCAAAAGAGAGGACCCCCTTTCCTTGAAATGTATTATCTTAGCCCAGTAATCTTTAAATATAGTGCTTACATAACCCCCAAAAGAATTTTTTAAAAGGCTGTAACTTTTATGTTGTCTTCTAAAATTTTTCATTGTAAGATGATGAATTATAATTGGATGAATACTTCAAGACACTGATAAAATAAGTTTTAACCTCCCAATGAATAAAATATCCAAATTTTAAAGAAATCATGTAAAAATTTTATAGTTTCATCCAATGTTTCTCAAAAAATGTGCTTGTCTTAAAAAGACATTTCACTTAAGAGATTCGGCATCACTAACTTATAGTATTCAGCTGTCCCAAATCCGGAGCTTCCACATGAAGGCAAATTATTCCCTTTCTAATGCCAAACTTCACTGTTAACATAAATATGTGTAAGACAGGCAAAGAAAGGGAATCCCATACATCTAAGGAAACTTGATTAATAATAAATAAAGGTGTCTTTACCATGTCAATATTTCTTTCTTGTTTTCTACTTCATATGCATCTGTAAAAATAAGAATGTTTTCCTATACAACTAAAATAGCACTGTCACACCTAACAAAAGTATCTAGTCCATATTGAAATTTTTCACAGATCCCTCAAATGCCCTTTAAAGCTGGTTTATCCAATCTGGGATCCAATCCTGGGCCGTATATTGCATTTGGTTGTTAAATCCCTTCAATGTCATTTAATCTAGAATACGGACTCTTAATAGGACTAATATGGTCCCTAAGAGAGTGAAAATTGGTTACTGGGGGATGAAAAAAATCTTACTCTTGTTATGTACCAAGCACAGATATACATATAGTAAATATATAGATACGCGATGTAGATGAATAAGGGGTTCTCGTAATGAATCTAACCAAAAGCAACCTCACAGGGTGATCTGTCATCAATTCCTAACCAGGCAGGTCATGCTGGGTAGTCATGCCCAGGCCTATAACTTTTGAGTAAAAGGTTATCTTTGTCTTGAGCCAGCCCTGTCCATTGTTTCTGTGCATCTAGATCAACACACCTGGGAAATGCCTCTTTTTCAGACCCCTCGGAAGTGGAACCACGCTCAGGAGAGCACAGAACCTTAACTATCCTCTAATCCAGTCCCTGCCTTCCTTTCTCCCACCTTCCTGGAATCTTCCTCACATTCCCTCCTTAATTCCAAATGCATAAAAGAACTTGTAAAACTGTCATTCTCTTAAGTATTTGAGATCTTGCTTCCCAGCCTGTTGTCAGTTGGGCTCAAATAAACTCTTATAAAAATTCTCTACAGGTTTGGACATTTCATACGTCGACAACAGTGTAACTCTGATATTAAACTTTCACAGTGAGGACACAATTGGGGGTGGGGAGGATGTCTAAACATGCTCCTGGGGTGGGAGTCTGGGCAATCGCGAAAGGAACATTTGAGATCTTGCTTCCCGGCCTGTTGTCAGTTGGGCTCAAATAAACTCTTATAGAAATTCTCTACAGGTTTGGACATTTCATACGTCAACAACAGTGTAACTCTGATATTAAACTTTCACAGTGAGGACACAATTGGGGGTGGGGAGGATGTCTAAACATGCTCCTGGGGTGGGAGTCTGGGCAATCGCGAAAGGAAAGGATGAGAAATCCTGATCTAGAACAATGCCTCTTTTGTGACACTGATGGACTGATGAGGCCACCAAACCAGTAGTATTTCAGTGTATTCCCTTGTTTGGTTCACAGGGGACATTTTCGTAGTACTATAATACTCTATTGGATGACTGGAGTTGAGTGAGGTGGCAGACATGGAAATGTGATGCTCAACTATTCCCTCTAAGGAAGGCCTCACCACCCGGCTGGGAGAAACGTGGCTGGCTGAGATTCATTTGGGTCTCCCTCAGCTTTCCACATAGGTTACGCTCCTCTTGGGACAACCCCAGCCAATGACTGAGCAAGGCTGGTGTACGAGGGCCTGACCATTTCCACCCAACTCAAGAACTCTAAGGGGCGATCTTGGCTCTGGAGCGCCCACAATGATCTAACAGAGACATCGTGGGATAACATCTACATTACGATAGCATACACAAAGCCTAAGTGCAATGCCTGCATACAGTAAGTGCTTAATAAATGGCAGCTATCATTTCAAAGACATCTTATAGCTTCCAAATGAATAAAAGCATGTTGCAATCTGCATCTTAGATCTGCTCAATCTTTGAAGGATCACACAAGCAAAAAACTGCTTAAGCCAGGGTTAGAGCTCACAGAACCATCAGTTTATGTCCCCTAAAACCGGAGTTCTCCATGTCCTTGAGATGCAAGAGTAGGAGGGAAAAACCAGATCATCCCAATCGGTTCACTTCCTATTGACAAATGCCATCACTAGCTGAAGGCGAAGGCAGCAGTCAATAGGAAACTGTGCTCCATGTCTCCACTGCAATCCAATACTTCCTGAAGGCAAATGCATCCTTTATGCCTCAGAGAGTTAGAATCAATCTGGGAATCATGGAGGCAAATAACACTGTGAAGGACGGAAGAAAGTCATTCCCGTCCTATCATAATTGATTCTCTCCACCTCCCTGCTCTCTTACACCAATATATAATTTAAAGGTCACAAACAAACTTTGTCAGAATGCACTAGGTTCTGAATTAGTCAAGACTCTGTGGTTGTAAGAAATAAAAACTCAAGTCAAACCAGCTATAAACAAACAAATGAACAGATAAACAAGTAAATAAACAAGGATGAAAGAAAGAAGGAAGGATGGAAGAAAGGAGTAAGGTTAATATTTATTGGTTTATTGTTTATTTGGTTCGTGCGGTGGGAAGTCCAGGAGGAGTAGACCTCAGGGGAATGCAGAGACTTAGCGACACAGTCAGCTCGCTCTCTCTCTCTATTTCTATTTCTATCTGTATCTCTTTATCTATCTCTATCTCTGCTCTGGTTACATTCTCTTCTACGCCAATAGGCTTTTCACAAATATGAACATGAATAGCAACTAATTATTGAAATAATATAAAATCTTAATGTAACCAGAGCAGAGATAGAAATAAATAAAGAGAAGAGGAACATAGTTCAGAAAATTTCTGGTTATATCATCTCAGTCGAATGACATCACCTTCCTTCTCCCAAAGCCTTCTCCCAAAGTCTTTTCCCAGGGAAAGACTCTGATTAGCTCAGCTTGATGCATAAACACATTTCTAGCTAATCACTGAGGCTCAGATGGAGATTAAGGTTGGCTGAGTCTGGATCTCATGCTCACCCCTGTAGACTGAAGACTAGTCGGCAGCCCATTAAAACTACAAGGAGCAAAGGCGGATCATTTCTCCCAGATGAAATAAGGTGTGCCAGAAGAAGATGAGAAGGAGATGCTGAACAGTCACAAGTGATAGGTATCCTTTACAGATCCTTTATGTCTCAAGTTCTTGTTTTGTTTTCTAACAAATATCTCTGAAAACAGAGAAGATTTTTGCAGTTTCAAAGGAAAAACTATGTTGACAGAAAAAAGAGAAAATGTGCAGAAGAGAGGAGCTGGGTGAATAAGGCGATGATCAAAACTTTAAGTGCATCATTTCTTTGTGATGTCATATATTTAATCTCAGGGAGTATGACACTCATATCTACTTCTACCAGCCTTTAATCCCAGACTCTAATCCTTTGGGGATAAGAGCGATACCCATCTTACAGGGCTTCTGTGAGCATTATATGAACTAACGCAAGTGAAACACATAGCAAAAAGCCTAACGTACAGAAAGCTATTTTTATAAATAAAAATATAATTTAGGTATATTCATGTAGCACCCATATCCCCAATACACACTGAGGGCTCTTTGCTGCAAATACCTACAACACCGTTTAGGGTTCTTTTTCTAGACCAGCGAGACCCATTCAGAGAGTTAATGCCCACACCCAATCAACTCTCGACTGACTTCCTCTGCAGTCCGTGGGATAATCCTGAGCTGCCCACGTGACTGCATTCCGATTGACGCATCTGAGACCGTGTCCTTTTTGGGGCTTCCTTCCTTTCCTGACTACTCCCAACTCCCCTCCTAGTGTTTCCTTGGAATCATCTCCTAAATAAACCTCTTGCATTTGAATCCTTGGTTCAGGATCTTCCTCCAAGGGATTTAAAACGAGCACAATGAATTTGTAGACCAAATTTCTGAAAGAAAATGTACTGGAATGCTCACCATCATGATTCTATGACTAGCAGGATTGTAAATGATTTTCCTTTTTATGATCTCTATTTCAAACATTTTTCACAAATATGAACATGAATAGCAACTAGTTATTGAAATAATGTAAAATCTTAAACCTAATTTTTAGTCTCTGTAGCACCTGACCGCCTTTTTCTTCTCCCTACTTCTAATTTTATGTACCTGATAAGTTTTCTTACTTTTGCATCCACTAAGTCCATTCCTGCCTCCACGCCTTTACTCATATTTATCTAGCACTTTCTATTAACCTAACCTCTCCCACAAGGCCTCCCCCGATTCACCCTAGCCCATAATGCCATTTTATGTTCATTTCTTCTGTGTATCATTTCATCGACTATCAATTCTTCCCATACCTACATCATTGTAAAGAGAAACATGTACAATACTACTTTGCTATGGGTCTCTCAACTTCCTAGAAGATCTGGATCAGCAGTAGAACTACTTTCAACACAAATGTGATGTTAGACCCATTCGAGACAAAATCCCACCTCCAGAAAACATGACGGACGATATCTGAGCTGCATCTGCTGTTTCAGCCGTTAACAAAGAGTCTTTTAAACAGGACAGCAGCAATTGGGGAAAGAGAAGGAAAGAAACAGAAGCCGGCTCTGATGCACCCGTTCCATCATCCCTCAATGATCTTTTCATGAGGACACATAGCCGATAAGGAGAGAAAGACAGACAAAAAGCATTCTTGGCTTAGGCATGAAATAGCAGCTCCCCCTCGGTGTCTGATTCAGTTACTCAGAATGGTTTTCTTATGGCTGTGCCTCTGGTGAATTATGAGTCTCTCTCTCTCTCTCTCTTTCTCTTCCCCCAGGCTTCATACTAAAGACGAGACGCAGCTGCCAGGGCCTCCCGAGAGTTCCCAGCAGTCCACTATGGTGAAATAAAATACCATGTTATGCTGGAAAATTAGCCGGTCTTTTCTTCGCACGGGCTGTGCTATTTCACAGTTGGGATAAGGGTCCCAGGCCTGAACACTCACTGCTTCTCTTGAGACGTGCAGCGCGATCTTCCAGACAGTCTCAATCGTTTTTGTGTTCCTGCTTCCCAGCCTACTGCTGATAATTATCTTCTAAAGCGATTATAGACGTTTGTATAAGATACGTACACTCCACCTTCTTGAAATACTGATCTGAAGGAGGGCATTTGCTCACCATTAGAGCAACTATTTTACTTCCGAGGAGAGAGGTTCTGTGGCCCCGATGCCACAGATGATTTAGGACTTCGACGGGCTTGTGATCTTCCCTATTTGCATCTTCCATGTCATTACTACCAGAAGGATTGAATTATATAAATGGGCTGAGGTTTATACATAATGATTGGTTGAACTGCTTATAATGTTGCAATCTCAGCTTTATCTGCCTCAGAAGAAAAGGGAGCCAGCTAAAATAGGTCTGTAACCCAGCACGGAGATTTGGAGTGAAGTATCAAAATGGAAATTATCTCTAGTTAAGCAATTTAAACCCTATTAGAGACTGAGGCTGAAAGTAAACTTGATGCTTCAACCTAAAATCCTGATTTCAATCTTTAAATAATAGGATAAGCTTCAAATCCCAGCAAAGGCTTGGGTGAACGGTTAGCAGAGGAAATGGAGCAATGTGAAAAATGACCAGTTCTTCTTGCCGAGGACAGTAGCTCACCAGATGTTAACAGACAGCCCTCTCTACACATTCCTTTCTCCCTCTCCTGTTTCACCCTATTAGCCAGCAAATAGGATAAATGAAGACGCCCCCACCACCACCACACACACACACGCTTCAAGTATTTAGAAATCCTTACTAGATCCAAATCATCAGATGCTAAAAATCTAATTTCTTTCTAACCTCTCTGTGGGGTATACATGGGAGACTTGACCAGGATCTATTTAGAGATACAAATATTCATTGATAGATGCAATCAGACAAACAGGTCCCTTTGGGAGTACACAAATAAAAATTGAAAGTAGTTCAATTTACCAACTGAGGGGCAAAGGTGGAGTCTTAATTCTTTTTTTACATTTTTTATAAGAGGCACTCAATATATAGAGTTGGGTTGAATTATTAAATTGAAAACATTCACGCCCACTTTTGAAGAACATAATTGGAAAGGACGTTATCAAATGCAATGGCTGTATTAACTATACCTTGACCCACTTCTCTGCTTTTCATTTGCGAAGTTAAAATGCTCTCCAGGAAGAACTCGTTAATTTTCACAAGTTGTCGTAATTCCCGAAGGACAGGCAGCAAAGATCGCCATCGATCCGTCGCAGAGATTTGAGAAGGAGAGTGCAAGGCGCAGCCCAGTGAGTGGGAGTCAGAGCAGAACGATGTGAAACAGAGGACGGCGGACAGCGGGAGCAGAGACGCAGCCCGGAATGGACTGCGCAGACCCTCGTCTATCTCCCTGCCCCTCTGGCTGTGTTACGACTCAGGAAGCCCTGGCATTGCACTCGTACAACAGGAGTAACCTCCCCTGCCCGTCAGAGGGGCAGAGCAAGGAGGCAGTCCCCGGACTCGGTTAGCGCGGGGACTCTCTTTAGTTCCCCACCGTGTGCTCACCTCTACCCCGCACCCCCTGTGCTCACCTGACTCGGCATTTGGCTCTGCCCTAGTGGACTCCTGTTGAATGAAAGAATGCATTTGTGACGACATGGATGGATCTAGAGGGGTATCACGCTAAGTGAAATAAATCAGACAGAAAAAGACAAATACCGGATGATTTCACTTATATGTGGAATCTAAAAAACAAAATAAACGAACAAATAAGAAAGAAATAAGTTTATGGATACAGAGAACAAATTGATGGTGGCCAAATGGGTAGGGGGTTGGGAGTGTGTGTGAAAAAGGTGAAGGGATTAAGAAGTACAAATTGGCGGTTACAAAATAGTCAGAAGAACGAAAGTACAGCATAGGGAATCTAGTCGATCATATTGTAATAACTATGCATAGCGCATGGGTACTAGATTTATAGGGGTGATCGCTTTGTAAGTTATGTAAATGTCTAACCACTATCCTGTACACTTGAAACTAATATAATATTGAATGTCAACTAGAACTGAAAAATAAAAAAAAAATTTAAGAAAAAAATGAATGAATGAATGAATGAATGAATGCCTTGTTGGTAGTTGAACCATTAAGTCAATATTTCTTAAGGTGGTATAATCAGCCCTTAAGAAAAAAGGTGCCTAGCATCCCTTATCTGCAATGTTCCTGCAAAATACAGCAATAGGAATCTCTCCAGATTGACAAAACCATATGCATTCGGTTATAGTGATGCCTTTTTCTAATAAAAACCAATACCTAAGTAAATAAATAAACATTAATACCATATATGAAGAAGGGTCTTCGATATGAAGTAAGAAAGTTATAACACAGTACGTTCACTGGGCTGCATGCTTTTAAATGCATTATCTCACTGGATCCTCACGAAATGCTTTGAGGTCAATGTTCTTTTTGTTCTTTAATATAGATAAGGAAACTGAGACTTTACAAAGTTAAGTAATTTGCCCGGAATCACACGGCTTGAAAATGAGGATTTGAGACCAAGTCTGTTGGAAACCAGCCCCTGGTGTCAGATTGCCTCTCCTGGGTATTTGCTCCAATTCTGGCTCCTTGACTCGTCTCTCTTCCTTTTCCTTCTCTTGTCTCTCAATTTCTGATCTCTCTGTTTCTTTCCTCTCTTTCCATCACCCACCTCCTACCGCACAGCTTATCTATGCACAGCTCTCCTCATATTCTCCAAGGGCTCATGATTTAGAAAAGTTTCATCGCCAGAGAGACTTGCCAGCTCCAGATTCAAAGGCCGAGCAAGGTGTCTGATAGTCCGGCCACCAGGCCACTGCCTAAGGTCACCACGCAGCTACCGAGCACATCTCAGACTCACAGACTCTGCCTGGGCTGCGGCTGTCCATGTATTTGGTCACTTGGATTCTGAAACAGCAATTAATAATTTTAGAAGCAGTGTTTACAAATGGTTGCTGCTTAGATTTTGTGGACTAGTGTGTATAAACATGCGCTATCAGTATAAATAATTTACATGAGAGATTCCCTTGGGTTCTTCTGTAGAAACACTCTTCATGCTTCAGAGAATGTGGCTCCAAAGATCACCCGAGGAGCAGCTGCTCTTCCTCCTTTGGGTCGACACGTAGGTACAAACCTCTGTCAGCTGACATTTTGAGTAACGACTGCACAGAACACATGCTGAATGGTTTACACACATTATCTTCTTATCTAAGGCTTGTAGGGGTTAAACAATAGCCCAGTTGTCACGTACCAGTTCATGGAAGAGCCAGCTCTCCAATACGATGGGCCTCATGTCAGGGCCTAAGCCCTCCACCCTTCTGCTCTCAGTGACAAGCACTTGGCCATCCCTGTGAAAGACAAAAATAAAAACAGTCCAACAAGGACCTTGGAATTCAGTAGCAAAGATTTTTAAAAAGTTCATAAATATAATTAAAAAGGGCAGAATGCAACCTAACATTACCCTCTCGGTCCAACAGATAAGGAGTAGTAATAATTTCTTAAAAAGAGTAAACCTTTAATTTATGTGTGATGTTTTCAAAAAGAACCAGGAGAAAAGCGGAAACCACAGCACATACTCTGAGACGGGCAGCCGTCCAAACATCACAATTACTTCTGTGGAAAAGCAGAGCTAAGACCGAGAGGGGAAAAGTCCAGGAAGTCAGTGGCCGGGTGGGTTTAAAACTCGTTATGTGCATCTGGAGATAAAGGAGTCAGAAGGGCCAAGGAAAGATTAATGACCCAATGACAGTCACGCCCTGGTACTGGAGGGACGGCTGCTGCCATCGGAATAGCCCAGGAACTGAGAATTCAAAAATTCACCACTGACACCGGAGGGCCAAAGGCTGAGACCCTCCCTTGGTTTATTTAGTTTTGCTATAAATCATTTACTTCATAAACTGCCATTCTTAGGACAGTACATGCTGTAGTAATTTATGACCGTTATGAGGTTGAGAGAGAAAACGCAAAGTTTGTATACAAAAGAAAAAAATCTCCCAAGTTGTTTTCTTTAGATAAATGGCCACACGTGGCAAATCGAAGCCAAGAGTCACTTTGGAAAGTTTGTCTAAACCCCAACCGTTTTTAAATGACTCCACAACCTAGTCAAATTGGCAATGGTGTGGCCTCCACCAAAATTCTAGATTTCGTAAATGTCTATCCGTTTCGCCTTTAAAAAGTATTAAAAATTTTAGAAAAATGCGGAGCTACGGAGTTCAGTAGTTTGGCGGGACAGTGGTAAGAACTTGACCCTCTTTGATATGTGCTCATCAAAGACGCTGGTTTTTCAATATGAGGACATTTATTCTGCTAATAAAACTTCTGCTTGCAATCATATCTCTTAGTTGAGGCACTGCGTGGAATGGGGGAAAAAGCTATAATGCGACTATTTCTCGGGAAAAGAAATTTGTTTCTACTACCTTTGGCCCTTAGGGTTATTTGATTGCATTTATCTTTCTTCAAAAAATCTTGCCAGAACTTGCAAAGTTCTAAGAAAAATTGGTATGGAGCAGTCAGGCAATGGCAAGTACTAGCGGGGGAAAACAGCGAGTCCTGACTTTGAAAAGTATTTACATACATTCCAGTGCATTCCATAATGCGTAAAGAATAAACTTAGCGAGGAGACGCATTCCATGCCCAAAACTGAATCTCTGAAACGGGGATCTGAGTGAAAGAGACACTTGATGTTACTACTCCATGTAGAGAAACAAAGCAGATATTGTAGGCCCGGATGAAGTGTTCGTGGATGATTCGTGAGAGAGAAGGGCAAACACACACCAAGTAGATACTTCTCGTAAGGACATGCTTTGCGATGCGAGCATTTTTGAGCTTGCAATGGAATTTTAAAGCCATCCAGAAATAACAGATGTTTGAACCCGAATGATCCAACTTTTGATGCCAAAATTAGTGCTCTAAAGAGGAACTTTAGAGTTGTAACATATGAAGAACTTCAGTAACTCTTCTCCAGGCAAAGAGTTGAAAGAGATTTATTCTGTGGCTTGCTGACCTACCCTTTTATCTGTGTCCATTTATATTCTAAGCGATAAAAATTTCTGTCAAATGGAAATATTAATAACTGAAATGCAAGTCTCTTTTCTATGTCTGACTTCAATCTCCTTTCCCTCCCATTTGAGCACTCTATCTCTAAATTGAATTATGAAACCAGGAGGAAGACCCTTTGGACATGATTTATTCCCAAATTCTTACATATGAAAACTAATAACAGGTTATGGTTGAACCTACACAGCACAGAATTATCTAGCTAATTTAATAGTTATCAGCAGTGAGACAGATACTTCAAGCAAGTATACCAAAACCAGCCAACACACATTCCCACCAACAATAAATAGGCAAATTCGACTTTGCAGCTACTTTTCTTCCAAATTAAATAGGTAACCGATAGATGTCAAATCTTGGCTTTACTTGGTTTAAAGGATATATCAAGGCTGTCGCTTCACTTAAAACAAGGTTGTCTTTTTTCTTTTTCATTAGCTTGTCAGGTTAACTTCCCATGCCCCAGCTCATCCCCATCTCTCAGTTAAACAAATGAATGAAACTTAGACAAGGAAGCACTTTATTTAGTTTTCAAAGAAACATCTTATACATCTCCTTTACCAAATAAACTTCCCAGCAAGGTAGCAAGGTTTATTGGATGTTAGCATAGCAACGTTTCTTATTTCAGCTCAAAAACACTGGAAAATAGCGCCTGTGAGGAGCAAGTGGCAGTATGGTCATGGTTTTAAAAGGGAGCCAGGAACTCAAACTGTAGCTGTATTTTAAAAATAGCATAGC
This sequence comes from Pteropus alecto, assembly GCF_000325575.1. Taxonomy (NCBI): domain Eukaryota; kingdom Metazoa; phylum Chordata; class Mammalia; order Chiroptera; family Pteropodidae; genus Pteropus; species Pteropus alecto. The sequence goes on from NW_006436282.1 coordinate 25,248,271, forward strand.
AGCTATGATTATAATTTAGCTCCACAGCACGTAAGCGTGGTATGAACAGGAAATGGGAGTACATCTTCTGAGCCTGATAAGATTCTCTAATGTAAGACATATGCTCCACTTCTTGGCTGGAGAGCTTGGCCTAGCCAGAAAGAAGAAAAGCATATATGTTTATCTTTAACCCAAAGATCAAACTATCAGTCTTTGAAGATTTTTTTGAATTGCTATTGAATTGAATGCTAAAGTCGAGAAATGTGCAGCATAGATACAAACAAGGAAAAACTACTTTTGTTAGAAAAATTTTAATTGGAAGTAACTTCCGGAGGAAAGTGAATTAAGTGAGCTATGCGTCTCAAGCCTGTGCTATCCCAGGGCAGCCTGCATAGGGCACAACTGCTCTCCAGGGAAATCAGTGCTAATTGAGGGGACATTCCTGACAAAAGAATCTCCATCTCTACAAAAGCCCAAAGTCAAATTCACTACAGACCGTATTTTTTTAAGAATACTCTACAGTATCAATAATTATTCAAATAGAAATGTGACCAAATGCCCTTGAGATTACCTTTATTTTCAAGGAAGGAACCGATGGTTTATGTGTTTCCAGATAAGTATTTTAGGAAAAGTATAAGTTAGAGCAACATGGCTCAACAATGGATACGCAACAGTATTGCATCATGTAATTATATAGTCCATGTTAGGGACGATGAAAAGTTCGAAACAGTAATATGCAAAGTGCTATTGGTGATAAAAGTGATCTAATATAATTGAAAGTCCTTTGTAAAGTTTAAAGAGCACTAAATTGGTGGTAACATTTTTACTTATGAGGTGCCAAGAACTCATCTAAATAAGTTTTTACACATGAAGAAAGTGAGACGCAGAAAAGTAACTTGCCTAATGTCACACAGCTAGTAAGTGACTGAGCTAGAAATTGAGTGTATCTAATCCGATTCTAGAATGTATGCCCTTAATCTTTATGCTGTGTTGTATCGTTACTCCCTTCAAATTTAATACCCCTCCATCACTCCATGTTGCAATGTTGTGATCATCTGATCAATACATACTATCGACCTAGCACTGAGAGGGAAACTATAATTCCAGTAGCAGCCAAATTCTAAGAAAAAAAATTATACCGCCTTCATCTACGTTCCAATTTGTCTTATTTTAAATTTGTTTAAAGATTTATTTTTAAATTAAAATTTTATGTTTCTTAACATTTTTCTATGTTTACTATTTATACTGTAAGATTTTATTTGATTTTATCTAAGTCTTTCCATGATGAAGTGGTTAACTCCAGGGCAGGGGCAAGGAAAGTATAATGTGAGTCTGGAACAGCTCATGATGCCAAAAAAGTAAGGAAGTGCTTGAAAAACAATGGCAGCATGTCAAAAAGATGTAAAGGCTAACCAGAAAGAGCTCCCCATGGCCAAAGGTAGAATAATTTGAGCAAGAAACAAATAACAATAGTAAGAAATAAATAACTAATAACAATTGGTTCATAACCCATTGAATAAAATAAATATCAAGGAATCATACTGATATCAACAAATATGTAATTGAATTTTTAAAAAATGAGGGGGAAGAGATGGTCTATCTTACATAAAAATTCTAATTCATAAATGTGAAACAAACGAGGAAATAGAAAACCAAAAACAGACCACAGTAATATTTGTTGTAGGCAAAAATCTATCAACGGATGCTAAAATCAGTGGAATAGGAACAGGATATTGTCATAATCTCAGTGTCTTCCCCAAATATTTATTAATTATAAAGGTAAAATAGTAACTTTATAGTGGAGAAACCTGGAAATAGCACCTTAACCAAGTGATGGGAGTTAATATCACTAGTAATAAGATATCAATACTGTGAACTCCTGGATTATGATGTCCTGAGAAGGACACTTCCAAGTATTCTGATCAAAATGCATAAACGGAATTTAAACACAAGGAAACAGTGGGTATAGCAAAACTGAAACAAATTCTACAAAAATCTGACTAGTCCTCTTTAAAAGTGTCAAAGTCATGAGACACAAAGAAAGACCGAAGAACAGTCCACATCGTCAGAGACAAAGAGGACCTGACAATTACATGCAATGCGAGATGCTGGGTTCGGGATCACAGAAGAGGATACTGGGGAGGCAGGGTAATCCAAACCAAACCTTTGTCACACTGGTGTTAACGCCTCAGTTTTGGTCCTTACATATGGTCACACGCGATGTTAATGTTAGGGGAAGCTGCGTTGAGCACTCTCTGTGCTATTTTTGTAATTTTCTATGATTCTAAAATTATTTCACAATAAAAAGTTTAAAACAAACAAACAAAACCAAAAAGCCCTGATCCTGCATTGTTTTAAACAATCGTTTAAACAGTCTATTCTAACATTTCTGCTAACTCAGACATTTGAAAATCCATTTCAGGACTTTTGCCTATCTAGTCAACATTTACTGATTTCTCACACTATTTTAGAAGGGAGGAAGGAAATTTAAGCACAATGAAGTAAGTAACTAACTCAAGGTCTCAAAACTAACAGGTGACTGAACTATGATTTGCCCTTAGGCAGTTTGATGCAGTCTGTCTTAACTTCTTCATATAACTCGCTCTGGTACCCAATACCACTATGACCTCTATTATTATTTACTGACTAGCTTCTTTACAATTGACTCCATTTGTTTTAAAACTAAACAAATAATAAGCTATGTTATAAGGTCCTCAACCTAAGTAGATAAGACAAAGGGATCTTCTGTCTTATCCACTAATGTACCACAAGTTCTTTGAATAGTGCCTGACACCCAGAAAGTACTCAATGAATCTTTATTGAATAAATGAAGGAATGAATTCAAAATTTTACATTGCAATTGTAAATAGAAGGCCAAGCATCATTTGCCAGAAATAGAAAGTAATCTTCAAAATAAATAGAATTAAAATAACACAGTATTGGATTTTGTTAACCAATGTCTCCATAAAAAAATTAATTAATTTAAAAAATAATAAATAAAAATAAAATAATACAGTATTATTACATACCGTTGTTTCCTGAATGCTCTGAGGCTCAATATCTTTATATTTTAAAAGTAAAAATATTAGAGATGTAAAAAAGGATATCTATTACAGACAGATTTCTCCTCGATTTAATCAAAAAGAGTCGAAGTGACAGAATAATTTTCCAAGTAAATCAATTTTATTTTGAGTTGTATCAGTATGCTACCTGAAATCATCATACAAATGACTAACGTAAGGCGCCATTCTTGGGGGAATATGGCCTTATTCTAAAGGGACCAACTGAATCAGGGATCATGTAAGATTAAACAGCTTAGTCTCCGTCAATCTTTCTCACTCCTTAAATGTCATCTCTTCCCTGTAATCTCCTCCCTCCTCTTGCTTACCTCTCATTTCTGTCTCTAATCCCCTACAGAATTATTTGTAGACTCTGTGACACTCCCTTGTGCATACCTCTTCAACAGCGTTTAAAACATCAATTCATAATTATTTTTTCTAAGCCTCTCTCCTTTACTTAAATTACGATTATGTAGGACATCGGGGAGTGGAGTGCGTCATAGTTTGTTTATACCTCCAGCACTCTATCAGTATCTTACAAGATGTTAGGCCCATAATAAATTGTTAAATTAAGGTAATTACAGAAGTTAGAGGAAAAGAAAGAACTGTGTGGGTTTTTCCCCTTCTTTAAGCCACGATTTTGTCATCACCTGTGTTTGAAAACCTTATTCTTGAGATCATTCATTAGATCTTCTCGAACACACATGAGGGCTCTCCAGTAAGAAGAAAAAGAAGACAGCCATCCCTTCCTTCGAAATTTCTCAGAATTAATTTGCTTCCCAGAGTAATTATAATACATCACTCTTCTTTTGCATAATGAAGGCTAAAACTTGGATGGATGCCTTCTTTGTAAACATTACTGCCACATTTTTGTGGCTTGCTGATAAAGTGAGGATAGTGCTGAGGTCACTTTTCTCTACCTGGGTGATGATCTCTGCTCTCCACACAAAGAATGACGGACAGATACGGCTCCTAGCTGACAATAGGTTAAAAAGATGCAGGATGGCAAAGAAAACACACTACAGAACAACATTCTTACTAGAAGCCAGAAATGTAACATTCCTCGGACATCTCTTGAGATGATTAACAGCAGTTTCTTAGGAATATGTAATTATGTCTAGTTAGAAAAACCCTGTTACCTACTATTGCATTTGAGAACAGGATTCAATATATGAGTACAAGATCTAACATGGAGGTGCACGGCAAGCATCCCTGAGATACCGAGCTGAAATAATCTCTACTTTATGAAATTATTATACAGAAATCAATACTTTTATATACATGAAAAATACTTAGGAAATATAATGGAAGAAAACCTATTTATAATAAGCAATAATACATATAAATATTTCATCCTCACTCATAACAAATGTTATTAAAACCACACTGAGATACCAATTTTCTCTATCAGGTAAAAATCCAAAAGTTTTACAACATACTCTGTTGGCGAAGCTGTCAGGAAATGGGCACTCTCGGACATATAGTATAAATGGACATAGTTTTTATGGAAGGCAATTTGGCAATAATGTCAAAATTTAAAAATGCATTTACCCTTTAACCTATCGATGCCACTCCTGGGAATTTATCCTTTATATGGGTAACATGTGAGGTGGCTGAAACATTGAAGAGGCAACATGTGAGTTACACTGTTACTCACTGAACCATTGTTTATAATAGCAAGCGATTAGGAAAAAAATCAAGCATTCATCAAAAAACTTTTTTATACCAAATCTATTTGTACAAAAATAAGTTAAATAAATCTCAATCGAGGGACCTTTTGCAAAATACTTGACCAGTACTCCTCCAAACTGTGAAAATAAGTAAAACCAAGGAAAGTCTAAGAAACTGTCGCAGCCAAAAGGAGCCTAAAGAGACATGATGACTAAATATAACGTGATCTCCTACGTTAGAAGACAGTAAAACTAAAGAAATCTGGACAAAGGATAGACTTTAGCTAATAATGATGTATTAATATTTGTTCAATAATTTTAACAAGTGTACCATGCTAAAGTAAAATATTAATAGGGGAAAACGGACACATAGGAATTCTCTATACTATATTCACAATTTTTTTTTGTAAACATAAAACTATTCTTAAGAAATAAAAGTTATAAATTAAAATAAATTATAAGACAGCTATATAATGGAATGATTCTATGCAATGTTCAAGAAAGAATAAGGAGCTTTCTCTGAACTGATAAGAAAAAGATCTGCAAGGCTAGTAAGTGAAAAAAGCAGTCATATAAGAACTGGTATCTGTCTAAAGAAACCGGCTTGCACACTCAAGTACCTAGTTACAGCGGTCATCCGTCAGGGGCAGCGTGGGAAAAACGGGTGATGAAGAACATGGCAGAAAGAAAAAATACACACCCACACATACGCAAACGCACGCATAGATCAACCATGTAAATGAATGCCTATTTAGTTTTGTTAACTCCTGCCTGTAGGGCTCTCTATGAATAAGGAACGAGATGGAACCCTGGGTAAAATGTGATTATTGTTGAAAAACAACCCCTTCCCCAAACCATGACTCTTTCTACCCCCTGTATCTCTATGAATTCGTTTAAAAAATAAGTACAAAATGAAAGCAGAACTGATTGAAGCCTGCCAAACTTGTATGAACCCAAACTCCTAGACTTTGCCTAAAAGATCATGCTACCCTTCCATGGCATCTTGTTCCTTTTACTGTAAAATGAAAGTAGGCCTAAATAAAATTTTGTTTTGAAGAATTCTTACTATTGATTGAAAGAGAGATAATTTATGAACAGGAGAAAGAGGGAGTGCAGAATGACAGATCCATAAAAAACTTTGAAATGAAGAACAAGCTATGGAAGTTTAGCATTTCCAAAAGAGATTAACAACACCGAGTTTTGCTCTGCCTCTAGTAGGATATACCTTCGCTGACTATATCAACAGTAGGTATGTACATATAAGAGGGACAGAATAATCTGAAACTGGAATTTATTCATTTAAAAAAAAAGACCTAGTGATTTAAAGAGTCAGATTCATTTTGCCTTTGTTTCAAGGAACTATTAGAAACACAATTCAGATGGGAAGGCATTTAATTATATGAACTTCACGATGACATCTTCGAATCAGGCCAACCTCTTAACATTTGAGGCAGCCCAAGTCAAAAGTACGTAATGAAGCCAATATGCCATATGTCTAAATATTTTGCAGTTGTAAATCAAGCTAACAAATTGTTAAATACTTTAATCCTTCTACCTTAACATTTTCATAACGACCTAAAAGATTAGATTTGAATTTAGATTTCTCAGACTCTTCAGAGTTCCAGACCAGTAAATAGTAGGAAGGAAGAAAGAGGTGGGAAGGAGCCTTGAAAGTTACACGGACCTTGTAAGCTGAGACTTCCTCTATCCAGGTTACCCCAGATGTGGTAGAGGGCACGAGAGCTCTGAGTGTGCCTGTCTTCTTGGCAACACAGACACCTCACCCAGGAGCAGAGCCAAGGGCAGGCGGGAGTAGGACCCTCAAAAGTTTCAAGCCCAGGGTGAGGGACCTTTCTCATATGGTCAAGGGTGAAACTATTTCAGCTACCTCTTAGCGATCATCAGAGGAAGGAATAGAGAGCTTTCATTTTTCTGGGTCCTTTGGAATTGCACTTTGAAAGAGAGACTCTTTAAATGATGATATTGACAAATAGAGAAAAATCAAAAGATGTAATGATTTGTCGTGGGCATTATGCAACATTGGGGTTGTCTGGAATTCGAGGCCATATATAAAATGGAATTGGATGATTTTTATCATTTTTGTGTGTGTGATTTTTACACAGTGTGTAATGATGGTGGGGACCATGGAGGGGACTTTTACCCTTCAGTTACTACCATTCTTAACTGTTGGGTTTTTTAAATTTTTATCATGTATATATACTGCATTTACATTAAAATGACAAAGAGGTAAAGATCTTCTTATAGTCCTTTAAGCAAATATAGGAGTTTAAATGTTGAATTTAATTATCAGGCCTAGGTCTTTTGGTCCCCAGATGAAGCATTGCCAAAACAACATATTAGGTAACATGATAAATACAGAAATTCTATTTTTTCTTAATGGCGATATTCATATTAGAAGCAAGCTGTCAGTAGC
>NW_006436282.1:25255558-25270614 GCF_000325575.1 Pteropus alecto
TGCTTGAGTTCTGTTTCAGCAGATGTCTTTGTTTGGAATGTGACAATTATCACCATTATTTATTTCACTGAATATCAAGTGGTACAGAGGGAAGCCAAGTCCTCATCAATAGTGCACGTGGTAAATTACATCATACTATCTCCTCACATGTCTTATTCTTTGTTACTTGTGCTTAAAAATATCACAAAAAGACATATCTGACAGACTTAAAACTGAATGCAGTTCAAAGTTAATATCGACTGTCACACAAAACTATGTAGGATACACAGGAAAAAGAAAAGTGTGTTTTCCAGCCTCTTTACTTGCTATATAATATTAGATAACATTTACCGAGTGCTTAGTCTGTACCAGATAATGAGTAAGCACTTTACATAGGTTCTCTCTTTTAACCATAACCAGAAACTCCTGATATTCACATATATTCTTTCACCTATACTATGCCTTCCTCTTAACATGTCATTACTTGTTATATTAGCCAATGACTAGTTTGATAAACATCGTGAATTTTTATTCACTGAATAATTCCTACTGTAGAAGTTCTTTTATGAATGGACATTTTCTATTGCAATAAAGAGCAAATCATTAAGGAAAATAACATAAAAATCTTGCTCCTCAAAATAAGCTAAATTTTATTCTTAACTCTATCAATTAGATCAAAGCAAATCTCGATACAGAATTCAACAATTCAATAAACAATAAAGCACCTGCGATGGGAATTTTACATTCATTATTGGGTTGGGTACAAAAATGAATTAGACTGTCTCTGTCTTCTTAGTGTACAGTCTGATGGAGAAGAGGAACAAACAATTGGATGTCAAGACAGATTGTGGTCAAATCTGTGTTCCAGATATCAACCAAGTATTCAAGAATATGCAGAGGCTCTTGTTCTGACTTTGGTGATGGGAAAAGAACATTTTGAAAGCAAATGATTTGGATCAGGCGTTGAAGACCTGTTAAACTTGCAAAAGCTGATCTGGAAGGAAGGGCACCTGACAGAGGCAATAGTTTAAAGAAAGACAACTGAGAACAACTGAGGGCCTGTTTGGTAGGACTTGTCACAGACTAGGCTACAAGAGTTGATCGAGTGGGAGATAAGGCTAGAATGATGGATTTGGATCAAATCATGGAGGGTTTTGACTATAGAAGGCAAGGGACAGAAAAGGAAAGTGAGCTCGAAGGAACATGCTCAGATCTAAACCTTTGGAAGATGACTCCAACAGTAATGTTCAGAAAAGTCAATATTTAAGGTATTTGGGAATGGATGTGGGGAAGAGCATTAAATGAGAGTTTTTTTAAAATACAAAATCACTTAGATGAATAGCAAGGTTGATTTGCTATTATTCCACTTACTGGAGGAAAAAGAGAGGTAGTAGTCAGAGGAAACTTCAAGTTCGAGAGTCTCAGATGTGGAGACGTTGTGGATGATGTGAAGGCTAAACTGTGGCTGCGACTCGCTGGACATGCAGGAGAACGAGATGGAGCCCCAGAAAGCAGGTAAGGACCTGGTTGGCCAGGGAGTGAAAAAGATTGTCAATACGGATTTTGAATTCCAAAGAAGAATACACTGGTTACAGCTGTTTGTTTTTTGTACGCCTATAGCACCTGGTCTTCCTAGGTGGTCTCCCATCCAAGTACTAAGCAGGCCCAACTCTGCTTAGCTTCTGAGATCAGATGGGATCAGGCGTATTCAGGGTAGCATGGCCGTAGACTGAGATTTTATGTGAAAAAATGTATATTAATGTGGTATTAAAACATATGAATAGTTAAAAAAAATACTTTAAAGGAAGACATTCAACTTCATTTGTTCAACAAACATGTTGAGCCATGTGCTTAATGTGAAACTGTGTTCCATAAGCTCAATAAGCACAATGTGGTAGATTCCTCTCAAATAACAGTTTAATTAATACTAATATTTTACTCCCCACTATCAGAGGGTAGATTTGCATTTTCTCCTCTTAGCACCTGATGACCTAGGGCTAAAAGTAAAAAATACAAACTGCTTACTTGGAAAAAAAAAAATTTATAGGAAAGCTAAACCCAGGAACATCACCTTATGCTTAAAGAAATGGTTGAACCAAGTAAATAAGAGTGGTTTCCCAGAAATTGCTTGTATTCAACATAAAACTACTAATCGCTCCCTAATGTTTTGCTTTAGAGTGTAAATTTTCACACTCACAGACTCTACAAGACATGAACCCAGATGTGCAGCCAATCTGAGTCTCCCTCCGGTTTGTCATAACACTAGCTGGGGGGTGGTGCATCTGGAGCCACTGAATGCAGGGACCAGAGCAAACTGGACTCACTGGTCCTTTGTACCCCAGATGGAGACACAGTGACAATTTCCTAAAGTTCTAAAAATAAATAATTTGTTTTTCTAGAGACAAGTACAGTGACTCTATTATATACACTCATCAGGAGATTGTAGAGAGTTTAGGATGTGGTAATCGTCCAACTCAAAGAGGAATTGTTAGTCAGAGGTTGAAAAATATATGTAAATGGGTTCTGGGAGTACATGTTATCTCTAAATCTTCCCAAAGAATGTTGACCTAGTCCTAAAGCATTTATTTACACATTCTTTTTAAACATTTTTTAAAGTAAACTCAGAAGCCCCATTTTGCATCACATAAGTTGGTCCAATGTAGGCAAAATGTTGATTATTGTTGAAGCTTTGTGATAGATATGAAGACTTATTATACTCTTCTCTCTACCATGTATATGTTTAAAATTTTCCATAATAAAAAGTAAAAAGAAAAAAAAAGGGGGGGAGCTGTTTATTTCTTGCGTTTGGATAGCTGGGGGTAATGAGAATATTTTCTTGCTTTTCTTTTTCCTGGTGACATACACAGGAACCTTTAAGAAGTCGCTAACCCTGGTTCCTTTTCCTCCAGAACAAACTAGAATTTACTGACGCTAGTATTTGGATGGCGTGACGTCATTATTATTTCACATATTCCTTATGCTTCATAAAACTCTTCCATGTACTGTCATTTCATTTACTTCTGTGGAACTTCTGCACTCTCAGGCATCCTCCCAAATAGCTGCCCCTTCCCCCAAAATCCATCCCAAAAGAAAACTGTTTTTAATCATTCATGAAACGTTAATTGAACAACTAGCGTGTGCCATTATTTTAATAGTATTTTTAAATTCCATGACTAAATAGCTTTGTAAGAAAAAAGAAAACAACAGAAAGCCTGCATTTGGTCAATAAACATTTATTAAGCACCCGCTCTCTGCAAAGTAGATGCTCTGGTCTTGGTCACAGATTATGCTGAGAACTTCTGTCTGGAAACGAGAGGGGTAGAGTCGAGTGAGCTGGCCCTTGCAGAGAAGAAAGGGGATCTTTGAAAAGTACAGATGCTCAGGCTCTGCACACAGGGCCGCTGAGGTCTGGGTGGTCCCAAGAAGGACTGAGAACCAATGGTTTAATTGCTAAGCCTAAGGGGGACCAGAGCACACTCCAGTCTGACTGAAGCTGGCACAGTCATCCATGGAGTAAGTTGGTGGGTGGAAGGCAGGCAGGATACGTGTTAGAAGCTGCATCCTGATGGCGGAAAGGATATGAAAACAGGGCCCAAGAGAAAGAATTCAGCAAGATTTGGGCAAGCATTCAGAACTCAGAGCTGACTGGGCTTAGGTTCAAGGCTGGGCTTTGGTCCTGTTGGAGTTCTCAGCAAGGACTGAGAAAGGATCGATTGTACTATATCGGGTCCCTTTTGTGTAGCAGGCACTGTGTCAAGCTCTTTTCTTACATAATCTCATTTCATCCTCATGACAGCCCTGGGAGATAGGGTGATTTGCCCACAGTCAGATGACCAGTAAATGGATGAGCTGTGTTTAAACCTAACTCTATTCTCACTTCAAAGCCTGTACTCTTTCTGCCCCCCAGCCCGCCACGGTACCTACAGGGACCAGGGCAAAGGCCTGTCAGGCTCACCCAGAGGTAGCAGCTGGGAAGACCATTTGAGTCTAAGAGGCTCTGCTCACACGAGGCACCGGGCAGATCACTATTTCCACACTGAACTTACTAGTGGGTTAAAAAAAAAACAGTGACTCCTGACTGACAGGGTTCTCGTTCTCAGCATTACACCTCAGGCAACATAGTGAAGTTAGCAAGTGTATCTTTGTGCCCCTAGCCTCTCCATTTTATCTATTTCTTCCCCAATCCCTGAGGAGGTTACTACTGTCACGCTCTTCACCTCCATTCACACCAAGTAATACATGTCCGATGACACAAAAGCACTGTGCTTTGGGGACCTACAGCTTTTGAACAAAGAGCAGGCACTTGGAGGAACGACACTGACAGAGGCAGGAGCCAGGAAGGATTTGGAAGATACGCTGAGTTCTCCAAAGTCGCACTTGTAGATTAGCTGTAGCACATTCAAATGATCCTGCTGCTATCTTAAGAGAAATGAGATGGATGCTCAAGGGTCCTGCTGCTGGGATTCCCCGCAAGTCCGTTCATTTCACTGTACCAGCCTATCCATACCAAGTCCTCATTTGCACAAGAAAAATACATGCATGTGCTTTTCACAGAGACAGTAATCAGAGGGCACAGTCCACGAAAGCTTCTTTCTTTTGATAACTGAAGTTACACACCCAGACACTGCTGCATTAGCATTCCGAACACAGTACTGCCCTACCCTACAACAAACCGAGTCAACAAGAGCGGCTCTCCCGGTTGGCACCCATTCCCGCCCTCGACCATTGTTCGGTGAGAGCTCGAGATCATGGAAGTATCCTCCACTTTTCACAGTTCAAAGCTGCGCTGGCAAAGACTTCTGATTAGTGGCTATGAAATATGTATAGGTAAGTAGGTAGTAGATAGTAGGTAGTAAGTAGGTAGGTAGGTAGGTAGATAGGTAGACAGATTTAGACTTAGATTTGGAGGTGATAGTTTATTTGCTGAGAGACCTATAAATGTGACTCTAAGATAATAATGTCAAGCTGGATGACAATTTTCTGTATCCTATATACATAACGGAAGAAAGTAACTTTACAAGGCAGCATAATAGAGTTGACCAAAGATGTGGCTTTGCTGCTTGTTAACTGTGCAACTTTTACAAATTACTTTACTTCTCTGAGCCTTGTTTTCTGGCATGATAAAATAAAAATAGTAAAACTTGCCTTGAGAAGCTTTTGTGAGGATTGGGTGTAAATATGTGAAGTGCCTAACGATGCCTCTTGAGACATAGGGGCTCAAAACATTTGTTGAATGACTAAGTAGTAGATGTTCAATAAAGGTAGTTTTTATTATTTATTACAGTGTTTGTCAAGCTTTATAGGCTTTAAACCTGTCTACCCCATGTTCCTCTGGGAATAATTTAAAAAGTAATGGTTTTCTTTTTAATTTTTAAAACAAACACATCTGTTGCAAAAATTCAAATTACATAAGTATACAAATAAAAAAAGAAAGGCCCTACTACAAAGCCCATACCTTAGACATAACCACTGTTAATAGTTTGATATATATCGTTCCAGACCTTTTTCTAGGCCTATACAAACATAATTTCTAAACACGAGTTTGTGCCATACACAGTGCTCTGTAGCTTAAGATTTTGACACAGCATCTTGGACATCTTTCCAGGCCTAGTATTCTATCTGTATGATCAGACTGTAATTTATGCTATAAATCTATTACCGGACAACTAGGTTATTTACTGTTTTTTACTTTTTCAACCAGTGCTGCAATGAACATCCTCTTGTAAATATTGTCTTGGCACAAATGCTAGTTATTTTTCTAGGATAAATTTTTAGAAGAGGAATAGACAAGTTAAAGGGTACACATAAAAATTAGACTCTGCTAACTTACAGGGAGAGTGTTATAGGCTGAATTGTGTTACCTCAAAATTCATGTTGAAGCCCTAACCCCTAGTACCTCAGAATGGGACTGCATTTAAAGACAGGGCCTTTGAAGGAGGGTGGGGGCGGTGCTTAAGTTAAAATGAGGCCATGGGGGCGGGCCCTAATACAATCTGACTGGTGACCTTATGAGAAGAGGAAATTTGGACAAAGAGACACCAGGGATGTTCATGTAGGGAGGAAAGGCCACGCGAGGACACAGAGAGAAGGCAGTCAGCTATCTGCAAGGAGAGAGATTCAGGAGGAACTAAACCAGCTGACACTTTGATCTTGAACTTCTAGCTTCAGAACCATGAGAAAGTAAATGTCCGTTGTTTGAGCCACCCAGCCTTTGGCGTTTTGTTTCGGCTGCCCTAGCAAGCTGATGCAGAGGGCTTACCTTCACAGCCTTGGTGGCCCTCCGGTTTTGAGCTGAGGTCCATGCAGCATGAGCAAGCTGTCCTAGCCCCTTGCTCCCTGTTTACTTGAGCTCACGTTCTCTGCCCCTTTCTTCATTGTCCTCACCCTCCTTCCTCATAGCGGTTTATTTAATAAGAGATGTTTATTGTGAACATTGAGGAATTTTAAGGATATTTAGATGTTTGTGAATAATTTGTTCTTTGATGTATCTAATTCTGGCATGGCATTTAGATAATGAGAAGAAGTTATTAAGGGATTTTCCCATTGAAATAGCTTCTATTTTCACTTTATGAACTTCGAAATTATGAGAAAAAAATCTTTCCCCCAGTTTCACATTTCTTCCACTGATTGATGGGAGTAAGTAGCTTACCTTTGTAGATTATTTTAAATTTATTAGATAAATCTTTAGATTAAGATAATTAAATTACCCTAGATCAACCTAGCAGCTAGCTAGACTTAATGTCCCTCCCCCTTGAGGCTGTGTTTTAACACATTCTCTCTCCTGACCACTCCTTGTCACTCAGCCTTCATTACATCCGATATGTGTGCTTCTGTAAGAAAGAGGTAGGAAGGAAACTTGAAATTACTTGAGGATCCACCTTCTGCTACTCAGGCATCCTCAGTAACCTTCACATATTTGACATTCTTTTAATTTCCTGAAGAAGACTGACTCACCCAGAATTACACAGCCTCAGAAGCTAAATAATCGGTCTCGAGGTCTCCTAATATTTCTTTCTTCCTTCAGCAATTCCTTTTACTTGTAGAGCGGAAGATTGCTTTGCTGGAGACTGCTGCGTGTTGGTGAAAAACGAAGAGGGAGAGTATCCGTCAGAGAAAAGAGGGTTTTACTTTTGGAATCTCTTCCCTCTGTTTCTGCTCCGGAGTCCACTCTGATTGCTTAAGTACCATAGATGTAGGAAGGATTTCGCTTACTTTTCCCTAACAGGTTAGTATATTTCAGGAAGCTAAGAGTCAGGCCTGCCTCTTATCTAGAACTGATAAGAGGGAGGGAGAAGGGTAGGAAGCAACTAGGCTGAAACGGAAGTGTAGGTAGACCTGTTCTTTCCCTGGTCTTGCCAATGGCAGTATCCGCTGAGCCTTACATTTGACTGTCAAGGTGATGCCAACCCCCATACCTCCAATAAGCACAGAAGCCTCATGGTGATGCTAAAAATACAAAGAAATCTCTGCCATTTGAAATCCGAGGGAAATTGTGTAGGAAAGGGCTTTTTCCTGACTTTTTTCTTAACATGTTTGGATTTGTGTGTGTACTGGACATTGGGGATAAATTAAGGAGCAAATATGAAGATAATATAACAATCTCTTCCTATTTGCAATACTCACGTCCCATATTTGTTTGTTTGTTTTTTGTCCTTTTTCGATGTTCCTTTTTCTACTCCATTCAGTTTTCTAAACCACAAACACTAAAAGTATATGCAATTATTTCCAAAACGATATCTGAGTGCCTACTATGTGTAAGGCATTATGCTAGGTTAGAACAAGATGAAGAGACAGCTAAGATATAATCTATCCTCAGGGTCTGTAGTCTCATAGCAAAGGTAATTTATAGTCATGCTTGCTCACAAATTTTCAAAACAGCTAAATCTTACAAGAAAACACATTTTGTCTAGCGCTCATTGACAGCATCTAGATGTCACCAATGTTTAGCTCACGCCAAAAAGATATTCTGAAATAATAAGCAATTGAATGAGCACTTTTATCAGAAGTAAGGATTTCAGAAGAGTTTGCTCACTTATGTGTCATAAATCGTAAAAAGGAAAATTAAACCCATACCATATGTGAACTACAGGGCTATAAAGTAATATCATCTGCACTACATCTGCTTCATTTAAAATCAAATTTTAGCATTTATAGTTTTAATAGTTGATATTGTGGCCTTATATATTATATGACAAAAAGTATTTGAAGATTTTTAATTGGTAGGTGGCTGATTTAGAGTTATAAGGTCTCTTCCAACTCTTAAGATAGTAGATTCTTAAGAATGTAGCCTTTTGGAATAAGAGCTCTGGGGGAAACATCTGTAGTTCAACACTAGTGTTTAATACTGTATTCCCACCATTTTGGATAAAGATGGCCATTATTTTGGTTTCATAAAATCTGTTTATCTGGTGGTTGACTGGCAAGTTGTCATCATTTACTGCCAAATTTCTGCAAGCAAATCAAGGGGGAAAAGTATCAACTAAAAACCATAAATAAATCTCAATCACGATTCCTTCCATGAAATGGATCACAATGAACATACACCATTATTTGTTCTTTTATTTTTTTTATCAGGTGCTTAAGTATCTCCCTAAAATAAGGTCCAATCATGTCAAATGATTAGAGAGATAGAAGCCTCACAAAAGAAGGGAGTAATGGCATGCTCTTTTATTACTAAGCGTTTGTTCTCTACCAGTCAGTCTCCATGATAATCCAAGCAATAGCTTCACATAAAGCAAGCCCATTAGTCTGGCGCAGGCACTTGCTTCCTCTCTGGACTTCCTGTCTTCCTGCATATGAGGTTCTCTGAGGTGGGTCCTCGGGAAACGCTCACTCAGAGGTCTGCTAGGAAGAGTGATTTGGACAGGGCAGCTTCTAACTGCATGCTAAATGATAGCCTTGCACTAACCTAACGCGTGTCATCTAAACTTCCTTAAGTTCAATTCAACTCACTTTCAGTAGTCTCTTATATAGCAGGAGGCATTCAATCATTGCCAAAGTCAATATTAAGTCTGGTTGTTGAAGGCAGCTGGTTTCCCATAGAACCATGTGTCTCTATTTCCTATTTCAGTCAGTTTATGATTCAGTGGTACAAAATGCCAAAGGGAGTTGGCAACAACGGGCTTTCCACTTGTAATAGATTTTATGTGCTTTGGAGTTTTCGCCAGTATTGTGCTCAGTGGTATTTTTACTGTGTAATCAGATTGGTAGCTCTACAACAAGTGGTTGGCAATGAAACCTCAAGGTAAATGGCTTCCTCTCTGCCCTCAGTCCCAGAGGCAACTGTGCTGCCAGCCCATTACCAGGGGCACGGAGTAGTGGGGCTCTCATCCGCATTATAACTTAGTTTCCATGAGAGTCCTGGAATTTGAAAATTCCTTGAGCTTCCAGTGATAAGCTGAGATAACTCTGGCCTCCTGGGGCAGTCAGGATTCAGATATCCTATTTTTGCTGTGCTTTCTCCCCAACTCACTCCTTGGCTGGTGGGAAAAAGAAAAATCCCTCCTTCGAAGGTAAAGAATTTAAGAATGGGAGCTGTTATTTAAATGGCTATTTTGCTGTTTGTTTAAATCTCTGGCATTCAAGTTGCGTGGTTCTCTCATTTTCTTTTGTTATTGCTACTAAGTATTTTGGCTTCTCTTCCTCTGTGGGGTGAAGTTTGATCTATATAAAGGAAGAGGAAGTGAGGCTTTATTTTTTCTAATTTTTGTTCATTAGTTGTATAACCTTGCAAATGTCACTTGACTTTCTGTACTGTATAGATTCTTAATCTATAAAAGGGCAGGTCAATATTCCCTTTCATTTGCAGAACATTAACACTGTCAATTATTTTAGTTAGATTCTCTGACCTCAACAGAACTTGCCTCCGATAACTATGCTATTTGATTATGAATTCGGCACTGGAATGCACTATTTGTTTTCAAATATTTAAAAGTTAAATACAAAAATATTTAAGCCATACTTACCTTGATTCTCTGTATTTGTATTTCATGACACATAAAAGATGCTGTGGATGGTAGAATATTTCTCTTGAGGAATATCTTGAATTATGAGGTTTCATAGTCTAAATCTGATGTGAACAAAATATACTCCCATATTCACTCATATGAAACTAGTTTGTTTTTAATAAGTTATATCTTTCATTTTCATAAGAAAAAAGTTTTATTTAGTTAATTAATGTCTCCTTATTTTCCACATCATTTCTCAATTCTCTACCACCGCTTTTTAACTTTTTGGACATTCGAATTGTTAACAGGGAAATGTTGTGGTCTGCCTAATACACTTCATAAAATACACACCTGAAATCTCAGGCTCCACCTCTACTACCCAACCTGATTATGTCTGCTAAGTTTTGACACTGTAGAAAACAGGACAGACTTGTTCTATGAGAAGTGCCATCTCACTTACACTTTGTTTCTGAATTGGCCCTCAAAGAAATCCTTAATACCATCCACATGTCCTTCTGCCTGCCCTAAGTGTAAAAGTACCTGAAAGTTGTAGAAACCATCTTACCCTTTCGCTTGCAAATGTCTAGCCAATAAGGACAGGATTCAGGACAAGAGAGAAACAAATCTCTTTACCTGAGGTCTTATGTATTGGAAAAGCATGAGGTCTCTGAAACTTGTCTCAGGCTCTTACCAATTCTGATTCCGAGACCTTGAATAAATCACTTCACTTCTCTGAACATTAGTTTTCTCATTTAAAAGAAAAGGGTAATATCTATTCCACAAAATTGGTATGTGGATTAGACTGATGTGAAATGGGTGGCTATAAACATTCATATATTCAAGTCAACTATCAGATCACAATACATAATCCTGGTTCCACCACCAAAGCTAGAACGTTGATCCTTATCTATCATAGACAATTACCAAAACAACACTATTTGTATGATGTGCCATAATTTACAAAGCATGTTCACCTTAAGAATACTTTCACTTATGTATATTCAGATATTAAGTGTAGGTATTGTTTTGCCCATTCAGATAGTTATTCTGGGAATTTTGGGGGAAACGCTAAGAAATACGAAGCAGGCATGTGCCAGGTTTTGGCAAAGTGACATTCATTAATTATTTAACACATCAACATTGGCACACATAGGATATGCTAGTACAGCAATTCTCATATGTTTGGGCTCAGGACCCTTTTATATTCTTACAAATTATTGAGGACTTCAAAGAGTTTTTGTTTATATGGACTATAGCTATTGATACTTACTAGAAATTAAAACCAAGAAAACTTAAAAATATTTATTCATTAAAAATAACAATAAATCCATTACATGTTAATATAAATATTTTTATGAAAAATAATCACATCTTCCAAAAACAAATAGAAATTAGTTTGAAGAGTGCTATTGTTTTACATTTTTTTGCAAATCCATTTGATGTCAGGCTTAATATGAGAAAGCTGAATTATTTATCTTTTTGCAATCAATATGTTACAATTATCATACTTCATGTAGTCTCTAGAAAACTCATGAGAGAATGAGGATGCAAAAGGTTAAAAAAAAATTAGTATTAGAATTAAAATAATTCTGACTTCCTGGGTCCCCTCGCATCTCAGAGAACTCCCACAAAGCTTCCCCACCCATTCCACACATTAACCACTGTGCTGGTGCTTAGTACGCAGTTACAACTCAAGGCATGTTTGCTGAATGAAATAATGAATGCCATACCCTGGGCTAGGCGCTGGGGATACACAGGTGACCAAGACAAGAGTCTCAGCTCTTAAGGAAATTAGACTGCAATGAAAGAGACAAGTATGTGCAAAACTGCGCTATTAGTACCACGGGAGTATAAGATATTATGGGGGATAAGAGGGTACCTCGACCCATCTTGAGAGTCCAAGAAAGGCTTTTAGAGAAAATGATGGCTAAGCTGAGACTTAAAAGAGAAAGCTAGGTAAGAAATGCAAGTGTAAAAAGGAGAGTGAAGGGTCCCAGACAGAAAGAGCAGCAAGGCTTGCTAGAGTTTAGAGAGAGCAAGGCATGGTAGATTGGACAGAGTTGAGGAAATGTATCTTATAAGTTTCCTGAGGGAAAGTTTGAAGACTTTAACAGGGAACTGACGGTTAAAGTTTAGAAGGTCACTCTGTACAATGTGAAGAATGAGTTGGAGTAGAACAAGGCACCTGGCAGAAAGGCTGTGGCAGAGAGGTGAGGCAGGAGATAATATTGGCCTTGATAGAATAGCAGGGGTGGAGATAAGAGAGAAATGAATAGGTTAGAGATATATGAGAAGGAAAAACTGAGAGGACATTCTGGTAGCTGTAGGAGGTGAGAGAATGGGAGGGGTTGAATGTAAAATCCATATTTTGTGCTTACGCAATTGGGTTGATGATGATACCATTGGGAACACAGAAGCAAGTATAATGAAAATGAGCTTAATTTCGGATACATTGTTTTGAGATACGTTGAAACATCAGGACATATATTTCGAAGGCAGTCAGGTATGCAGATCTGTAGTAAGGAAAGAGAACTGAACCAGAAATGTATAGTTAGGAGTCATTAGCATATATATGGTCACTGAAGCCATGGAAGTGAATATCACCAAAGGAGAGTCTATAAAGTTAGATAGGAATAAACTGACTAGGACACAATTTTGAGATGATACATGGACATTTAAGTAACAGGTGGAAGATGGAGGTCCTGGAAATTAAAAATACGGTAAAGAAGCCAGAGACCTAGGAGGAAAACTAGGAAAGTGTGGTTTCACAAATCAAGGGATGTAAACGCAGCAGGCCATGATCACTAGTATCAAATGCTGCAGAGAGGTCGAGTAAAATAAGAGGGTCCACTGGATTGAACAAAGGGTTGTTAGTGACCTTGCTGGGAGTTTCAGTGCAGTGGGAAGGACAGAATCCAGAAGCTTACTGAATAAATATCCATCAAGTGGAGTTTCTGAGAAGACAGAATCCAGAGGACAGGTGCAAGCAGATAAAATATAGAGAACATGCAGAAATCTGTGCCTCTGATGGGGGAGGGGGTGGGTACCTGATCCATTGTGATGCTTGAAAGGATAGGTGTGGATGCAGGCAGGCTTATGAATGTGGAAGCAAGAAGTTGTTGGAATTCCTCTCTGATGGGTCCTACTTTTTCTTGACACTAAATGGAGCAAATGGAGACTTAGGAAACAGTAAATATCAAGACACAAAACAAGCTGTTTCCTTAGATAAAATTTCCTTCATTAAAAAAAATTACTTGGAAACATTTCAAGTATACAAAGTAACATAAAAAAATAATCACAATTTAACCCCCATGTATCCTCCACCTTTAAGGTTTTGCCACATTTTCTGCAGGTTACTTTTAGTAGAAAATAAAACATTTTAGATACAAGTGAACCCTCCCTATTACATTCCTTTCTCTTCCTGTCTAGAATTCACCGCTATTCTAAACTTGGTATCTATCATTTCCTTAGATGATTTTCAGTGTGATCTCACAGTTTCATATTTAAAAATTCTTATTTATGGTATACCATACACATTTTTCTGCAACCTTTTTTCCTCTCTCAATATTGTTAAGGAACTCTATCTAAATTAACACTAGTAGCTTTAGCTCATTAATATCCATTGTTTAGAATTCTGTGTATGTGAATTAGTCCGACAATGTAACTTATTCATTTTCCTGTAAGTGGACATTTAAATGGTTTCACTAATATAAGCAATGCTGCTGTGAACATTCTTGTGCTGGCTATGAGCCGGCATACACACACACACATACATATGTGTGTGTGTGTGTATATATATATATAAAATTCCTTAACGTGCAGCTTAATAGGAAAGATAATACATGTGCATGAATTATAAAATGAAGACAGCCACTAGTTTTCAAGAAAGGTACAAAAGACCACAGGCTGTTCTGAGCAAAGTGAAGCTGCTTTTATCAGAAGGCATTTGTAGATGGCTCCAATGACGGAGCAACATTCACTTCTACCGTACAAGACCCCACAATTGGAGCCCTTGATTACTCTTTAACTGTTATCTGATAGTTTCATGTACTCTCATTCATTTCCTCAACTACAGTGTGCACTCCAGGACACTCTAGGAGGACCCCACAGGGCACCAACAAGGTGAGCCAACGCAAGTCCACGGTGGAAGCTGCAGTAGCGGACCTCTTGGCTGTGCCAGGCCACCAAAGTGACAGCGCTAGGAGAATGTCGGGGCAACTAGGGCCTAACCTCGCCTTCTCTCCGGAGGCAAGGAAGGTGGGGAAACGGGGATGGATGGGGACATAGACACTTGCCTCGAAGTGTCTCTTCACTTTCACTCACAATGCCCGCCAGGTCAGTAGCTAGCAGCCGAGGCTTAGACGCGGCCCCCGCCCGGATTGCCGCTTCCCAGTCTGGCCTCTTCCAAGAGGCGCCTCTTTGCCTTACGCCAACTCCGTAAGTAGGCGCTAAAGCCAACGGGGCGGCTCCCGCCGCTCCAAAACCTGACGTGAGATTGCGTGGGGCAGCACTGGCGGCGGCCATCTTTAATTTGGGCAAACCCCACCCTCGCGCCCCACCAGCCCCTCCCTCTCAGCTTCCTCGGCCCTTTCACTGACAAACCTAAGGCTGTTTAACCTTAAGCTCAACACTGAATAAATTTGGACAGACACCTGACTCCCCATGACCCCAGAGGTGCCGAGGCCCACCAATTTAAATATGGCGGCTAAACTCGAGCAGCAGACGGGTGCTAACGCCAATGAAGTCATGCTCGCAATGGAGCAAGGTGGCGAGGCTCGCCAGGAGTCATCTCGCGAGATCGAAGCCAGCCCCCGCTCGGCCCGGAAGCCTCTTCAGAGGGGGCGGGGGAAGCGGAGAGAGCGGGAGTCGGGCGAGAGCCGGAGGAGGAGTCCGTCTGCTGTCGCCTGCGTAAGCGGGGCAGCGACGCCGGGCGGCTACGCCGCGGAATTGGCGTAGGCGGCTTTGGAGAATCCGCGGGCTGCGCTGCTCCCCGGCTGGTCGCGGAGGGGGAGGGGATGTCGGTCAGTGCGAGATCCGCTGCTGCTGAGGAGAGGAGCGTCAACAGCAGCACCATGGGTGAGTCTCAGCTTTGGGCCGCCGCGCCTCGGGTCGGCGGCTCCAGACGCGGCG
>NW_006436282.1:25271101-25286511 GCF_000325575.1 Pteropus alecto
GCCCCTCGGGGTTTCCTTTCCCAGACGCCGCCGCCCCGGGGCCAGTGGAGGGCGGGCGAGGCTCGAGTCTGGAGGAGAAGGAGCCTGGTTCGGGCTTAATTTTTTAAGAAAAAGGGGAAAGCGAACGTCTGGGAAGGGCGCCCTCCCGAGGAGTGGGAAGGGTGGGGAGGGTCGCCGGGAAAGGAGGGACCCTCTGGAGATGCGGACTGGCGGCGTTTAAGGAAATTAATTTTCGAAAGCATTTCAGTAGTCTGTTATTCTCTTAAGAAGCCCTTTCATTTCCTTTCCTCCCCCACGTATTGGAAAAAGAGCAAGGCCGTTTCATTCACATTTTCCACTCCTGAGTTCCATTTCGTACTGTGTGTATAGTGGGAAATAAGCAACTGAGATTTTTTTCTAACACGTTTTCACTTGCTGAGTTACATTTTGAGGGTACACTGTTTCACATCTGGGTGTTTATAGTGTAAGGAAAGAATATGTGACGTCCAGGTGCTTGCTTAGTTACCGAAATAACTTATTGCGGGTTTATTATTATAGTTCAACTTTAAGGTTTCTTTTGGCTTTATTTTGATAAAAGGGAAGAATATCTTCTCAATTGCCTTTGAGACTCTAAATGAACAGATAATTTACATTCAGAGCATTTTGCTTGGTTTACATATTTATATACATGCAGGCGGTGAACATAGTCAATCCATCTCCCCTCGCCTAACTTTGAAGCAAGTTGAGGAGGAAAAGCTTTTTAGGCATTAAGTGTACAGGTACGCAAGAAATGAAGTTTATGGAATCCTTACAGACTGAAAGATGGTACCCTAGGATATAAACAGTTACAAAGCTGGTCCCTGCTGCCTGGATTCCTTATTCCTCCAAATAGCAAGGGAAGGAGCAAGAGGGGAGGGCAGGAAACAATCTTTCATCCCTCCCAGCTGTTCAGCGGGTGGGGCTAGAGGAGATGGGATTGAGTGGAGCTATGAAATAAATGCGGACGCTACATGGACGGTTTGTACGGCAGCATTGTGTCAGTCTGTGATGGGACAAGATGGAGCCAAGTTCTTCTAATACAGTTTTTAAAAGTATCACATCCATTCTTAGGCTTACAGAATTGAAGTTCATAACTGATACTGGAAATTTATTTTGTGTTTACATCAAGTAGACTTGAATTTACAGAAAGGATATATTGTGGTAATGTAGTTAAGAATTTTTGGTTTCTGGTTTTGATTTGGAGAAAAGGTATTTGATATATAACTACATGAAAGGTAGTGTTATCAGTATATTGTTTCAGAAGTTTGTTATAAAATTGGTTGTTGGATTTGTGCATTTTCTCATAGAGATAATCTTGAATAAGTCATGCCAGAACTTCTGAACTAGTCTGAGACAAGGTAGGACTCCTGATAGACCTGAGAGCAGTTGTAGAGAGTTAATGAGTTAACAACAACACAGACACACACCCAAAAAAAGCTTGAGGAGGAGGAAGAGTTAGATCTGTGGTTTTCAAGGTCTCATGAATGGGGGATAGTCAGATGACAAGACCAGTTAGAGTGAAGATCATGGTGGAGCAGTTTGGTTTCAGACTTCTTATAATTTGATGGTATACATATTCACTATATACTCTACTCTGGGTTTTGCCAATAAGCGTATTCTTACCAGACTAAATTATCAGTTGAGAACCATGTTTCACATTTTGAGCTAATAAGCTATATTCAGTTTTTGACTAGAGGTCGAAATTATTGTAACATTAACGTTTATGCATTTTATTAAATTTTAAGACAACTTTTTGTATCTTTTTTTAACGTACTAAGTTTGGACTGTAAATGATGTAGGATTTATTGTACAATGAAACTGATGTAGAAAAAATGTGTTTTTGCGGAGTAGAATTTTAAGGTAGTATGATTATAGGTTAGTCCTGCCTGATGAGAGCATACTCTTAAGTGTAGACTCTTGGTCTCTACAGCAGTGTTTTGTAGACTGCAAGTTGAGACCTATTAGTTGATTTTGAAATAAATTTTGTGTATTCTACTTATGCTTTTTAAAAAGTAGGAAAAGAAATAGAAAATAGCAATAGAGCACACTTAATATAATATGGGGGGTGGAGTTAAATTTTGTTAAAGTAGTAGCATTGATGTTAAGCCATTACTAGCTTAGGAGTTTTAACACTCAAGTTCATTCATATAACAAATATATGTCTTGTGTCCGCTGTATGCTGGGCACTAGAGAAACTGAGTTAAATTCTGTGACAGAAGTAGAAAGCATGGTGATTAAGAGCTTAAGATTTTGGAGTCAGACCTCCATTCACATTTCTAAAGCTTAACTGAACCTTGGGTAAATAACTTTCTCTGTTTTCTTCTCTGTAAAATGAGAATTTTAAAGTTACTGGAGAATTATATGAAAATGAAATGAGATAAGATATGGCAAGTCCTTAGCCTGGCATATAACACTCAGATCTTAACCTAAAAAAAAGTCATCAGACTATATGGCAATTGACTACTTTTCTGCCTGCGTTGTAAGTTTCTTAAAGTCAAGGACTGTATTTTGTTCACTTTTGTATTCCCAACCTTGCATTTACTTAGTAAATCATTTGTGATATGATTTAAAGATATATGTACAGTGGGAAGAGTACAGAGCAGGATACCTTTTTCCAAACTGGAAAAGGTGAATCTTTAAAGATAAGTAGGAGTGATTAGGCAGAGGAGGAAGGATGCTTAATCTGTGCTGAGAAATCATGGTGGTATAGATTATGAGGCTAAACACGTAAGCAGAGATCTGGTGTACTATGCTGAGGATTTAAAACAATCATTATTGAAGGATTTTAAAAGAAGAGGAGTAACCATGAGCATTGTGATAATTTCAGTAGGGATAGATAGAGCACCAAGGTGGGGCTAGTGAATTGAGGAAGGTTAATGTAGCAGTCCTAGGACCAAAAGATAAAAGGCATAAGCAGGGCATTGGTAAAGGGCGTGAAGTATAGGGGATGGTTGTGAGGTATGTGGTATGTGAGGGGATGTAGATGGTGAATGATGAACCTAGGATATCTGAGCTTTCAAGAGTATATGGGTGATGAATAGGTACCATTTCTTGAAATAGGTAAAACATGAAATTGAGAGGCTTGGAGGACATCTTAGTGGGCATGTCTAATAGAGTCTCAGTATCAGGACAGACATCTTGGATGGAAAATAAACATTTTATGATTATTGTAAATGTTTTCATTTGTGCTTTGAATTTTTATGTTTAGTAATTGAATCTTGAATAAAATTGAAATATTGAAAAAAGCTAGACTATAGTTTGGTCAATAAATTTGTTGGTACTTTTTTTTTTTTTTTAAGACTTGGTATTTGGGGTTTGGTGAGCAGAGTTGAAGGAAATAGGAGTAAAGTGATTTGTGCAAAACTTCTACATTCTTCAAAGTTAGACTAAGGTCACTAATTTCTTGAGTAGTACTAAAATGTTTACTTATGAATAATTTCCGCTGGTATATTTTGCAGCTGTAGTTGTTTCAAACTAAAAGTCATGCTAATGTTTCTTTATACAAAGACATTTTGTATCTTTATACCTTCAAAATGTCCACTCAGATTGTAATCAGGGGTTCTTTTTGAGGAAGATTTTGTGTAGATTGTCAATCAATTTTAGTGAATACTGTAAATATTTTGAGTGAGATCATTATTTGTGTAAGAGGAGGCAAAATCTTCATAGTAATTCTATCTCAGTGCTTTCTTTTTATACTCTTATTAAAATAACCAGGGTACCATTTCATTTGTTACATGTAGCAATCTGGGATATAAGGGGATCTAAACAAGAAAAATTTTTTCAGTAAGTAATATACTTTAAAGCATCAACATTTTAAACTTTAATTTTTAAGTTTCATAGACATACTTAGTTCCTTTTATGATTAATTTAAACAAATTAACCAGTAGGGAAAAAAAGCCATTAAGTTGTTTCAGTCACTGAAAGTTAATTTGTATTCTTTTTTAATTGCATATATGTATTTTTTTCATGATTGTAATTAGTGGTATATTAGTGGTTAGTGGTTCTTAACCCTGGTCAGGCATTGGAAACACTTCCAGTGTTAACACTCATGCAGGCTCATTAATTTACTAGGTGTGAGGTTGGGTTGAAAAATTTGCATTTTAAGTAGTTAAGTAATTCCGATGAACCTTTAGAGTTAATAACCTCTGGCATGAATTATATATTATGAGATAATATATATGAAAGTACTCTGTAAACTCTTAAATTTTATACGAAACCAAGGTATTATTCACTTAATGTTAAATATAGTTTTCTATTTATTAACCTATGTGAAGATTACTTGAATATGTATATGATGTTCCCTTGTTGTTATCCTAATTTGCCGACCATTTTTTATTTTTTATTTTGAGACGTTTCATAGTTTCAGTATTTTTGAATTTTAAGTGTTGCTTTCAAGAGTATCTTTAAGTTTCTGCTTTCCCCAGTTATTTTCCAAGGGTATTTGTTAGTTTAGTACCTTAAACTTGTTTTAGTTTACGTTTTCTATATCACTGGAGACACATTTCTTATATATAAACTGATAAGCTTCTCTATTTTCGGGTAAAATATACTGAACTTATTAAAATCATTAGAAATATTTGGTTTTGTGTTGTGACATAATACGGGGGCTGTTAAGAAATGCAGTATGAGAGTTGTTTTTGTTTTTTAACTGTACATAGCTTTTCACATTTTTCTGTTCTTAGATGTACCTGCTTGCTTCTGTCCTTGAAGTTTGTAGCTATCCAGTTTGCTGTTACAAATCTTTGTGTTTTAGTTGCTCAGTTTTTATTTCCTGTTTCATATCTGTATTGAAAGTCTGCTATATGTTAAGCACTGAGTTAGATTGCCATTTCTGTTTCCTTGTTGTGTTCTGTAGAATTGATATGCTGAGTGAAAAGGAAATCAAGTATAAATGATTAATGTTTTATGGATGCGTAAAATAAATGTGCAAGAAGAAGAGAACTTCAGAAACCAAAATATGTAGTCATTGTATAATTTGCAAAGACTGTATGTGCTCAGAGGACAGCCTTTTTAGTTTTCTCGTTGCTGAGAAGAGTTAATCAAGTAGCTAACATTTCTCTCTCTAGTTTAAGTTTGGAAACGTGAGAACTGGGCATGAAAAGATAAAATTAGTGATCTTAGAACTGTAGTCATTCTTGTCTTGAGTTTTCTATTAGAATATAAAAGTTGGTCTAATACAGAACAACTAAGAATTACTTTATGAAATGATTTCATTCACTTGTGAGCCGAAAAGGTAACTAGAATGACTTAGTTGGCAGTCATGCTCACCA
This sequence comes from Pteropus alecto, assembly GCF_000325575.1. Lineage (NCBI taxonomy): Eukaryota > Metazoa > Chordata > Mammalia > Chiroptera > Pteropodidae > Pteropus > Pteropus alecto. The sequence continues at coordinate 25,276,390 of NW_006436282.1, forward strand.
AAAGTAGTTAAGTTAGTGTTTGTGATGTCGTGCTGTTAGATAATTATGTAGGGGTAGTTCCTTTTTTTTTTTTTTCTTTTTTGAAATCTTGGAGTAATTTTAGATTTGCTGAAAAGTTGCAGCCCCTATCTTTTTGAAAGTTAAATATTTGGTCAACGTGGAGGGAATGCAGAAGTAATACCAGAAACATACAAACACATCATGTTATTTGAGAAATGCACCGTCAACATTAGTACTGGCCTAGAGCAAGGGAGTAAGGGAGGAGTTTTATGCCTGATGGAAATTTATTTGAATCTGTGTTGGAAGTTTTTGGTTTGCGTTGGGAGATAGCACTGATTTTTAACTGAAGGATGACTGTTGTGATTCACTAGTTGATTTCATTTAACAAATTAGAATCTAACCAAGATGAACAAAGGACTTTCTTTCCTATTGAGTAGCTTCCTCATTGGTCTTATTGCTTCTAGTTTCTTTCCACTTCATTCAATAAATGTTTGTAAGATTATTGTACCCAAAACACTACTTTCATAATTAGTCTATTGTAGAACTTTAAATATCTATTATTTATAGTATAGGCTACTAAGGTTCTCATTTAAAATCCTGTTTCCTGGGCCCTAAGAATCTAATTCTCTATTTCTTGGCTGGGCCCAGGTATCTGTTTTTATCAAGCTCCTCAGATGCTTCTGATTATAGTCAGGATTGAGAATCACTTATGTGCAAGATAAAAAACCCAGAGGCTTTAATAATAGCTGTTCCCTATTGCAGATTGTACTTATTGTATGTGAAGTGTCAAATGTTTCATGTATACATTACAATAACCTCATAAAAACATTATCCTAGCAATCTAAGGCTCAGAAAGGTTATGTAACATACCCAACAGAGCATAGCTCTGAGTTACAGCAGATAACTGGAATTCATATTTCTAGCTGTATTTATACTGCCTTATGATTCTGTGTTCCTTCATTAAAAACTTAGGCAGTCATTTCAGGTCCTTCTTGGTTTGGCTGTTTCCTTCTACTCAGATCAAATCATGTTTTGTATTCTTTCCTCTGCTTATGCTTTTTTTTTTTTTTTGCTTATGCTAATCTTATCTACCTTGAAGTTCCATCATTAAGGAAGGTTCAGATCAAAACTCATTCTGGGGAATTTTCCCAAGTATCTAAGTCTTTGATGATACTTTCCTTATCCTGAACTTCTTTAAGACTACTCTTTTAGTAGGTAAGCACTGTCAATTTTTAATGTATTATCAGTTATTGTTTATGTTTAAGATTACAAGTATTGTTTGTGGGGTAGTACTGCAGTTTTGCAATGGTTGGCATGCTTTTTTTGAGCCGCCCACTGATCTCTGGCTTTATTGTATATAGTATCGATCTTCAGTTGAATGATGCTTTTATAATGAAATATAAGTTGACCTTGGTTTTGGATAAAATTATAATTTGCAGTTTTGAGGTCTCAAAATATTTTGTTTACTTCAGTAGCTCAACAAGGCAGGCTTTTCAAGTCTTTGGTTGTAAATTTATAAACATACATAAACATTTATCGTAATTTATTAATAATTTCAACAATAATATAATTTGGTTTGCAATACAGTGTTTTGAAAGTACTTTTCGTAGGAACTATATTAGTCTGCTAGGGCTACCATAACAGATTACCACAGATTGGATGGCTTAAACAACAGACATTTATTTTCTCATCGTCTTGGAGGTTGGAAATTCAAGGTCAAGGTGCCAACAGCTTTGGTTTCTGGTGAAGTCTCTTCCTGGCTTGCCTACGGTCTCCTCAGTGTGTCCTCACATGGCCTTTTCTCTGTGCACGTGTGGAGAAAGAGAGATATGTCTAGTGTCTTTTCCTCTTTTGAAGATACCAGCCCCATGGGATTGGGGTCCTACTGTTATGGTCTCCTTTAACCTTAATTATCTCTTTAAAGGCTCTGTCTTTCAAAACAGTCATAATATAGGAATTTTGTGGGGGAAAAAATTCAGTCTATAACAGGACTTGAATTTCTATGATTCTGGATGGTGTAATATAGGTAAGTTAAAGAAAATTAAAACAGGTAACAATGAATACTTATATTTCTTTTCATTAGAAGAGCAATGCTAAGATGACTATCGGTAAAACATTTTTATGAGTCATGGGATTCAGTATTCTGACAAGAAATGGCTTTGATGTCTTTAAAACACAAGTTTGAAAGATATATTACATAAATAATTCGAATTCTTCCGCAAAACTGTTGTGTTCATAATAAATGCTACAGTAAAATGCAGAGAGTATATGTGTGTGTGTCATGAGCGCACAAGGCACAGTAGCGACTGATTAAAATGGAACAAAGTTAATCCTTTAAAATTTTTGAGTATATTCTTGATACTTTTCTTATTTCGATATTTCACAAAACCTCAGGATTCGAAGATGTAAGTCATTTAATCTAATGTCCAGTATATAGCTGCAAGCATGTATGACTGTTGAACACTTGAAATGTGGCTAGTTTGAATTCAGATTTGGTATGAGTAAAATACACAGGATTTTAACCACTTTACTTTGAAAAAATATATAAAATATCTTACTATTTTTTATATTGATTCATGTTGAAATAATGTTTTGGGTATAGTGAGTTAAAGAAAACATATTATTACAATTAATTTTACTTGATTCGTTTTGCTTTTTTTAAATCGACTACTAGAAAAATTTTAAGTTACATGTGTGGCTTGTGTTATATTTCTAATGGACAGAGCGGATCTAGCCTGTGTTAGAAACTCATTACCTTCTGAGGAAGCACATTTCATCTTTGAGTAGCTGTCACTGTTAATTTTTTTCTTCCTATTTTTTTATTTATTTTGTTTGTCTTTGGTATTTGTATTCAGAAGTTCTCATTTACTCCTTGAGACCAAAAAGATAAGTGTAGCTTCTCTTTTAATTTTATTATTTAATAGTTTGAAAACAACTCTTTCTGAGTCTTTTGTAGAGACTTTAGTCTTTCTATTTCCTTTAACAATGTTTATATGGCAGGGGGTTACATCCTTCCAACCATCATTGTTATTGCTCTCTAAACTTCATTTGGTACATATCCCTGCTGACACCAAGAACTGAATATCTTGTCATCTTAAAATTACAGATCAGGATACATCTCTCTTTTGTATTGTTCTACATGCCGTATGTCTTTTAATGAGACCTACAGGTAAATTACCTTTTAGTGTAACTTTATTGATTTATGGAGCATAATATCAACTAAGATGTCTCTACCTTTTCCTCTTATGCTATTTTATAGTACTCTTCAACACATTTTTTTTTTTAAATTAGAGGAACCTTGTTGATTGAATGGATGAAATGTATTCTACCATCTCCTTATTTTTTGTAGTCCTATTTTATAGTTCTGATCTTAACTGAAAGTTTGTCTTTCAGACTCTTGCTTGGGGGTGGGAAAAAGTACATGATTTAGATTCACATATTTCCATGTTAAATTTTATTTGGATTCTTAGTGTGTCATATAAATAAAGTTTTTGTTACCTTTCTCAGCTTTTATCATCTGCGGGTTTGACAAGCACATCTTTCATGTTTTTATCAAAGTATTGAATGATGTTATTTGGGTTTAATTAAGGATGGATCCTTGTGTATAATTCTGCTGAATTTGACATACAGCTAACCAGCTATTAATCCATCTGTTTTTATTAGTTTTTTTTTTTAGCCTTTATTTCTTTGTCTCACTCATATTCACATCATGATGGAAATCTTGTCAGAATTACCTTCTAAAATTGCTTCCTTTGAAGTCTAATGAACTTGTCAGAAATAGAAAATAAAGAACATATGACTTACCTAGTAAAAAAACCATACTGACTTGTGGTGAACACGACTTCATTTTCTATGTGATTCTTTTTTTAAAATGCAAATGCTTCAAGTTTCTTAATAATAACTCAAAAAACAGAAACTGGTATAAAACTAATTACTTCCAAGTCCAGTTAGCAAAATACAGCCAATGTTAAAATTTGATATATTTTCTTTTTGGCTTTTTTTGATACACCTTTTAAAAAGCTGTAATTGATGGCAGCACATGATTACGTTTCCCTTGGGTACTTAAGCTAAGTTATCTGCGGTGTTTAACTTTTTCAGAAACTGCCAAACTGTTTTCCAACATAGTTGTAATATTTTACAATCTTCATCAACTGTATATAAGAATTTTAGTTGCTTCACACACTCACCAACACTTGGAATGTTCACTCATTAATTTTAGCCACTCTAGTAGAACTGTAGATACCTCACTGATTTTAATTTGCATTTTCCTAATCGCTAATGATGTTGAGGATCTTAATCGTGTGCTTATTTGCCATCCATGTCTTTGGTGGTCTGTTGAAATCTTTGGTCCATTTTTAAGTTGGGTTATTTGTCTTTTTGAGTTGTCTGTTTTAGATATCAGTCCTTGGTTGAACTATGCAAATAACATTTCTCATCATACTTTTTCCACTATCTGTCACAAATTCTTGCCTGTCACAATTATTACTGCGCTGTTTGCCTTAATAGTGAATTTCTGTTTCTATTCTACATTTTTAAAATTGGATTTTTTTGTAAAAAGCTGTTCTCATGTATTCATTCATTCAATTACTTGTTAATATTGGTATAAGCACGTAAGTATTAATTTACTCATTGTTTTGTTGTTCAGATTGTCTTGGGTTTGACCATTGAGAGCTTTTTCAAGTTTGCTCCTATTCATCGTTTCATCATGTACCATCAATTTTTGGAGCACTTCCTTACTTTCTAGTTTATCTTGTTTTTTTTCTTCTTATCCCTGGAATCATTTCTCCAAGGAGTTCAGGTTCTTTTTTTTTTTTTTTTTTTTGAGAATAATATTTAGAAATCTAGGTCTGAGTAGTGTAAGTGCTCCTTGCTATTGGGGTATCATTACTTCTAGGTGTCTTTAGCAGATAGATCTAGGAAATTAATTATATACATTCCCACATCTTTATTTCTATATGTATCTAAGTGTGTGTAAATATATATTAAAAACCATGGATTCATACTGATACACTGTCTAGTCTACTAACACAAGGTTCAGTCTAGTCTTTCTCTTTTCCTTATTTGTGACTCCTTTCTCCAACTGTGAAAAACCTGGCTCTCATCCACAATTTATTTACATGTTTGTTCAATTCTGGTATATATAAAAATGTCGTTTTAGAATTGCTGTATAAATCTATTTACTTACTAGGAGGTTGTGTTTGCATTTACTTTTTGTATTTAGTCTTGTACTGTATGATTAAAATCTATTTTTCAAAGTTAACTTATGTTTTCTTCCCCTCTCTGTGTGGTTATGTTACTCATTTGAAATACAGTGAGCTTCATTTGTTACTGTTCTAGTCCATTTTGAGTTGTTCTCACATCCTGGCTGATTTTTTTTTTTTTTTGGAAAAAAATTATTGAAATATGAAAAACATGACTGGGGTGTTAATAGTCAGCTTCGTAAAACAGTATGTCCAGAAGTGTTCCCCACACCTTACATCTCTCCTACCCTAGTCTCATTCCTCTTTTCTACAGGTCTCACCCACACATATGGATAACCAATCTCATTGGTGTCTGGTTTAGTTTTTAGTTTCTTCCTACATTTTTGCACAAATGAAAAGAAACATGTAATAAAAGAGATATGAACAGTATATGTGAAAGGTAGGATGCAGATCTTCTGTTTCCTTGTTTATCTAATGTTTAGTAGTTTTATCCATTTTTGAAAATGAGATATTGAAATTCAATTATTATTTGAATTGTCTTGTTTCTCCCTTCCATTTAGTTAGTCTTTGTGTATTCGGGGACTCTGTCGTTAGGGGCATATTTGTTTGCACCATCTTGATAAATTCTTAGTGGTTCGGTTATCTTGTGGGAGATCCTCCAGTGACCCACCAGACAGGTCAGATAATAATGGTAGGTGGTTCTTTGGGAATGGGGTTTTGAAAGAGCCCGTCCTGCCTCCTCCAGTGGCTGACAGACTGCCAGTTTTGGCCATTGCCGTTGGTTTTTAAGGCTCCTGTAGAGCTGGGGAAGGAAGATGAGAAGGCGCAAGTTACAATGCAACAAGTGCTGCTGTTTTCCTGAGATTCAGCCCTTTTTATTAAATAAGCACTCTGGATTGCTGCAAGCCTTTTCTTAACTTCCAGAGTTCTGAAGAAGTTGATTTTGATAATTTTGCCAGTTTCTCATTGCTTTTAATGGAGAAAATTTTCTGTGATCTTTACTCTGCCAGTTTCTTTAATGCCATTTCAGTCTATATCCTTTTAATTTTCCGGTCCATACACAAGAGAACGGTTAAAGGTACATAATACTGTGCCAACTGTGTAATACAGGTTTTCTTCACTATTTGAAAGTAGAGTGTTCCTGTAAACCTTTCATAAACTGAAATAGTGTAAGACAAAGAAGCAGTTACTATTAATTTATATGGAAAAGTTTTTGAGTGTTTCCAGATCCAAAAAATAACCAAACAAATCATACCAAGTATGCTTAATTATTTCCAGTTTTACACTAAGCATACTCCCTTACGAGCTCTCTTAGGTTTTTCTGATACCTTAGGACACATCTTGCCAACAGATGCATAAAATAAGTTGAGATAAAGCACGTTTGCCGAGAGACAGTTCAGTGTGTGGCGGCTTTATGTTGAGGGTGGTGAGTGAGGTTTCTGGGGAAGGAGCTTGGTGGTGCCACTCGCTGCTTGGGCTGTGAACTGCCTGTGTAAAGGTTTGCTGTACAACAAATACTGAACGAACGTTATTTTCCTTAGTGAAAACTGATACTAATGTAGGTCTTTCGGAAAAGCGAAGTGGCGTAATATGAACTTTTGAGAAATGGTGGATGCCTGTAATATTTTTTTCATTTAATGTATTTTTAATTGTCCTACCTAGTCTTCTAAAACTTTTAATAGCTGCATGATATTTTAACATATGGGTGCACCACATATATTATTTGTTTCACTCGTTTTGGGAACTTGGTTTTTGCAGTTTTTCACTATTAACAGTGCCTTGTTGAACGTTTTTCCATCTAAATCTTATATATTCCTCAGATTATAAATTTATGGAAGCAGAATTTGTTGAGTCTGAGGGCATGAAAACTTTAAGCTTATGGTCAGCATGCTCTTCAGAGAAGTGTTTTAAATTTATATCCCACCAGTCATGTGGAGAGTACCTACTTTTTCACATCCTCACCCAGTACAGGGTACTAATAATTATTCATTTCAGTTTACACTCTCTAGTAGATCTTTTGGCAATGATGAAAATGTTCTATGTCTGTGAAATGTTTTATAGCTATTATGGTGGCCACTAACCACGTGTTTCTTGAGTGCTTGAAATGTGACTAGTTCTGAATGAGGTGTGCTATATTTTAAAGATTATTAAAGAAGAAAAGAATGCAGAATAATGAATAATGTAAAATGAATCATAATTTTTATACTGATTGCATGTTAAAATAATAATATTGTATATGCATTGAGTCAAATAATTCACATTATTAAAGTTAATTTCACCTTTTTACTCTTACTACCTTAATGTGTGCCTACTAGAATATTTACTATTACACATATGATTCACCTTATATTTCTGTCAGACAGCACTGGTGTAGACTCCAGACCATTCTCTTTTAAAAGCTCAATTTCTTTAAAGCCTATTTAACAACAGCATTTTCTCAGCCTTCTTAAATTTATCAGTCACCACATCTTTGTTTCCTTCTTATTCATTAAAGATGTCACTGAATGCTGAGTTTTCCTTTCCGCCCCAAACACTTATTTATCATCATTCTGGGACCTTTTTAGTGTCCATATGTAAAACTTGTTTAATAATTTAGCCTCACAGTTTCTGGATTCTGCTTGAGCCATCATTTTAATGGCTCCATTTTGTTATCATCTGGAAATTCTGTTTCTTCAGCTAAATAATCTTAATTTTAGGGCCCATTCTAACTACAATTTCCTATTTTTAGTTATCTCACTTCCTTCCTTCCTGTTTCATCCTTGGCCCTCTTCATTTTTGTTCACTGAAATGCTTCAACTGCACTTGTCAGCTCCCTTGATCCCTTGTGTACTTTTGTGCATCCTTTCTGCAAAATAAGTTCCAAATGCATCCTACAGATTATTGGCTTATACTTTGGTTACGAATTGCTACGGGTCTTCAGCCTTAACTAATGGACAGAATTGCTTCACTGTCTGCTGTGTATTCCTAGCATTTCTCCCTGTTCTTGTGGTTGCTAATTCAAATCTTTACCTCTGAAACTTTCTGTTCCTCCCCTCCTCATTCAGGCTTAGCAGGTGATTTTATCTCTGGTGCTTATAGAAAATCCTGTCCTCACTTCAAAACATTGTCTGAATCCTAACTTACCTTCCTTTTTTCAGCCACTTGTCTACTTGATCTTTTCTATTAGCATTTAAACAAATGCAAGTATCCTTTTTTTAAAAAAATTCTTAAAACCCTGCCTTGACCCTGTGTTACCCTCTAGCTTCTGCCTTCTTGCCCTTCTCTTCATAGATAAGCATTCAGAAAGATTGTTTACATTTGCTACCTACAGTTATTCACTGCTTATTTATTTCTGGCCGCCTTCTTCCTTTGTATTTCCCCTATCTTTACACTGCTCTGACAGTATATGGATTCTTCTGTGTCTTTATATTGACACTCTAGAGCATTTGGTAGAGTTGATCATTTCTTGCAGAAGGAAGCCACTACTGTTGACCTCTTTGAACTTCTCCTGTGAACTGCTTTCTTTGTTCTTCTCTCTCACTTTCTCCTGGATTTGTAGAGGTGATGGCGGAGGTGGCGGTGGTGGTGTAGGATGTAGGTGTTTGTTGTGGCCTGCTTCCTATTTTGTATACTGTATCTGGATTCTTACCCTTGGCCTTAATACCATTTAAATGTTGATGACTTAAAATGTTAGTATTTATCTAACCTTGATATTTTTAGAACTTCTAACTTTTATATACATAGCTGCCTAATAGACCTACGTCTCCCCAAAGTCCAGTTAGCACCTTAAACTCAAATGATTCCTGCCTTTAATGATTGGTGCCATCATTAATCCAGTTGTTGAAACCTAAATTCAGAAACCTGAATCTTCCCCTGACCCAGGTTAGTTACAAAGACCCGTCAGTTCATCTCATTAATATCTAACCCAGCACTGTCCCAGTAGAAACTAATATAAGTCACATATATAATTTAAGCCTTTTCAGTAGCCACATTTAAAAAATAAGAAGTGGGTGATATTAACTTTAGTATTATATTTTATATAACCCAACATATCTAAAATTTTATTTTAACATGAAATCAACATAAAAATTAAGATTCTTTTTCATTTTTTAAAGTAAATTTTTAAATTCTGACACGTACTTTATACTTACAGCACATCTCAATTCTAGGTAATTTTAAGTGTTCAGTAGCCACATGTAGTTAGTGACTACCTTATTGGACATGAGAGTTCTAACTTACATTTCTCTTTATCCCCACTGCTTCTATCTTAGTTCAAGTCCTAATTTCTTCCCTGAGCTACCACAGCAGCTCTTGGGATTGCTCCAGTTTATCCTCAATATTTTGTTAGTGGTAATTTTCTAAAATATGAATGTGACTGAATATTAATTAATGTAATTGTGCATTCTTCTGCTTCAAATCCATTAATGCTCTCCATAAGCTTTCAAGATGAAATCTAATCTGAGTTCCTTAGCATGGCTAACAAAGTCTTTCATGATCTGGCTTTTGCTTAATAACTTTCTTGCACTTTAGCTCCTAGGCTCTGAACCTGAGTTGTGTTGAGCTGTTCATAGTTCCCATAAAGAGCCATGCTTTCCTCTTTTTTGGGAGGCCTTTGCAGTTACCACCTAGCCTACCTGAGACCCAGTTAATTCTCTAGCACCTACCCACATTTCTCATCAAACCAAGGCCTGCTAGTCCTTCAGCATCTGAAGACTCTGACCCCCGTATAGGACGAAGCACCCTTCCTTTTTTGTTCTCATAGCCATCTTTTTGTGCTTGCCTACATCATAGTAATTATTACTGTGTTATTATAATTGCCTTCTAACTTACCTGATCTTAGATTCTTAGTTTCATAAGCAAGGACCTTGTTTTATTCACTTCACATTTCTAGTTGCTAGTACATACCTTGTAAGGGTTTGATAACTATGTCGAATGAATGAAA
>NW_006436282.1:25286541-25357609 GCF_000325575.1 Pteropus alecto
GAGACCTAAATGTCAAGTTCAGAGCAAAGAAAAAAAATCTATTTAAATTTTAAGTTATCCTTCCTTACATGTGTTCAAGAATTAAATATTAAAATCTTTTGAACAGATTAACCAAGACTTTCAAATAGAGTTAAGAAAATAAAAGTTTGTTTCCTCAGTGCACAATTACTCATCTCAGTAAAAAGGGAGGAGGAGTAGGAGGCATTCAAAGTAAGACATGAACCTTTAAAAAAAGTCGATGTTGGACGTCAAAGCCAACATTTAGGACATGCCTGCGTAATCTTGCAACATCTTAGTGTTCTTGTTATATTAAATCTAGAATCTAGGAATTTTTATATCAATTATCTTTAGTATATTTAAAACACTTAAATGATGTTTTAAATTTTTTTCTTGTGTTATGTAAGAGATGGCAGGAATTTAAGCAAATGCTAGACACTTATATCCAGGTATAAGATGTAAGGCTTTTGTTAAGAATACTAAGAAGTAGACAAGTAATTTCATGAATTACTGTCTTTCCTTTTATAGTGTGTATTTGTGTGTGTGTGTGTGTGTGTTTAGAATAATGTCAATTTTAGGAGAAATTTAATTTTTGTCAGTGTATAAAATAACATACAATATACCTATGTTTTAAAACCCAAAAGGATGCAGATTGAACTTGAAGTTTTGTAGGAAAGACCTAAAATATATCTTTGAAATTTAAAGCTATTGATGTAAACCTTGGATTTTTGTAGCCTGCTTTTTTTTTTTTTTTAATTGCAGTTACTAAAGGGAAAAATAGAATTTTGGTCATATTAAGGTATTTTGAGCTGACCTCTTTTTGTGAAGAAGGGGGGAGTTGAAGGTTTTTTAGTAGATCTTACCAAAAATATATCTTAATTTTCCTCAAATTCTGATTTTTTTCAGGCTTCCAATCTGTTACAACTCCCCTTGATCAGTTTTGTTACTGCAAGGCATATTTAGCAGTTTTCAAAATAAGTTGCTGCTTTTCTACTTTGGGAAATTTATTAGAGCAAGTATTTATATTCAGACCTTCAAAAATGATAATGGGATTTCAGATGCCAAGATTTTGGCAAGAGAATAGAAAGAATTCTTAAGGGTTCCAATAATCTGTCCATTGGAACCTGTTTGAAGCATCATGTTCTTCTAATATAATTGGTTTCTAGGAATAAGTTTAAATAAGTTAAACACTGAAATTACTGGATATTGTATTTATGTTGACTTTTCTACAGGCAATGAAACAAGCAGCAATGGAATTGTTTGACTGTCTTAAAAATGAATTTTGACATAGAGATTTGGCATCTCTATGTAACTAAAAGATTTTGTAAATGTATGCTTTTAGAAAAGATGATTTGGAACTGTTCTTGTTACGTAACCAGTTTTTGAAATCAAATAATATGTTTAAGACCTAAAAGTATTTTGGTAAATATACTTTTATCTATATTCACATGCTTATAAATGTCACAGTTATATCACTCACACCTATAAATAATGTTTCTTTTTCCAGAGATTATATTTCACACTGGCACTGTGAACATTTTATTTGTACAGGAAAAGAATCAGTGGGTGGTTAGGTCTTCTGAATTACAGAGTGTGGTTGATTTTAGAATCTGGGTAAGATTCTTATGCCATGTGAAAGGTCGATATGTTTTCCTCAACCAGTGTTATATTATTAGTGTATTTTCTAAGCCTCTTTTCTCTTTGGACACAGTTTCTTCCTCAGAAGAAAATTTCCTGAAAGTGTATTTTGGTCATTCAGCTTTTAAAAATATCTCCTGTGTATCAGCACTTTGCTAGGAATATGATTTTCTGTCCCTCTGCAAAATCAGTCATGTGGGGGCACGCACAAGTAACACATTTAAATTTAAAATAATTTAAAATGTAAAATTATTTAAAAGGTTATAATAATTATGTGCAAAGAATTGTTTACTCTCAATCTACTCTTCTTCCTCATTATGTTATTGAGACTCCTCTTATCCAAAGTTACCAGTAACCTTATTTCCAGATTTTATGGTCATGTCTTTGGTATTTCATTTGACCTTTTGGTAGCATTTAACATAATTGAGTGCCCTTGAGCCAGTGCGGGTTCCACACTGACTGACCTTTCTTACTCTTTCTCTGCCTAACATTTCAAGGTTGGAGTGCTCCAGGACTCTGTCTAGACCCCCTTTTATCTATAGTCTCTCCTTGGGAATTCGATCCTCTCCTAATACTATTTATATGCTTATGATTTCAAAATCTATATTTTCAGCACCAACCAATCCTGGAATTTCTTTAACTGCCTACTGGACATCTTTTCTTGAATATATAATAAACACGTGAGACATAACATGTTCAAAGCTGTTTTCGATTTTGGCATCTTCGGCCCTCACCTCGCAGTCTGTTCCTTCTCTGCTGTTCCCCATTTCCCTAAGAGATATCACTAGCCATGGAGTTGTTCAAGCCAAAACCCTGGGAGTTATCTTTGGTCTCTCTTCCTTTCACCCATCAAATCCAGTCCATTAGCAATGTCCTGACAGTTCTACCCTCAAAACATACGGAGTCCTCCTTCTCTCTCCATGCTTCTACACCATCCAAATTCAGTGCATACTTTCTTTCTTGGATTATTGCAGTAGGCTCCTTACTAGTTTCCTTATTTTTACTCCTTCTCTTAGCAGTGAGAGCTATCTTTAAAGCACAAATCAGGTCAGGTCACTAGCCTGTGTGAAACCCTCCAGTGGCTTCCCATCATACCTAAAATAACATCCAAATTTCTTTTGTCTAGATCCCACATGACCTGCCTTTCCGACCTCATTTTCTGTCACTTATCCCTGGCCCACTACCTCATGTCATTGTAGTTCATGTACCTTTTCGTTCCTGGAAGTACCACGTTCATCCTCACTTTGAAGGCCCACCACTTTTTCTAGAATACTTGCCCCCTTAATTCAATCCTCAAATCATCCTGTATGCCAGAGATGGTTCTAAGAGTTGAGTATAAAGCAATGAATGCGACACAGGGACAGACTCTGACGCATTTTTCTTATGCTTTTTGTCTGGTGGGTTCCTTGAATATGCAGCCTGTAGTATTTCCTTCTTTAGCTCTCCCAGGTAACTCTTTCTTTTTTGATGCCACAATTTATGTAATTCATTTAACCTCTGCTTTGATGCAGCTTACGTTCTAGTTAAAGGCAGGTTAAGGTAAAGATCGCAATGAATCAGATGAGTAAAATGTATGTTAGATGGTGCTAAGTACTAAGGAGAAAATCATAAAGCAGCAAAGTACTGAGGTGATGAATAGGGTTGTAATTTTAGATAGGGTGGGCAGTGTAGGCCTCTCTGTGAAGGTGACATTTCCTGAAACTTCATATACTTTACAGCTTTTCTGCCATTTCTTGTTAAGACTTTAGGTGCAAGATATAGTAATTGGCATTTATAAAAAGATAAAGAGGTCTTTTGTTCTCTATTTTATCCAGAGAGCTGCTGAAAAAAGGTTAAACTTACTGGGCCTTATAGCGCACAAAAAAGTAGTATTTGACATATATAGGAACAAGTCTGTCATCAGTTTATGTGTAATTTCCCTCTATTTTGTTGAATTACATGTAAGTAACTTTAATTTTTTCCTCTGTCTTTTGCTGTGTTCCAATGGATTGCCCTTCCTGTTTGGACTGAATGTGCCGTGTACAATTCTTGGAATTCCTTGTTTACTGTTCCGCTGTGGACCTGTTCTGTTGGAATCCGGAATGCTGGAATGATGGAAATATATTCTTTACAAAGTAGCTGTGAGTATACTTGATAACTTATACAGAGACTTTTTTTCAGTCTAAGTTATCTTAAATTTAACTTACAGTTAGATGGAATATGAGCCAAGGAAGCCTTAAATTTAATATATTTTTAACTCTACACATAGTAGGGCTTCAGATGTTTGAATTTAAAATACTATATTCTGATAAGTATCCTAATTATTATATTTAAAATTAGCTTTTCAATTTAATTGGCTTGTTTATCTTCTCAACATTTGGCTTAAAATTAGTTTATATGAATGAAAAAAAGGGTAAAAGGTTATGGATGGAATATTTAGCTACAGATGTGATACTAGTGAGGAATGTAGACTATTCTTTGTTAAATCCAAATATGCTGAATTAATGCTTTGATCTCATGAGAGTTTTTTTTTTTTTTAATGAGAATTTAAATGTGGCAAAAACTTTTAAGAGAAGTATGTACCTCTTAGGACTATTTTACCATTACTTTTTATGATGAATTAGACCTACCTCTAAGTAAATTTAACCAGTAAGACTCCCCTCAGACGGTCTGAACTATGGACAGGTTTTCTCACCAACGGGTAAGTTGAAAATCAAACTTACTTACTGCACCAGTTTAGAAGTGAGCTTCTTTGGGTTACTCAGGAAACTATTCTTGAGGTCATCAGAGAATCAAAAAGCACACAGAAAACTGAATTTTAACCATAGTTTGGTTAAATCTGATATCCTTGATAATGGAGGCAGCAGGATTCTGTGAAACCTCAAAGTGACATAATTGGACCTGCTATAACAGCATGAAAGATACTGTTTATTGATTGATACTTAGCATGAGAGCCTTCAAGAATTTATTTAAAAAATTGCTTTAAACTCAACATTTTGATTTCACGTATAAGACAAATTTTAAGAAACTCATACCTGTGGTAATTAGTCAGTATGAGTAAATGGGATAATTAGAAGAGTTCTTAATATAATTTTAAGGGATTTTGAAATTTTTTATTGTGAAAAATCCTTGTTTTTTTAGATGATTGGTCAGAATCTTACTGTTACTAACTTCACTGTAAATTGAAATCTTTTCTCTGAGGCTGGTTTCTTTCATTTTTATTTTATTCCCTTGTATTTTTTGTAATTGTTTATTATATTGTCAGCTCATGCTTAATTCAATTCGTCCATTGCTGCAGTTAACTACTACTTTTATTGATAACATTATAAACCGATTTGCCATGAATAGTCGTTTGTATAGTTTTCTAAAATAGGTTAATGAAGAGACGTCGAAATGTGTGGCAGAAGAGTTTTGCTGACGTATGGATAACTTGGCCCTTTTCGCTTTTCTCAGCAACAGAAGAACCTTGAAGGCTATGTGGGATTTGCAAATCTCCCAAATCAAGTTTACAGAAAATCAGTGAAGAGAGGGTTTGAATTCACACTTATGGTTGTGGGTAAGATATGATTTCTCACTACAATTGAATTTTGATCTAAATTTTAAACTGTTAATTAACTGAATAAATTCAAGAAAACAATGGCCCAAATAACTGCAGGGATCATGCATTATATTATCTCTTATCATGAGACTACCTTTTAAATTTAGCTTAGTGGCATTATAGAATTTATATATTTTCTTGCCTCCTTTTTTAAGGTGACACAATTTTGGAAACGAGTAAAAGTTAAGAAGCCGTGGGGTTGTTGGTAGAGGAATAAAAACGAGAGAAGTTCTCTTTGGTAATGCTACAAAAAGAAACAGCATCTGGTGGTTGGTTACTTATTTCTTCAGGTTAATTTTATTTGTGGCTTACTTACTATAGTAGAGTCATAGCACATGAACACTTAACTTAAACATATGTGCTCTCAATTTGAAAAAAAAAGGATGGGATAGAGGATCATAACCATGTAAGTGATTACTCTGGGAATTCATTCACCTAATATAAGCCGTGGAGTGAGTGAAATATGACTCTCCTTGTTCTTTAATTCAGTCTCATTTTTCTTAAGTGTTTTATCTTATGAACACCTTACCCTGCCTGTAGTACAATTTAAGAGATTGTCGAGGGTTATTTTGACTGTAAGTTGATAACATCATTATATATGAAGAAACATGTTACCATGTATAGGACTATAATCTTAAATGACAATCTTAAATGTCTGTGTGATAGTGTTACCTTATATAGGCTAACTTGAGAACCTAAATCCTAAGTATGATGCAACTTTATTGTATTTCTCTATATATTTTTTATGAAGATGAAACACAGGATAGTGGATTGACTATCCTTGACAAAGAAAACTGAATTGATCCTAGGCCTTTATGTGCATCAATTTTTGCTAATACAGTCAACTCCTGGTATTGTTATTTTGGTGTTGAATTAGAGTAATAAGTTAGCTATAAAATACTCCTTTATTGATGGGCAGAATATTTTATCAACTGACCAGAGTATTTTCGTTGATTAACTTTCCTGTCTCTGGTTGTGTAGGAGCATGATATACTTAGCTTGCAAATTGCTGCTGTGGATACTTTATGTATTTAACTCATAAAGTGTTTAACAACAACCTGTACAGTGAGTATTGTTGTTATCCCCATTTTAGAGATGGAGAAACTGAGGCATGGAGAGATTAGGTTACTTGCCATGGTCACATTGCTAGCAGACAGTAGAACCAAATGCAGTCTGCTTCTCAATTAGTGTGGTGTGTTCTTAAGCACTATGCAGAGGTCCATATGGGGTACTAGATACAGTGCAGAGTTCAGCAAGTACCTCGAATTTATACAATTTCAACTAGACATTCTGTTTTCTATAAAAAAAAAATGAAAGGGAAAAAGAGAGAGATCTGAATGAATGAGAATTCGAGAACTTAATTAGTGTAAGCAATTTTTTTCTGCTATCCCACTGGAATGAGTCTCTGGCTTAGGGTAGATGAAAAGTGGGAGAGGTAAACATTTTTAGTTTCCACGTACTTTTATAGTGTGAGCATCTCACCTCACCGAATGTTAGTCTAATGAAAAATATGTTGCCTTAATATAAACTAGTTATGTTTTATGTGCTCAAGGAAACAGGTATCTGTTTTCATGGAAGAAAAATAGGGTGTCAGTTTATATGTGATTATGCGTTAATGGATGATATAAGGTGTTTTCAACATTAATTTGCACTGCACATCGACTTTAGGATTTGACTCCTAAGATGTAACTTTAAAATATTTGAAAGTAAGACTGGAAAGGTGGGCTAGACTAGATTTTGAATCCTTGATTGTCCAGTATAGGAGATTGGAATTCTTGATTTAAAACTAAATAAAAATTTAGTTTAAAACCCAATGTCAGGCATATCTAATAATGAAGACATTTAGGTCTCTAGATCAGCAAAGTGTCAAACCTATTCTTGCTTGGAACTTGACAGTCCTTTGTGTGCTCCTTAATTAGACTTGACTGTGTTCTAAGAATAAAATGTTACTTGTAAAATCCTGATTTTACCAGAATCCTTCAAGGTGGTAGAACTCAGAAAGATTGTAGACTGCTTTATCTGACCCAAACTTATTTTGAAAAACAAGTGATATTAAATCTGTTATTTTGAATTCTTTGAAGATAAAATCCATAACTTAATCATTTCTGTGATCATTTGATCATTTCTTTAGCTTTACAAAATTTTGTAGTAGAGGTTTTTGTTTGTTTGTTTTAGATTTAGTGATTTGTCATGATGTATTTGACATATCAAATGTCTTTAGTAACTGGCATTTACATTTTCTTCAGTGGGAGGTAACTTAGAACATACTGCTTTAGTCATTTTGGAGATTCAGAGTTTATCTTAATATGTTTTTGTATATGATTTATTAGCAAAAGTTTGGGAGGTAGTCATTGATAGCATATATAGTAACTGACATATCCCTCCAACCCTCTCGTTGGTGTTTGAATTCATGTGATAGCATCCAGAGTTATTTGAAGAAATTGAAAGATAATTTTGGCTCACTTTGTATCTAGTCTTTTGGGTATTTACTGGTATTATATTTAATTCTGAATGTAAGATATGTTGGATATTTGAAATGCTTCCAGTAATATTTGAAAAATTTCTTGAACTCTGTATTTTTACTTTTAGTAAGAAAAGTAATTTAACCAATGATGATTGTGCAGCATTGCAGATACAGAAAAAGCACTGAATTGTACATTTTAAAATAGTGAACTTTGTTATATAAATTTTATCTTACATAAAAAGGAAATAGTTTAACCAAAACAGAGAACATTTAGGGGGGAAAAAATCACATAATTCCACATATCTACTATTTTAATTTTTGTATCCCTTCTAGGTTTTAAATCTGTATATTTTACAAAGTGCTTTTGTAATAAAGTTAATGTTTCATTTTTCAAAATTAGGAAATGTAGGAAAACAAAAATGGCTTGTGTAGGTTGGATATAGTGCCATAAATAGTTACAAATAAATATGGTTGTAGATATATCTGCTTGCACATTTAATGATTTCCTTATAATAAAACTATATATTTGAATTGCTGTGTTTTTTTCAGGCTTATGCATTGCCCCAAAATAGGTTGCACACCTTTCTGCACACTCACCAAGTATTGACAGCACCCTTTTCTCTGCACATTGCCAACACTTTGTCAATTTAATGCCTAAAAATTGGCATCTTATTTTCATCTGTATTTTATTATTGCTGTCAGCTTTTTTTCATGTTTATATATCTTTGGTATTATTTATTTTGTAAATGGTATATTCTAGTTTAATGATACATAGATACTCTTAAGGACATTATTATTTTGTTGTTAAGTATTGACATTTTTTCCAGAATATTTTCCGTTTGTGTTTTGTATTAACTTGACTTTTATATTGTTCGTGCAGTCTTTTGTCTGTTATGCCTTTTGTCCCTGATGTCCTTCTGCTTGATTCAAGGTTATTTGGGATTCCACTGTTTTAAGATATATAGGCTAAAGTTTTAATTTTTCATTTTGCAATCTTAAATCCATATGGATTTTTTTGATGTGAGATGTGATTTATTTTTAAATGGTTAAATAGACCTCCCAAAACCATTATTACAAGCTTGATTTTTAAAAATATATGTGCTTGGTTGGTTCACTTTCTCAACCTTTGGTTTAATTCATTCTGTAGTTCTTCCTATATAAATACTACATTATTACAGTTATACAGTAATTATTGTCATTACTCTTGTAGGGAGATTATTGGGGTTTATGTTAATTTAGGAAGATAGGCAAACAAGAAAATAATATGTAAAATAATTACAGATTGTGTTATTTTCTAGGAAGGAAGTAAATATTATAGGATCTGTGTAGTCAACCAGGGAAGACTTGCCTCTCTGAAAAGGCGACTTTTCCATAATAATACTAAAATACGTGAAATACTAAAAAAAAAAAAGAAAAAGAAAAATGCCTTGCCAGCAGGAGATAATTATCAATAACATATTGCTATATTTATCCTCAGTATTTTACTTTTGACAGCCGCATAATATTTCCAACTGTGGCTGTCTCAGGTTTTAGCCATTGCTTTCTCATTTAACATTTGAATGATGTGCTATGTTTGATCTCCTCATATTGCTGCAGTAAATTTTATGGAATGGAAATTTTGGCCAACATTTTAACTATAATATTTAATGGCTGCAGAGTATTCTGATCTGTGGCTAAATGTACCATAAGTTTTAAAATTTATTTTTCTACTAATAGATATTAAGTTTGTTTTCAACCCTACCATTGTTACAAATAACGTGGCAGTGAAGACCTTTAAAAACACAAGGTTTGCGAATGTGCGTTGGGAATCAGAGGGCAGTGTCATTATTTGTTTATAGTTCCTGAAGTAGGATTACTGTAGCAAAGCATTCGAACATTATGTGGTTCTTGCTACAAATTGGTGAGTTGTTTTATTAAAAGTTTGTGCTGCTAAGTGTTAAACTTTTAATAAAGGGACAATATTTTTTTTTGCCTGAATTAGAAGAGAATTATGAAGAGTTATTCCATGGATGCTATAACTTTTAGATGCTTGAAGGAAGAATGTAAAGGTAGATGAAGACAGTATTTGAGAATAGTAGAAGACAAAAGTATACAAGTTAACTGCACCATGAATGATTATGTGATAAATGGCATAAGAAAAGTATAAACAAAATGCTATAGGAGCTTAGAGAAATAAGAATTTATAGCTAAAAAGCATGTCACTGTCCTAAATCATACACTGTTAATTCATGGAAAATGGTACCTGATTTTTTTCAGTAATTAGTATATTAATATTTATTCACTTGGTTCTTTATCTGACTTAATTTCATTGTCTTAATCATGGAACATCGTAATTCAGAGAAGCACTTAACAATACAGTTTTATAGACTGGGAGTCTTGGTTTTTTAACAGAGGCAATGCCTGGATTGACATATAGGAGAAATGTAATCTAGGTAATATCCCAGTTTCATTTATAGACTTTAAAAAAATTCATTCAATGTGATTTGAAAAATATAAACAGTAGTCCTCTCATCCACAGATGGTACATTGTTTCAAAACCCCAGTGGATGCCTGAAACTGGATAGTACCAAACTATATATACTGTTTTTTTCTATACATACATACCTGTGATAAAGTCTAATTTATAAATTAGGCACAGTGAGAAATTAATAATAACTAATAATAAAATAGAACAGTTATAAAAATATACTGTAATAAAAATTATATAATTGGAAACATGTGGCATTGGTTTTTAGTGATTCTTATGCTGAAATAATGTTTTAATTTGAAACCATTCTAAACGCAGCTTATAGGTAGAGAACACAACTTTTTTTCCCCTCAAACATTGAGATGTATGATCCCTCATTTCCCCCTAAATATTTGTGTTTCCCTTCCTCAAGGATATTCACCTACATAACCATAATATACCATCAAAATTGAAAATGAAAAACATGTATGTTTGTATACATACATATAGACACACACATATATATATACACAATTATATCTATATTACATTTTTATCTAGATGTATATATTGAAAACCATTAAGTTCACATTGATATCTCTAATTACAGTTAATCACCACAGGGGTCATTCTTTTTATCTTCTCTATAGCTGTCCTTTTGATGGTCAGAAACCATTATCTTAATATGTTTACTTATTTGATCAATGCCCCATGTGTAACTAATCTGCCATATCCCCACACTCCTCCCCTTTTCTCTGTACAGCGGCCTTGCTCACCCCTTTCAAGTGCTATGACACCCATGCCAGGTCACTCTCACAAAGATGCCTTCCCCATCCTGTTTGGGTTCAGGTCTTCTAGCAGACCCCCTTGTAAGCCTTTATCTTGCAGGCTCTGACACCCTGCTCTGGACCACAGTGGCTCTCCTTCCAGCATGTTCACCTGCCTTTTTTTTAAGCTCCAGGTAATGATTTTTGGACTGAATTTTCAGGAAGGAAAAATGGAGAGAAAGAACTGAAATAATTTTGAAAGTTATAACAACAAATATTTATCTGTATTATAGAATTAACTGACAAATGAATAGAAGAAATGTGGAGTTTTTTTAATGCTTAGGTACAAAAAAGGGGGGAGTAGAAAAATTAGTAAAATTGTAATTTTGGGCTGCCATAGAAAAAATGACTAATGGAGATAAAACTTTGGAAAAATTTAGCTTGGAAATGAAAGTTATTTGCAGGTATGTGTAGTGTTGTAGAGGTTCCATTTACATGTATTTTGATAAATTGAGTTTGGAGAACTTTGAATGGTCTCTAGATTTATTAACAATTGAGACAAAAGTTAATATTTAGAAGGAAGAACACTTTAGACTTTTGAGCCTTTGTTCTTGCACTGCCTAGAACCCTCAAATAAACAGATGATAAACACAAGCTAATTGTTCATATTAAGTAATTGATTGTGAAGCATTGTGATTCATTCTTAACTTACGTTCCTATGGTAAAGATTATAAGTTGTTTATTATGTTACAGGTGGTAGTAATTACAGTAATAACATGATGATATTTCCATAGCATTCCTAGCAGGGGCCTGAGTATAGATTTTAATCGAATGATTAATAATTCAGATGACATACACTGATCAGCATTAAAGTGCTAGGAATTATGGACTAAGCTGACGATATAAAAATGGAAATGATCATTTCGATCATCAAAGGAATTTCCATGGAAATGCACACTACTAATTACAATTTAATTTAATAATTGTTTTAGTATTGTTCATTTAAGGTGTAAAGATCCAGGGGAGTTATTATTTGGGCTTATTGGGGTTAACATCTTATTTGCCTGATAGGATAGAGTCCTGAAACCAGTAACTATTGTGCTTAAATTTCAAATGCATATTTTGGCAGTTTTATAACTGAACGAGTTATACTTATGCTTATTATTTATGTTTTTATCATATCATGAAAATCAGCCTTCTGTATTTAAACTAACATCATTTTTATAATACTAAGTACAGCAGCTGTTACACGAACAAGAATATTGTACCTAGCCTAGTTTTAAACTCTAATTTCTGACACAAATGAGTTTTCTGACCTTGGACAGATCACTTTGAATCTCAATTTCCTTATCACAACAAACATTTACCTAGTCTTTCTAAGTCAATGCACTGCACTGAAGTTAAAAAAAAAAAAGAGCCACACCCCTGAGAACCTGAGGATGTGGGATGGTGGTGGAGTGGAGACGCTTGGGCAGTAATGCCGTCTGCTGTGTTTAACTACCCTTACCTCGCGGAGGGCTTGAAATAACTGTGTATATGAATGTGCCTTGTATATATACTGCGTATATAATGTGTCTAGTAAATCTGTAAACTAAAAATGTTAATTATAAGCATAAAACAATATATTAGTGCATGTGTATGACTTAGTTGAAAAATCCAAATACCAGGGATCAAGAGCATACAAAGATCAGGGATGGGTGAGAATGATAAGGCAGCTAATATGTTAAATACTTGCTTAATCTCTACTTTGAACTCTTGCTTTGTTGAACTCCTTTGATTATAAACATTTAGGGCACACATATTGTGCTCTTACTTTGCAATTCAGTATAGGTTGCTGAGCAGAACTCTTTTGGTGAGAGTCAGATTTAGCTAATTCAAAAGATTGTCGAGAATTTATTTTTTTCGTCTCCCATTATAAACAAAGTTTAGCTGGGTGGCTTGCATTCTTGTTAACAAAATATAATTTTTGCGTTTGACTATTCTGTGCATTTCAATAAATATAAAGTATTTTGCCCAAATTACTTATGCAATATCACTAATTAGTCTTAAGGTTGCACTTGGCTTTATAGTTGCTAAAATATTAGTGCTATCTCTTGCAAACCTTTTGAGTCTTATTTTCCCTTGAGCATTTCAGTTATATAAAGAATCTCAGGGCTTGTTTTTATTAAAGGTTGACGGTATAAGATTTTAATTTTGTGTTTCAAAATTAAATTTTTCATACAGGTTGTTTTTTGCTTTTGTTGAATTATGTTTCAGTAAAATGAGATATAATGTCATTTAGCAGTTAATAATATTTCTTGATTCAGGCGATCATTATAGATAATTTTGCTCTAAGGAAGAAACTTTATAAAATTTTAGCTATCTAAAAGGACAAATAAGCAAAGAAATCAAATGAACTGCATTTTGATTGTTCTAAGTCTGTGTTTCTCTGAGCCTTTAATCAAAATCATCTGGACTACTGTGGCAAGATGTTCATTCCAGGTATGTGAGGATTTGCATTCTGACAAGAATTGCCCTTTACTCCCTGTTTTAAAGTTTAAAGAGCACTGCCCAAAATGTTCTTTAATGTTTAGAGAAAGGAATCAAATTATATATTTCTTGGAAATATAGTCGTATTTTTTTGATAACTCAGATGTTTTTGATATAACAAAGTTATTGAGATTTATGTAGTTTTAAAATGTTGTAAAATGGCTTTCCATTAGAAATATAATAAAGGAGTAGATGGAATGTTTGAAAAAGAAGGAGAGCTCATCACCAATGTTAATTTTATTTTCTGTGTCTGTAATGTATAACTGTAATATACTGTATTCATTTTTAAAAACTTTTCACCTAATGCTATGGCAAACATTTTCTCATGTCAAATAGGGTTTTAAAAAATAATTTTCCGTGGTTGATTAATATTAGTTTTATAGGAATACCAGTATTTTTGGCCTCTATTGTGATACCTGAAAGGCGCCCCCCCTCACTTCTTTACTGTTAAAAATGTTATTGCAGTCTTCTTCCTGCATTCTTGATTCTCAGAGTAGATGGCATGATAAAGGATGTGAACTGAAAATGTTAAGCCAACTTAAACAATTACCACAGATGTGTAGATGTTCTTGTTTATCTCATCCTCGCCAATACTGAGTAGAAAATTTTTGTTAAATGCCAAATAAAGCAAAATGACATGGTTAATTTAGTATTAGTGACAGGCTCCTCATTTTAATTTGCATGCCTTTGATCTGAAATTTTTTGGTCTAGCTTTTTATTAAGCATATTTACTACACCACTAACAACAGTTTCTTTATTGTGAATGTTATAACTATGCATACGCATGGATTTTTGTTTGTTTGTTTGTTTGTTTTTAAGAAATATTGGTGAGATAGATTCACACAATTACGAGTGTGATTCACACAACCCACCGCTGGTCCTTAACATTATATGCATTTTGGTTTATGAGATTTATAGAACTTGAAAGAATCTGAGTCGCCTAGTTCAAATGATCAAAGTCAGCCTACTTCGGCCTTGAAGGAAACTCCTTTAGCATCGCTTTGTTGACCTGCTCAAGAATAACTCAATTCCTTGCTTCCTTCCTTCTATCTAGATATCCAAGTAAACTCATTTCTTCATTATGCTCCTATTTCCTTTCCTGATAGCTCTTCTTTTACTGACCTCCAGTGTGGCCATTGGCCTTCAGCTGCCCTCTAAGTTTCATAGAGCCCTCCATTCTGATATTTCCACAGAATATTTACTTTGTCTGATTCTTCTATTTTAAAACTAATCCTGTTTCCCTCAGATTAAAACTTACTTCTTTAGTGATTACTGTCCACAGCTAGAAAAAGTCTGATTTCCCCTGTCAAGATATGAAAAAGAACACTTGATTTTTAAGAGGGAATATTTATTGAATGATTAATTCGAATTTCAGGCAATAATGTGATGAATTTAGAGGAACGTGGTGGGGAGACCTCATAAATAGTATCTGTTGATTTCAGCTCTTTTTCAGTTTAGTAGAACTTATAGAAACTTGATTTACAACCTAGAAAAGGTTGCAAACCCTCGCCTAAGACAGTATATTTTAACCACAGAATTCTGGTAATTCATTTCTGGAATAATTAATCATGAGAAAAAATTTTCCAAGTAGACATTTGGATGTTTCTGGTAAAACGAGGATTAAAAAAATAAATAAAAAGGTAGTTATCTACTTGAACATGGCCCTCAAAAGAATACTTTTGTCTCTGCAGGCAATAGCAAGAAATATCATAAACATCCTTTTTAAGGCCTCCCAGCTTTTAATGTATAGCAAGTGAAAACTTTCTAACTTGGTAAATGAAATAATTATTGAGTGGCTGGTTGGAATGTTTGCTACTAGCTACACAGCAGAATTATTACTTAGCTCTTAGTGCTGTAATTAGAATAAGTGAACCTCATTTAGTTAATTGCAGAGCCAGGTCATAGGAAACTTGTTTAGCTCGAATTTTAGGATTAGCATGTATATCAGTCTGTATGTTGAAAGATGCTCTTAATGGATTTTGAGGAGATGAAATATTTTTATAGCAAATCCCAGGCCACATATGTATGAAATACCTTAGAAATTATCAGTATCTAATGTAGTCTAGATTGTTCTTGTTAGAGTAAAGCTTCAACGATAAGCATATTAAAACGCAAAACAAAGAATAGTGCCTTCCCTGGATAACATTTTTATCTACTTCATGGGTGGTATCATCTCTTCATTTTACTAAATAAATCTACTTTTAAATTTCCTCTTCATTACTTCACTCCTCACGATTTCACTTCTCTCCTTAATGTAAAATTGCTTTTATTAAAGGTCAGTAAAGGCCTTCTGTGGTCACTTTAATCCCTTTTTTTGTTATTACCGACCACTATTCTTTGTAATTTTTTCTCACTTTTTGTGATACTGCCTGTTTGTTTAGGATCCTTTCCACTGGCCATCTTTAAATATTGGTGTAATTATTATAAAAATTCATGTTATTTTCTTCAAAACCTCATGAACAGACATTTCATTAATGTTTTATTCTTAGGCTTGAAATGTAACATCCTTGAACAGTAATGGAATATAGCCTTCATGGGCTTGACTTCAAAGATAAAATGGACATGAGTAATTTTAACCTGCTCATAATGTTAAAGTACAGGTATAATGCTACAAATTCTAGTTACTCTTATTTTATAATCTTCACGAAGTATTTAACATCTTCTATTGTAAGTATTATGATATTTTGTTTAAAGGACAGAAAAATTTTAATCTATTTTCCCATAAAATCCAGTAAAATGGGAAATGATAATAACTTCATTGCAGAATGTATATAGTGCATTTCAAAATCAGATAAACGTAAAATAGTTATTAATTTGGATCACTTAACATCTTAAAATATTAGTTATAAAGAAATATAAAATATTATGCATTTATACATATAAAGAAATCATAAAATTTTGCATGTAGACATTCTCTTTATATTTTATTGAAAAATTTTGTTTTCTTAATCTGGGACGTATAATTCTGAATTTTGTTATTCTTTAACGTTTCCTAAATAATACAGATAAACTTGATTGAGGTTGTTCCATAAGTTCTGCGATTAAGTAGAATTTGAGTTGATGAGACTAATTATAGCTCTCTATTTTGCAACCCTTTCTAGGTTGTAAATCAAGTTTGCTATACACTACTATACCTTCCCTTTAGTGAAGCCAATTAGCAGGAATCAACTGTAGTTCTAAGTCATTAGGACATGGCTGCTATAATTTCCCTTATGATTATAAGTTTTCTGAAATTCTGTTATGGAGGGCAAGTAAAAGAAAAAGTATTACTGGAGGAAATCCCTATTAGTAAAATAAATTTAGATGACCCTATTTATGAATTATTGATTGTGATCTGTGCGTGATGAGAATATTTAAACACCTGAGAGCAAAATTGGCAACTTATCTAGTTTTTAAATTAGACTAGAAATTTACTTGTTAGAACTTTATTTCTCTGTAATTTTGCAATATGCTTTTTAGTTACATTGGTTATTCATAATGAAGAAAATACATGTTAGTTTTAGAAAGATCAGAAAATATAAAATATTGGTAGAGGGGAAAGAAAGCCTGGGTCCAAAACACAGCTCTGGGGTTCCCTTCTAGGTCACCAATGTGTGTCCTCCTTTCTTTAACAATGTGTAGGTATTGCGGCCTCCAGGCCTCATACCTAATCTTTTGTCCATTGTTCGGTTCTCTCCTCTATCCCCGTTTAGGTTCTCATCCCTTACTTGGCCACTCCACCTTTCTACTGCTTCTCTGGATCTCCCATCCTGTGTTCAACACATTGCCTTATACGGAATTTTTAACTGCTTCCTAGTACTTTCCTTCTACCCCCTTGCCCAGAGTGAAACTTGGTCCTTGGAGGACCATTTCTCCTATAGCTCGCAACTTTGTCAAGAGTGAGCTTCGTTTTCTCACCTCGTGAGCCAAGATGGGAGGGAGATGACCTTGGTTATATCCTTATTATTAAAACTTCCTGTTACACTGGGGCCCTACAAATTAGAAAGAAATAGAAATCATCTTAGTTTAGCTAAAAATTAAATGTCAAATTCTAAACCATAGGAAAAAGTAATTAAGGTCTCTCGTCTTTGATTTGGCTCTTCTAATTGAGTTTGAGTCTGAAGGAAGAAGTGTTTTGTTTCTTAATTCCAAGATAGAATCTACAGCGAAACATATAATCTGATTTGGGGGAAATAAGAAATTGTACAGTAAATGCACACTTTGATTATAAGAGATGTTCTTTTTTAGAAATGTTGATGGGGAGAAATGGATATCTTAGAATTAAGGAAATTAAACAGTTGTTCTTAAAAATAAAGTTTTTATTTGCCCAGAATCATCTTAGAAATGACTACAAGCATAAATGTGGAGATGCGAACTAGAGAAACACTTGTTATACACATGAACAATGTTGAATTGGATTGTGAAACCATCTTTTCCTTGGCCAAGTGATACACCCTGTATTTTCTGTAGTGTTTACTTTGATAGAGATCACTCGGTTAGTGTAGTCATGGTTCAAATTGTAAATTAGGATAAGAGTCTATAAAATATAGAGAATAAGCTGGTAAAATAGGAAATTTATTTTTCTTCAGTTAGCTACTTTTTTCCAACCTCACTATTAATTTACTCTGACATGTTTTTAACAGTTCATAACTGTTGGTGTCTTGAAATTTTTTGTCTTGATTTTAAGCAAGATAAGCTATGTCTTGTTGCTGTAACCAACCTTCAGGGATACCATGGAAGAATGGATCTTAAAGCCTTGACCCGTAATTTCAGTGTGAGTTGTCTAGGAATAGATGGAAGTTTATTTAAATACCTCATGACATGTTAAAAATTGGCCATAGCTTAAGTTTTAGTTCAGAGTATATAAGCCCTCCACACACTTTGTCGTTAATATTATAGATTGTATCATTAAGCATTACATATGCATTAACGTAGATTTATAATTATTTTTAATTTATCTTAAATTTTATAGAAAATATGAAATGGAATTACAGTAATATTGGTTTTTACATGTTTCCATGTATTTTATTTACCTTTACCGGAGATCTTTATATCTCCACATGGCTTTGAATTACTGTCTAGGGTTGTTTCCTTTCAACCTGAAGGACTCTCTTCAGAATACAGAGCTGAAGTGATAATGTAGTGATAATGAATTCCCTCAGTTTTTTGTGTATCTGGGCACGTCTTAATTTCTACTTCAGTTTTTTAAGCACGGTTTTGCCAGATACAGAAATCTCATTTGACAGTTGTATCATCACACTGCCTCTGGCCTCCAAGATTTCAACTGAGAAATTGGCTGATAATCTTAGTGAGGATTCCTTCTTTGTGATATATCGCTTCTTTCTTGGTGCTTTCAAGAGTCTCTTTGTCTTTGGCGTTCATCAGTTGGATCATGATGTGTTCCAGTGTGGGTCACCATGGATTTATCCTACTAAGAATTCCTTGAGATTCTTGGGTTTATAGCTTCATGTCTTTCATCAATTTGGAAGAATTTTTGGTCATTTTTTTTCTTCAGATAATCCTTTTTCTTTTTTCTTCTGAAACTCTCATTGCACATATATTAATCCAGTTGATGATGTTCACAAATTCCTTAGGCTATGTTTACTTTTCTTCATTCTTTTTTCTTTCTGCTCTTTAGACTTTATAATTTTAATTGTCCTATTTTCCAGTTTGCTGATTCTTTCTTCAGTCAGCCCAGTTGTGCTGTAGAACCTTTCTAGTGAATTTTTAAATTCAGTTATTGTATTTTTTAGTTCCAGAATTTTTGTTTAGTTTCTTTTTACAATTTCTATCTCTTCGTTGATATTTTTGTTTTGTTCTTACATTTTCCCCCCTAATTTCCATTAGTTCTTTGTACCTATTTTCCTTTAGCTCTTTGGACATATTTAAGACAGCTATTTTAAAGTTTTCATCTAGTAAGTACCAGTATCTTTAGAAATGGTTTCTGAGAATTTGTTTTGTTCCTTTCTGGGGACTCTGTTGTCCTGTTTCTTTGCATGCCTTTTGATTTGTTGTTGTTGAAAAACGTGCGTTTTTAAAAAGTCACCCTTTCAAGTCTTTGCAGATTGGCTATATATCAGGGGAAACTGATATATATAGTTAGCTGGTCATGCTCTGAACCTAAAGATCAGCCTGAAGTGAAAGTTTAAGGTCATCTCAAAACCTTTCTGAACATGTATATTGCTTTGGCCTGTGTGTGGCTTCCTCAGTTTCTCCTCTATATGTGAATTTTTAAATATAGTATACTTTTACATTTAACATCCAAAAATATTTTTATTAGTACCCCAAATTTTCATTTATGCTTCTAAGTGAAAATATTGTAGATAGTTCTGATAATCCTCAAATGTTTGAGTTTTATTCTAATCTTTTCTCCTTTGTTTAAGATATAAGAGTTAAGAACAAAGCAGGTGTGAAGAACTGTAACTTATTTTCCTGTGACTTAGAAATATCTGGAATTTTCACGTCTAAAAATAATGGCATCCCCTCATTCAAAGGGAGTAAGCCCCAGACCACCTAGAGCAGATCTTACCTTTCTTGAGAGTCAGTATGAAAAGAACTCAACCTAGGCATAGGAATAGTAAGGTTAATATTGTGACATTAGTTATTTAGGCTAAAGATGTTTATTAACCTATCAATAACTGGATTCTTTAGTCCTGTGCCATATTAATTGATAATTACAATATGATTGTAATTTATTTTAACTGTGTATTATGTATATTCTGAAGCTGTTTATATTTTGATAAAAATTAATTGTGTATTTGGTGTGGTATATTAGACTTGACATGAAGGGTGAAGGAAGAGTGATATTAGAGGAAATTGTGTCCTACCTTCCTCCATTCCCACCTCCTGCCTCAGTCACAAGCACTATAAAAAGTAATTACCTATCTTTATTTTTTTTTTAAGTCTAATTTATATTTTGGCTGTGTGGTATATGGGTGGTATAAATTGGAAGTATTTTTTTGTGGTTCACTTTTATCTTGATGTGCATCGTGATTAATTTTCTTTTATGAGCAGATTCCTACTTTTCATAATTTCTTTGGTCAATGTCTGTATTAAGTGTTTATAGTTCACTTCTTCTAGGTTTTATTTCACTAAAGCAGCAATATATAATCCAGTGTTTCTTTCATGACTAACTTTGACCTTAACGAAACATTACTGTTAAAATGGAGGCTACTTTATTAGATACATTACTTTTAAAGAACACAGATTGTAAAATTATAAAGCTAAAAGAATCCTTGGAAACATGAGTAATTTGATAAGAAAATGAATACAAAGAACTTACTCTAATAGGAAGTCTTTATATAGTACATTTTCTAATGTCACTTCTTTGTCCCACTAAGAAATGCTTGCATAAAGCAAGTTTGATTATAGCATTGGTTTAATATTAAAGTCAATAACATAACTGAGTTTAACAGATTTTTTTTTTTCTCCCTATTTCTTTTAGGTGAATCTGGACTGGGAAAGTCAACGTTAATCAACTCATTATTCCTCACAGATTTGTATTCTCCAGAGTATCCAGGTCCTTCCCATAGAATAAAAAAGACTGTACAGGTATGTATGTTAGTATTGTTAATTGATGATAAGCTGTAGTAATGTTTATACACAAAAAATAGAGCCTATAACTTTTATTATGCTTCACTAGAGGTAGGTTTCAGATTTGGCCTCAACCAATATAAAGTGGTAAACATGATTATTGATAAAAGAGAGGGAAAGAAGTACAGCTAATTAGAGGAATTATTTTGATTAAAACCTTCTAAATTTATCTTGAGGGACCCTCCTAGAGATTATGCTATAATGTAGAAAATAATACCTCTGGAGTTATGCTGTCTGATAATGATAGCTACTTGCCATCTATGGCTATTTAAGTTTGAATGAGCTAAAAGTAAATAAAATTAAAAATTCAGTTTCTAATTTGCAGTAGTCACATTTCAAGTGCTCAATAGCCATATGTGGCAAATGGCTATAATTTGTACAGCGCAGATATATTTTCACCATTGCAGAACGTTCTGTTGGACGGTATAGAGAAAACATGACTCAAGGAAAAGTCATTATTATTTAAATACAGTGTTCTATATTAGTCAGTAGAATAATACCACATTGATGGTTGAATGGCAGTAGCAATTCGTTAAGGCTTCCAAGCTATGTTGGTCTAATTTAGTACTTTTCAATCTTTTATGTGCATTCAGATCACCTGGGGAGCCTGGTAAGTTTAGTTTCTGTTTTAGTAGGTCTGAAGTGTGCTGGGAGTCTGCATTTCTAACAAAATCCCAGGTGATGGCAATGCTGCTGGCCCACAGACCACATTTCATATAGCAAAGTGCTGGACTCTTTGCGCACTGTTCAGTACAGACTCTTTGCTCACTGTTCAGTACAGTAGCCAGTAGCCACATGTGGCTGTTGAGCTCTTAAAATACGGGTAGTCCAGATTGAGATGTTATGCAAGTATAAAATACACCTCTGATTTTGAAGACCTAGTACATAGAAAAGAAGTATTTCTTTAACAGTTTTTGAAATATTGATTACGTTTTGTAGTGATAATATTTTGGTTATATTGGGTTAAATAAAATACATTAATTTCACCTGTTTGTTACTTTTAAAGTGGCTGCCGAAAATTTTCACATTACTTTCGTGGCTCATATTACATTTTCGTTGAGCAGCACTGCTCTAAATTATTGACTGAAAAAATTGTTGGTGGAATGACACAGCACGTAAACAGGAGGAAGTGAACAGTGCTGGCAGGAACAGGCTTTATTAAGGTAGTGATGCTGGAGCTGGATTTGAAGGATTGGTAGTGATTATCTCGGCGCACAAGAAGGGCAGTCTGGAAATTCTGGGCAGAAACATATGTATCAAACAGCAAGATGCAGTTTAGTAATTAGATTCCTCTTTTAAAGCCGTTTTTATTTTAGGAATTTTTTCGTATCCCTCATAAAGCTTGAGATTTCAGATTACCTGCAAAACTAAAAACTTGCTACTACGTGTTTTTATTTATTTTGTGATGATATTGGATATTTTAACCCTAAGCAAGAAGTTAAACTTGACTTTCTTAATTTAGGTATTTCAATTCAAGATCAGTAAACTAGGTATGTAGAAAATGTTATAGGAACCCCAGTGTAAATACCTAATTTTGGGCATATTTAGTGTAAAATACCTGTTAGCTCTTAATGGTCATGTACCTACCAATAGCGTTCTTGGTGATTATTGCTGGTGAGGACATTTTCTGAGTCCTCTTTGTATTTCTAGCACTTAGCAGCATGCCAGGCCTACATTAATAATAAAACAGGGTGAGTCATTAACATCTTCCAGGTGTTGTTGGAAGCACTTTAGATGCATTAACTTATTTAATTCTTTTAAGAACTTTATAAGGTAAGTGGTATTTTTATCCCCGTTTACGGATGTGGAAATTGAGGCACAGAGATGGTGATATGCCTGAGGTCAATGTAGTTAGAGTGATGACTTCAGATACAAGTCTAAACAGTCTGGTTTAGTCTGTTCTATCAAACTGTGTACTATTTCTATATTGTAGATAATAAATACTAGTTTAGTAGATTAACCAATTCTTAAGAAGTGGATTCGCTTTTCTTTATCTCATCCTCCCCTTTTTAATAATATTTGGTTCAACAAATGGTTTTCTTTTGCCTTATTTTATCTTTTCCTTTAAAAACATAGCGAAGGTCGATATTTTCCTATTTAGGCAATTTAGACAAAATGAAGACAAAATAGTTTGATCCGTGAAGTCATTTCTTTACCATAGTTTTGTAATACAGGAATAGTTCAAATAACATGGAAAATGCCTCTATAGGCTATAATGTCTGATCTGTCTGATGCTAGCTATAAGGATACGTAAGAGAAGTGTTTTTTTATAATAGTGCACACATGATGTTTTCTGTCACTTATTAGGTTTGAATTTGCAAGATGAACTCAGGAGGATATTGACTTTCCTTTAAGTATTAGGTTTGACATTCCAGTAAGCTACTGCTGGGTGGAAGCCAGTTAACTCATGAAAGTTTTGTACCTTACCGTGTTTTATTTCACTTTGTTTAATAAACAAAGAACAATATTTCTAGCTCTCTAGATTCACCCATGCAGTGATTTTTGCTAGTTTTTGAACAGATGAGTGTATGGTCTCATGCAGTCTCCAACACATAGAAATCTAGTTTGATGTACTGTGCAACAATGTATTTGCTCAAACAACGAGAGTGCTTGTAATGTAGTTATAACTGTGCTTACTCTGTCATGGTCCACATATTACAAACAGTATATTAAATAGGATTCATATTCAGTTGTCATCAGTGATTCCCCACATTGTGAAACTGAATATTTTTTCTTTTTGTTATATCTTCTCAATTTTATATAGTGAGCATGCTTTTATAATTGAAAACAAAATAAATAAATAAATAAATAAAAACCTTTCAGAAAAGGAAATATACCAAAAGATAAGAAGTACCCATGGGTGGAGTAAAATTCATATTAAAAATTGGTTCTAGGTCAGTTCAGCAAAGCCTGTCTTTTAATAATAGTCCTTATGCCAAAATCGAATCTGCCAAACAAATCAACAAATTTATCAAAAATATTGACAGACGGTATGGTACTGTCTACCCTAAACCAGCTGCTCTTTCTGCAGAAGTTTTCTTCTCACTCAGTGACAATTCTACCTTTCCAGCTGCTCAGACCAAATAACTTGGTGCCATCTTTAACTCCATTCTTCTCTTAACTCCACTTGTAGTCTCATCAGTAAATCCTGTTACCTCCTTCACAACGTACTCAAATCCTACTACCACTTTTCCCCACTTCCCTGCTACCACTCATATCCACTGTTCCATCCTCATCTCTCTTCCTGGATTATTGCAGTAGCCTCTTCACTCACCTCTCTGATTTGATCCTTGGCCAACACCCTAATCTCTTTAACAAAGCAGCGAGAGTTTTCTTTTATAGTGTGAGAGTTTCCTTTTATAGTGTAAATCAGATTCCCTGGCACCTTTTAGCCCTAAACCCTTCAGTGGCTTCCTGTCTCATTCAGAGCAAGGCCAGAGTCCTTAACAATATCTAGGAGACCCTATAGGATTTGTCCTCACCGCCCTCTTCAACCTATTTCCTACACTTCTCCACTTTTGCCTTATTCTGCTCTAGCCAGACCAACCTCCTTTTTGTTCTTTGAACAAGCTAATGCTGCTTCTACCCCAGGGTCCTTTCACTTCTATATCTCTGCCTACAGTGTCCTTCCCTGAGATAGCCTCATGACTTGCTCCCTAATTTTTATCAGTTCTCTGCTTAAAAGTTGCTTTCTCAGTTAGGCCACCCTATAAACTCCCTCCAGTCCCTACCCCCAGCTCCAAAGGTATAAGCTCCATGAGAGTAGGGACTTCATTTTTTCAGTACTATAAGCTCAATTCCTAGAACTGTATCTGTTATGTGTTAGCATCCAATATTTGTTGAATGATCAAACAAACGATTTAAAACTTTATAAGTGTTTAGTTGGGATATTTGAAAATTTGAGGACCTTTGAAGTTTTGTTGATCTTTGTTTCTTGATCTGTAAAGTCCTGTGACTCACCATTGTAGATTAAATGGAATAGTTATAAATCTGAGGATCTTTTTCAAAGTTTTATTGATTATTTGAATTTTGTCTTGAGCAATATTTTTTAAAATTTAATTTTTAATTGTTGTGCAGCTTGTATACTAAATGGACACAAATTTAAGCATAGAGCTTAATGAGTTTTTTTATATGTATTTCTATATCCAGGTAACTACCACCCAGATTAAGGTATACATTTCTAGCACTCCAGAAGGTTTCCTGTGCCTCCTCTCACTCAGTATTATACCTGCCCCTGAATATAAACACTTTTCTGACTTCTATCTGTATGGATTAATTTTGCCTGTATTTGAATTTTATTTAAATATATTTCTTGTGTTTGATTTCTTTCACTGAAGAATTTATCTGTGGTATTTGTTCATGTTGTATTAGTTGTGGTTCTGTTTCATTGCTGCATAGTATTCCATTGTAGGACTATATCACAGCTATCATTTCTATAGATTTTTAGTTTTTGACCAATGTGAATATTCTTGTACACGTCTTTTGGTGGACGTAGGCACTCATTTTTATTGTGTACATGTGTGTTCATAAAGTTATTAAGGTATTTCATTGTTTAAGTATATTTTCTTTGATTTTTATAAAATTGAACATGTCTTTATACTCATTAACTGTTCAAATCTTATTGAAGTGGTTTGACCATCTTCATATTTCCTTTGTTTTCCTTCTTGATCTGGAGAAAGCTTATCTAGATAATAATGGTCCATTACATTTCAGAAATTGCAGACAATTTTTCCCAGGCTAGCGTCTGTTAAAGACATGGGGAAAGGTTCTCAATTCATTAGAATTCTTTTTGCTTTGGCCTGTCTTCAAAAGAATCCAGTCTAAACTCACTTTATCTTCCTTTAAGGTAACACTTCAAAAGTGCCCTCTTTTATTGTGAATATCTTCCTGACTTTTTTAAAAACAAAGGAGTAATTAGGGCTGAGAGAGTATCTCTAGTAAGATTTTTAAGACAAAGGCCTCTGTGCCACTGTTAAATCCTCCACCTTTTCTTTTCTTTTTAACCAAAAGTAAGACTACATCCTGAGAACTGAGAACTGGGTTGATAGTTAGAGTACCAGAGAAGTCCTCTTTCCTTAACTGTACCATGGACCTTCTAAATTCTTTTCCCACTTACTCAGGAGAGAACACGACATGTTAGAGAATAGAATGTAATTTTCTTTTTCAGTTGACTGGCTCTTCACGAAGCCTGTAATCTGTCTGATCTGCTCTTGGAAGCTCGTAAATTCTCTCAGTAGAGAGTGGTCAGAAGTATTGTATCTTTGCCCAGACATATTAGACCAGGAGAAACATATAATCCTGAATTTCAAAAGGCATATGTCTACAGTTTCCCTGACCTGAAGGCTTTCTGGAACACTTCCAACTGTCAAAAACAAAAACAAAAAAGAAAAAAGAAAAGACAAGAAGGAGGAGGAGGAGGAGAATAGAAAAATCCTGTGATGTGGCCAAATAGGGAGTGAAATTTTAATAAAGACCATGATTTCATAATTTCTTTGAGCATCGTTTATTTACAGGAGACTTGTATCTTAGAAAGGAATTCCTTCACAGTCTTGGAAGGAAGGAGAGGCTGTCTACATTGAATAGAAATGATTTTGAGCTTCCTGTTACATATAAGTGGTTCCGATTGAGCGAAGTTTTCAATATTTGGTAGAAGCCCTCTAAGATTAATTCTTGACCTCCTATGTTGGGCCTCATGACCCTAAGCTAAGCAGTTTCAAATGTGAGCTGACACTCTAGTCCTGGAATTGTTTATACTGTAGTGGTTCTCAAACTTGAGTGTGCATCACAGTCACCTGAAAGACTTGCTAAAACAGATTGCTGAGACCCCACCCTAGAGTTTGCTGGTTAGTAGGTTTGAGGCAGGGTCCAAAGAATTTGCATGTCTAGTAAGTTCCCAGGCTACACAGCTGCCAGTCTGGGTGCTACACTTTGAGAACCAGTGCTCTGTACTGTTTCTGGCCTAGGCTGGTTTCATCCTATCTCTATGGGAAGAAAGTAAGAGAGGGAACTGTTTTTCCTTAGTTCTCTCAGAATTTTTCAAATTGAGTGAAGAAGCATCATGTTACTTCTGTTTTCATTCATATATATTTTTTCAATAGACTGATTAAAATGAAGTGATAGAAACAATTGAACACTTGAGTTCTACTTCATGTTCCAGTCTCAAATGTAGATCCTCAGATTAACAGTATTATTAAGAGCAATACTACATACAATATCTTGTGTATGGTAGCAAATCTTATTACTTTGTTACATTTAAAATTTTTTAGATCGTATTTCGCGTCAGCGAAAGGTTGCCGGCTATCTTCTAGGAAAAGACTGTCCTTTATTCTGAGACTAAAATCCGTTTCAATTTCTTTTGTGAAATGAGTGTTAGATTTTTTTTTTCTTTTTTAAGTTCTTAGTTGAGAACCTTATGTTGGGCCTCTTTAAAACTTTTTTTTCTTGGTTTGTAAAGTCCTCTAAATGTAAATCACTGTTGTAGGTTAAATAGATAACAAAGATTTTAGAGGTGAGGTAAGTTGAAAACAATGAATTCTATCCCAGAGATAACATGTTATAGACTATTTGAAACATTTTTATAGAGTCCAATTAGGAAATGTTCCTGTTGATGCTGCTCCAGTGTTGGTAGTTTTTTTGAACCAGTCATTCACAGAACAGACACTGGAATGCTTGTTTTATATTAGGCTTTGGGACTACAGTGGTGATGGACACAATTCTCAAGGATCTCAATCAAGTGAAGGATATAACAAACAATTATGATTTAGTGAGAAAGATGCTGCTGCTGTAAGGTACTATGAAGGTGACTTTGGCAAGGTAGATTTTAGTGAAGTAGGAATGGAGAGCAAGATAGCAGTGGATTGAGAAGTGAATGTTAAGTGAGGCAGTGAAATTGGGACTTTAGGAAGGAAGGAATGAGAGGGAATACCTAGAGGTTGAGTATTAGGGGAGTGAGAGAGTCATGTGGTTTTTATTTCCTGGGAATATTTATATCCTATGAAGAATCAGTCCCTAAGAGATGAGAGGTTGAAGATATAGGGGAAATAGTCTAAATAGTGTCAAGATGACTCTAAAATGGAAAGTGACCAGATACTCAACATAGATTGAGAAATTAGCCTTAGGGAGAAAGATCTGTTCCAATGAACAGGAGAAAATAAGTGATGGCTTAAGACAAATCAGAGATGCTCTTGTCTTCAAGCAGAGATAAGGTAATTTTCAGAGCATGGTAGCAAAGACAGGTAGAGCTTGGGAAGAGCCTTTCGGGAAAATGAGAAAGGCATGAGACTAAGCAGCACATGAAAGGATTATCAGATAGCAGAGAAGTTCTTTTTGAGGTTGAAGTTCATGAATTTTATGGAATAGAAAGGTATCTGAGCTGGAAAGGAAAAGAAATAAATGGTTTGGGAAGGGGGTTGCTAACAGAAAATGAAAGGGACAAGGGACTTAAGATATCAGTGTAGGGGGATGGGAATGAGATGTAGTGGTTCAGAGAGTAGAAGGCAGAATTAGAACCTTTAGATCAACTTTTTCTTCTCAATAAACAAGTGCTGGGGGTTGACGAGAGGAAGTAGTCTTTAGGCATAACTTCTGTTGGTCCCTGCTTTTCGTTTCTTGTGGAACATAATGAAGCATTTTAGATGATGTTTGTCTTTGGAGCCATTAAATAAGGTAGATAGCTTTTGTGTTTGAGCTAAGTGGACTATCTCAGGCTGTTCAAGTCTGTAAAGCTTTAGCTTTAATGCCGAGCAAGTGTAGGTAGCAGTAGCTCTTGACAGAAAATTTTAACCCTCTCCTCAAAATTTAATATAGTTAATTAACACTTTTTAT
This sequence comes from Pteropus alecto, assembly GCF_000325575.1. Taxonomy (NCBI): domain Eukaryota; kingdom Metazoa; phylum Chordata; class Mammalia; order Chiroptera; family Pteropodidae; genus Pteropus; species Pteropus alecto. The sequence goes on from NW_006436282.1 coordinate 25,315,356, forward strand.
TTACCATAACAAATGGCTTTTAAACATTAGGCTAGAAAAGTTTTGTGTATTTAGCAACCTTTTGAAAACGAAAGAAATAAAGCAGTATCATTGAGAGTTTGACTTTGTTTTCTCAGAATGAAAAAACTATTATTAGAAAAAATGAATGCCTTGGATTTCTGGAATCTAGAAATCCAAAGAGGCCTTAATAAATTAATTAGACATAAACAATATAATGGGCTTTAGTTTTATTTTTCAGAGAGAAAGAGTTGAAAATGCCCTTGATTCATTTCTTCAGTATTATGTATTTAATCTTAGAGAACTCTGAGTGATGCCATAAAATATGCTGATGTGACCTGCTTAAATAAAGTGCATGGGAAAGTGGCCATTTGGAATAGATTTGTAAAGAAAAGTTTGAAATTCCTGGACTTGAACTGATTTGTTTTCCATGGATCCCATGAGGATACTTGCAAAAGCAGATGATAAGATACAGTTGGATCCTGTGAATGGCACTAGTTTACAGTTATGTTTTCTGGATTTTTTTCCATATGTTGCTGTGTTCTTTGTATCTGACCATGTATGGATACACAGAATTTCATAGACCAGAGAAGAAAGGACGCTTTATAAATAGACTAAAGTATATAAAATGCAGATCTTCATTTTTCTTATTGTGTCAGTTGTTGAACTGATTTTTAAAAATCAAAACAAGGAGACAAAGGTCTTAAAGTTTAGGCTATTATGGTGTGTGATTAGTATACAGTTTATTACTGAAGGTAAAAATGGGCTTCGTTTAGTAATAAGAGAACCAGAAATGGTTTGAAGTAAAATTGGGAAATGATTTGTGTAGCACAATTACATTTTTGCATCAGTTTCTAATATACAGTACTGTCATTTAGAAAAATTTTTAGGTAAAGGGGTGGTACAATTACTTTAGATTTTTCTGTTTTAGTGACAGTTACCATAAGTGAATGATCTGTTTTTATAAAGGAGGTGGAGGTGAATTTGAGGAATATTGAAGTATTAGATTTGACTAGATTGTCCTTTAAAAAAAAATTGATATATAATTGACATATAACCAGATTGGTCTTTTCGCTAGAAAAGGCATATAAAATGTGAGCTTCCTGAGCCACTTGAGATAATATCACTTACATTTTTGTTTTAGTTTTGATAATCTAACACCGATGGTTCTGATTATTTTCTGTTATTTTGCCCCTCTCATATTATTAGAGTAACCTGGCATCAGACAAGCTGTATTATCTTGGCTATGTGATGTGAAACACTGGTATCTTAAGTCATGTGCATCTATCATTGATTTTGAAGATGACCAGAAAATATTAGAACCCATATTTTTTAATGTTTTTTTTAAACATTACAGAGAAATTAATACTTAATATTTAGTGTTCAGATTGCCAGTTGTAAATATTTGGTAGATTATAAATATACTTCTTTTGGGGGTGTTCAAGTTTTTCACTGAGAATTTACACCAGAGTCAAAGCAGTCTGAAAACTATTGGCCTAAAATATAAGACTTTTGCCTCTTATTTGTCTAAAAGAAGATGAGAAGCTCCTCCTTGGACTTGCATGTCCAAATCTCAGGCAGTGTCTTCAGTTTTAACAAGTTTCTTTTTTGATAATATTCTTTTAACAAAATAACTTACAATTCCTTTAGACCTGTACTGTCCAATACAGTAGTCTAAATCACTAAGCCATGTGGCTATTTAAATTTAAGTTGATTTGAATTAAATTAAGCATTCTGTTCTTCAGTTACTTTTGTCACATTTCAAGGGTTAAGTAGCCATGTGGGGATACCAAATTGGGCAGTGCAGATATAGAACATGTTTATCATTTCGGAAAGTTCTATTAGACAGTGCCGATACAGACTTTTTGCTCAGCAATCTTACTTTCATCTTCTCAGTCTCCATGCATCAACTGGCATCTGCAAGAAAATGCCAAAAGAAAATGGAAAGACATCATTTCTGTAATATCTGAAGGGGAACCAAACTTCTACCCAGAAATTAGTCATTTTTCCTTTCCAAACTGTGTTAAACAGCATAGATAGTTGAAGTTGCTTTTCACACATCTGTGATTACATTTTCCCTTTATGTCTGGTAGTACTTAATTTATATCATATTATTGCAGTTAATGCTCAAAGTTTTAATATAATTATTGCCTCTTAAATTAGCCTTTGAGCATACACGGAGCCTCTAGTCTTAGTAAGTACTTGATATAAATGTACAGTGAATGGAAGCTTTTCTTTTTCTGTGGGAATTATTATTCTTTTCTGTTTAAATCATCAGTCAGTGTTCACTTTATCTTGCAGCAGCCTAAGCCTAAGATGAATGAATGATACACATTCTGATACATAACTTGGGGTCACAGAAAATTTTCAATTGTAGGAGGAACTGTTACTGTTTAAGTCCTGTATGCTTTCTCAAGTAGAGTATTTTTACAAATTCTAAAGAGAACTGAAGATCTTAATCAGAGTTAATAGGGTTTTACCCTACCAGAATATATTTTTTTCAATGCCTGGATGTTTGCTGATTGCTTTGGCCTAAATGTGCAATATCACGTTTGAGAAGAGAACTGGATCTTAGCCATAACATAAACACAAGTGTAAACAATTACAGACATGTGGAGAAAGATTTGGGAATGGTAATAAGTTCACCTGAGTAATTGGTTTGAACCAAACTAGATGGAGATAGTCCAAGAAAACATTTACTCTGAGTGCTAGATTAGATGTAATTGTCTGATTAATCACTTTTGATCTCTGAATTATTGAATCATTCCAGTACACTGTTTATTTGTATTATTAGATGTGCATTTAGGTTATATAAGTATTAGATGTCTTTAGTGATTATTAATATTTTATCAGTTCTTGTTTTCCTTCTTTATATCAACTGTGAGCCATAAACCCACTATTTACATATGTGCTTTTTTTTCCCTTGAGTGATTAGGACTTATAATGCCCATAATAATTGATTCTAAAGAAAATGTGGAGTTGGGTAAATTTAGTTTGCAAAAAGCTTGTCTATTGATTGGTTTTGATTAACGCTCATGTCCCTACGTCTTACCTTATAGAAAACTATAGGTGTAATGTACGGTATTAATATCTGCACCAATGACTCTTACAGGTAGAACAGTCCAAAGTGTTAATCAAAGAAGGTGGTGTTCAGTTGCTGCTCACGATAGTTGATACCCCGGGATTTGGAGACGCAGTGGATAATAGTAATTGGTAAGAAGAGTTTGTCATCACTGCTTTCCATTGCATTTGGAGTATGAGATGGTTAGACTTTTTCTGCTTAACATTTAAAAATGTCTCATCTTATTAGAGGCCACTAAACTTCATTTGCTATGACTTGGGTTTATCTACCAACTTTGCCACTTACTTAACAATGTTGCTTAATTTCTTTGCACTGATTTTTTTCCTATAAAATAGAGATAACACTTTTCCTAGAATTATTTTGAAGACAAATTCTAAAACATATGAGAATTTTTGTTATTATAGGAAATTTAAAACTTTTCATTCTCTTCTATAATTTTATACATTATTTTCTGTCACATACTAATTTAAATCTTATTTTAGATCTTCAGTTTTCCCATACGTCATAAATGAAGAAAACATCCATGGCATTTTAGTTGGTAGTAATATTTTAGTATTTTATAAACAACATTTTAATTTTTCTTTGAATTCCATGTTGTTTTTGAAGTAAAGTTGTGTCAGCTTTTAAAACACCCAAATAAGTTCATCATGAGGGTTTCATTTTGTTTAATCTTTTTATTTAAAATGAAATCTTATTTGGATGTAATTTCTCATATTATAAAGTATTTTAGCATCAGGGGAAATAATATAATAATTTTGTTGTATTTTGACTCTAAACAATTTTCTTTCATATGGAAAGTTTAGAAGTAATGACTCAAGACTTAGTCAACATAATTTATAGGTGTTTTAAATCAGTGTATATGTAGAATAATTTGAGATATCTTCTAATGGTTAGATTGGTTTTGTTTATTTAAAAATATTGATTATTGCCCTTTGACAGCCATCAGTTGTACATTTATATGTAGAATTGCAACCTATTTATTTTATTTATCTGCGTTCTTTAGCTGGCAGCCTGTTATCGACTACATTGATAGTAAATTTGAGGACTACCTAAATGCAGAATCTCGAGTGAACAGACGTCAGATGCCTGATAACAGGGTGCAGTGTTGTTTATACTTCATTGCTCCTTCGGGACATGGGTCAGTACCTTGATGCTTCTGATAATGCTTTTTGTTGTTGTTGTTTATTACTCAGCTTTGGGTGCATATTTTAGTAATCCTCATCTCTGTGGTGTATGTTTAACTATACCAGTTGTAAAGTCCCAAGTTCCATGTAAAAAAATGCTTATAAAGAAACTTTTTCAGTGCTAGGTGAGCTTACAGTGATTTTACTTCTTAGTTTCTCATGTATGAGGCTTTTTATCTGCTTCATAGAAAAGAACAGTGTTTCCATCACTGTAGTTTGATGTCTCACTGTGGCTAATTTAGCTTTCTTTTTGATCACTCTTGCACTAATTGAACCACCCAGTAAGGAGAAGCTGCCATAACAATTAGCTTAGACATATTCTGAGAAACTCCAAAGAGGTTATTTACTATAGAGCTGATAGAGGTTACCAAAAAACCTAAGTGCCGAAGTTCTTATGCACTATTTCTTTCTTCAGTAAATCTATTTGGCTTCTGTTTCACCTTAGCCATCACAGTCACATTGTTTAAGTATGTCATCAGTGCAAAACTTCTACTTACCAGGAGGTAAGATGTAAATATCTAGACATTCATCTGGTGTGATTGTTCTGTATTAGTACAGTCAGTGTGTACTTCCTTTTTTGTTGTCTGTACCCCTTCTTCTGTCATTTTGAGTAGACACATGTGTTATTGTCAACTGCAGATGTTTATAATTACTCTTCTCTAATATTTTTCTTTGGGTAAATGACTCAGCATAACTCAGCTACTGGATGAGTGTAACTCCACCATCTCTCCACCAAAAGGTTTATAACGTAGTATCAGACAAAAAAGTATTGAGTCATCCAACACCCAGATTACAGCAGTGTAAACCAGTTCCTTCATAAGAGTACCTTTCCCTTCTGTTTTCTTCTGCTTCTTTCTCTACCTTTTTCCAAGACAGGCTAGTCCCCATTATCACCATCTTGGTTGAGCATTATCACTACATAAAGCCTTAATTATGTAGTTTACCAATTTTACACTGACAGTTTGTAATGGTGCAAAAGTTTCTTTATTTCTAATATACATCTATGATAATGAAGCACAAAATTAACTCATCTACTTAAAAGGCTCAAAGAAAAGATAATCTCACAAATATGACTTTTTATGAGTACTTGTTAACTTCTTCCTGAATTTATATTTTTTAAATCATTCTAGTTTAACTTGTTAGGGCTTTTTCCTGGACACCAACAGAGTAAAATCTTATCTGCAGTTAAGTCAATAGAAATTTGTCAGTTTATAAAGTTTTATTATATTAGATCTTTTGGACTATCTCCAAGATTTAGTAATTCTCATGAAATCCCTTTTTTTTTTTTTTTTTTTTTTTTTTTTTTTTTTTTTTTTTTTTTTTTTTTTTTTTTTTTTTATCCTCTAGGGGAAAATACATTTCTTAAAATTGCATGGGAAATAGATATATTTTTTTTAAGAAAAAATATTTGATATGATTCAAATGATGTGTAGTGGCTTTAGGCCATTTTTTGCTTGTCACAAGGGAATGAGAGTTCAAAATTTTCACTTCCTATGTATAAAAATGTGCTTTTGAGTAGTTTCTCAGCTTAAATAGTTTGAGAAATGGAACAAAGTTTTGCTCATTTGTAAGTGCTACTTTGCATTTAAATGAAAGAATATGACACTGAATTTTATATAGAGAGTTCCAAATCCCTGGCTCACCACAGAGTGAAATTCCGGGCAATCTGATAGATGAATTAGGGCCTTTCTGTCTTATCCGGGCAGTCCCTGGATTCCCTTTTTAGAAGGATCCTGTTTCTGGAGTTATTATAAATTGTTTCAGCAGTGCATTTTCAGTGCCTGCCACCTCACCCCACCAGGTGTCATCACACAGGGCTAATTTATGATTTCACCTATTGTTCCATTTTCTTTGTTCAGTGGTTGGTAATTGCTATTAAAATAAACAACTGACTTGGAACTTGAATTTTAAAATGTTTTTACCCTTTTGAATATTGATTGCCACTTAAAAAAATCGATGTCAGTCACTGAGTTTTATATAGAATGTTTTTCCATATGTGTGTGTGTGTGTTTGTGTGTGTGTGTGTGTGTGTGTATTATATCTCTTATTTGCCCTGTAGTTATTTTTTTATTTTGCTGTAAGCTTTGAGGTTAGTTTTTCCCCTCTAATGCGAGTTTACCTTCTAGAAATTTTATAAAGGACTTTCCATTGTTTAAAAACAACATTTAGGAACTAAATTTATTGGAAAAGATGACCCAAAATAAAACTTAAATGGACAGAGGAAAGATTTCAACCAGAATATATATAATGTACATGTGAACTAAATCTTTCCTGCTGTTGACATTTTGTAAGCTTCCAAAATTTGTATTCTAATTTAAAATGGCAAAAGGGTTTTATCAGGGCTTTTATAAAAGGGTTAACCTTTCCCAAAGTTTAATTTTTAAGCTGATTTAAATTTAATTTCTTCTTCCCTGTTTTATATTTAAAAAATTGGCTTTCCTAATTTCCTTATTATGTAATTTTTAAGTGTCTTTCTCAAATTGTAATAATAAATATTCAGCAAGTATTGTTTTACTTAAGTACAAAATCTTGATAACTTAGATTTTGATTTTAATATTTTATAATAAATGCTTTTAAGATTTAAAATTTTAGATTAACTGAATTTTTTTGTCACTGTTTTAAGTGGGCGATGGTGGTAGTAAATTTTCCTGAGTATAATCTGGGAAGTAAACCATAAAAATTTACAAATCTGAAATTTATTGAGCCATAGCTTTTATATTTAGTTTTATTTTGTGGAATATTAATTTTTGGTCTCAAATATATTCTAGATGTGATGAATTTTTTTTTTGTTTTCATTTAGAGTTATTAAAAGACATATGGGAAATCATAGCAGCTTATTAGTTCTTGGTCAATAAATATTTGGGCACCTTCTCCAGTGTTGATACAGTACTGTGTGTTGGAGATACAGATGAGCGAGACAAAGCCCTTGCTCTTGAGGATCTTCTAGTGAGGAAATGGGAAAAACAAATATATGAGTAGGCAGTTATTATATGGCAAAGTAAGGGGTGAAGTGAGAATTGTAAGCCAGGTCCTAAAGTCAGATAGGTATTAGGCAGTTCAAGAAGAGGGATGGGAGTGGAGTGTGCTCCAGGCAGAGGCACTGCTCTGTGGCCAGAGGTCAAACTGTGATGCTTTCAGGGGATTGTGAGAAGTTCAAAATGGCTGGCATATTGGAAGTAGGAGGTAGCAAAATATACTAAGGAATGCTAAGAGATGAGGACGGCTGGAGAGGTTATATCTTCCCGGGCTTGTGGTCGACACGAGCTAAGGACTCTGGCCTTCAGTAAGGTTTTTAGTCAGGAAATGACTCAATCAGATTTGGATTTTAGAAATACCATTCTGACCAGTGTGCATGGTTTGGAGGGAAACCAGATAGATTCTTGTAATTATCCATGTCAAAGGTTATGGTGTCCTGAACCAAAGTAATTGAAATGAAGATAAATATAAAAATATATTTATTGGTTCAGCAAGTCGTGGTGAATCTTTGCAAGTGAGAAAGAAGGGAAGAATCTTGGGTTTCAGCTTTGAGTAATTGGGTGGATTGTAGTGCTAGTCACTGAAAGAGAAACACAGAAACAGGGTAGTTTGGGGGTTCAGATGAGCTTTTCAAGGAGCCAAAGTGGGATGTCCAGGTAGTATTTCCACTGGATGAGCACAAGTCTGGAATGTAAGAGTGAAATCTGGGCTCAGTGTGAAGATTTGGAAGACATTAACCCATACACGATGATAGAAATCATTGTAGTTGATGATGAGCATACACATTGTAGAGTAAGATGAGAAGAAGGCCTAGTAGGGAATTTTGATGGACATACCTCTTAGGGGAATAGCATACAAAGAAGATCCTGAAAAGTAGCCTAAGGGAACAGCTCGTGAAGCAGTAATGCCAAACGCTGCATAATAGGCATATTAAAAAGTAATGGTAAACACCATGGCATTTATGAGTTAGCTACTGCTAATTGTATTATATTAGCAGCATGGAAGTATTTGGTGACTTTGAGAATGTAGTGTTGTGGAGGCAGCAGTCAGATTATAATGGGTAAAAGTGATGATGTAGAAGATTCTCTTTTGAGACTCTTTTCTGAGAAATAGACTTGGTAGCAAGAACTGAATATGGGGGTTCAAAGAGAACTATCATTTTTCACTTAAGAACAAAGTTTTCTCAAATTTGAGTAATAAATATAGAAGCTACTCTGGGAAAGCTTACAAAGATCCTTTCTGTTTTTTCTAATTTCTCTTTAGGGCCAAAACCTTATGACCAGGGTCTTCAAGGGCCGGAGTTAGAGCCTTCTTAGCCACTCTGGTACTTCTTGAAGTCCTATTCTACTGAACTGTTGCTAGCCCAGTACATCTTTAGAGAGTGTTTCTTATAACTAAGTAAAGTAGTTCCAATGTATTTAACTTAGCATTGATGTGAAGAATTTTTTCCCCTACTTATCAATCCAGTTATATTAAATACTGTGTATTTCAGACTTAAACCATTGGATATTGAGTTTATGAAGCGTTTGCATGAAAAAGTGAACATCATCCCACTTATTGCCAAAGCAGACACACTCACACCAGAGGAGTGCCAACAGTTTAAAAAACAGGTAGGCTGAATAAACTTGAATTCTTGGGCGTCTCATACTGCTCACGTAATTTGCAGTTTTATATTTTCAGTGTATAATATGTTACAGTATATTTCTCTTGCTACTTTTCTATATGGTCGTTTATACTGTATTACAAGCAACTCTTGAAAATAATTCTCTGCCTTAGTTTTCTCTTCAAAGCCCTTATATATCCATTATTATAGTGCCCTTATCATTTGTCACTTAAATAAGGCTCTTGTAGATATTTCTGTATAGCCTTCACCAGTACCCCACACCCATTAGAATTATTTTCTTAGACTGAATTTCCAGCAAGAGAATTAATTATTTTTTGAAAGGGTATGATTATTTTATGATTTCCCCCCAGATTATCATGGTGTTTTCCCACTAAAACAACCAAATTCCTTTTATAATGGGTATATTTGTTTCAGTGCCTTGCTAGTAGCACCATTTGTCATTTTTATTTTTAAAAATTTTTTAAATTTTGAAGTGGTACCTAATCATTTTTTTAACTTTTAATTTTCCATAAAGGCTGAACACTTTTTAAAGCAGTATATTTTCCCTCACTGTTGCGTTTAGTTTGTTATATATTACATTTTATGAAATGTAGGGTCAGTTTCTTGTTACTTTTCTATTACAGGAGCCTATTTTTTATTTTTTAGGTCAATGTTGTATTTTGTAAACCGTAGCTACTTTGTATAATATTTAAAAATAATTCTTAGAGTTAATTATCTCTCATTGTCCTTGTAGTCCCCTTTGTAACAAGATACTTTTTTTTCTTTTTTCAGTGTGAATTTTAGAGTACCTCAAACTCGTTACAAAAAAACAAAAATCTATTGAAATTTGTTTTGAAATAGTGTTAAATCTGTTTAAGTTTTGAGAATGTTTTAGTACATTACTTTTAGTATATTTAACATTTCTACCAGGAGTATGTTTCTTTATTTTACATTTACTCTCATTTTTATTTTGTAATATGCTTTTTCTAAGTTTAGATACTAATCATGTAATACATTTCTCCTCTCCTGTCTCGATTAGTATGTATCATGATTTATAGTAGTACTAAGAACTTAGAAAAAAAGATAAACGAGCAGTGATCTCTACTTCCAAATCGGTTACATTGTGCAGTTTTCTTTTTCATGTGCTTAAAAATATGATTTTTAATCAGGGGTGCCACTCAGAATCATCTAGAGAACCTTTTCAAAATAAGTTATTGGATCATATCCCTACCAGTTGGTTCTGTAGATTAAGGTAGGTTTTTGGCACTTGTTATTTTGCAGATGCTCACTCAGGCCTTTTTAATACACAACCTCTGACTAAGAGCTATGGCTCTTAGAGCTAGCTTTTCCTGTTTTCTTTTTTTTTTCCCATCTAGTCATGCATTTGACACCTCATTATTTATTCTCATGGTTTTTTTCCTATATAGATGATATATGTATATAAATTGTAAAAGGTGTGTGGTCCTGTTTTTTTCCCCTGGCAATTTTACTTCTACCTAGTATTGTAATCATAACACATTTTGGTTAGGGTCTCTTTACTGCTGCTGGGGACTCATCAGAGTCGCACTGAAATACCAGTACAGACAGGGAGCTAGTTCTAGATATGTTAGCTACTGGAGTAGGGGAGGTAAGTTGAACATTATTTGGATATCTATATTCTGTTTAGAATTTGGAATAATTTTGGACACGGTAATTTGAATAGAACTCAGTTATTTCTGATGTTGTTATTAAGTTGCCTTTTTTCTGCCTTTTCCTTATTAACTCCTTAGCTTCATACTTTCCACGGTGAGGCTTATTTTCTCTGTGTGTTTCCCTAATCTTTATCTCTTGCTCCTTGATTTGTGTGTATGCACATGCACGTGCTAGGATATTTTCTGACAGTATGCAAACTTTTTTCCTGGAGCCAATGCTGTATTTAGTTTTACTTACCTTTGCCACATTCTACTAAAAATTTTAGGTGAGTTTAAGCTCTTGATTCAGCCGATTAAAACAGTTGGAGAGAGCTGTATCTACAGAAAGAATCTCAGTCATTGTAAATAAATGCTTAAAGCCATTATAGTAGAAATCAACTAGAACAGTGGTTCCCAACCTTTTTGGCACCAGGGACAGGTGCGCCTGTGAGAATCTAATGCCTTATGATCTCAATGATCTGAGGTGAAGCTGAGGCGGTGATGCTAGTGCTGGGGAGCGGCTGCAAATACAGACGAAGCTTCACTCACTGGCCCCCACTGCTCAACCTGCTGTGTGGCCCGGTTCCTAACAGGCCACAGACTGGTACCTGGTCTGCAGCCCGGGGGTTAGGGACCCCTGAACTAGAGAAAGGCTTTTCTAGAATCTTACATCATTTTTAGAACTCTTTTAGTTTTATAACCACATGATTTTAACATTTCTGAATTAATTGGATTTTGGGAATAGTACTCATATTTCAATTTAATCGTTTTTGTTTTGTTTTAAAACCAGAATAGTACCTCTTTTTGATTTTTATTATTATTTTTTTTTTGTACCTTGTTTTTAGGTTAACGTTTTGCATCACTGAAAATTAGTAAAGGACCTGGAGCAGAGGACTCATATGAACTTAAGAATATAATAAAAATAAAGTTAATATACTAATTATGTGTGATGCTTTTTTGGTTATTTCCTGTTTCATTTTAGATAATGAAAGAAATCCAAGAACATAAAATTAAAATATATGAATTTCCAGAGACAGATGATGAAGAAGAAAATAAGCTTGTTAAAAAGATAAAGGTAAGTTAATTCCCATACATATACTAAAATGTTTTGGGAATTTAAACACACCACAGTTTCCACTGAAATGACCAAAAATATCAGCGTTTTTAAGTAGTCGGCTTACAGAATAAATAGAGATTATTCAGTGTTGAATTCAACTTTGCAATTTACTTTGTTGAGAGGTTATTATATGTAATCAAGCATCGTATGGAATAGAGATGAATAACATGTTTCTTATGGTTTTCAATTAACTGGTTTCATATTATATAAATTCCTCCCTTAAAAAAACATAATGAGAAGGGAAGGGATTTGTTCTTCAATGCTGTTATGCTTACTCTTTGTTTTATGAGCCAGACAAAAATATGATTTCTTTTGTCCTTTTATAAAAACCAACTAAAAATCTATACCAACATAATTTTCTGTACTTTTAATTTTTGGTGGTTTCCTAAGTACCCTGGACTTAAAAATGATATATTGATTAATGGCATTATGTAAGCTAATAATATCTTGGAATAGTGAAATACTTATACCAATAAAGAATTTCTGGGGTTTTATAAAATAGCCATAAATTTTATATATTCTTATTTATTTCTGGGAGCCACAAGAATCTTGAAAAACAGTACTCTGAGTTTGGATGAATACAAATCCAGTCCCCCAGATTTGGACTTCCAAAGGTAGAGTTTAGCAAGTATGATAGTCTCTACTTCCAGGCCTCTTAGAATTGCTTTGTGACCAAGTTAGGTGGGTTAGTCACAAGCCTCGTTTTTTCCCTCTAACTGCCAATATATTTTTTACCCTCTTTAATTTTTCCAGTATGGGACTTCTTTTTGGAATGATTTTTTAAAGGAATAATTTGACCATTATTCTTAAATTTTCAGAGGAAATATTATTTGTTTACATTGGTGACAGTACCTTGTAATGGCAGTTTACTAAATAGTAATTGAGCGACCTATACATGTGAATGTAGACACTATCAAGGTAATTTTTTGCTAATCTGTTGAGTAACGTAACTTTTGTTCTTGAATTTGTGAGGACTATAGAGATGTATTTGAACAAGAATACTTTGTTTTATAGGACCGTTTACCTCTTGCTGTGGTAGGTAGTAATACTATCATCGAAGTTAATGGCAAAAGGGTCAGAGGAAGGCAGTATCCTTGGGGTGTTGCTGAAGGTAAGGTTTTCTTTGGTGAATGACTTTCTATAAGAGCTCACAAATGTGATAAAAAATTTTATATAGTAAGTAGTATGATATACTCACTGCATTGATATATTCTAGATTTTCAAAGGTAGTTGTGAATTCAGTTTCATTTAATCTCATTTCCTCATAAGTACATTCCAGTTTCTCAGATCTTATGTCCTGCCAAGGCAGGCAAGTCTGTGTTAAATCCTAACACTGGAATACTTTAGAAGTTGCTTTTCAGTGCCCCCATCCTCCCACCTCTGCTCCATCATTAAGTCTATTTCTATTTTCTTATTTGAAAACATGCTTATAATGCAGGGGTTCTTTACCTGGGACCCAAAGTTTGCTTCCAAGGGACCTAAAAAACCTTGTATTGAAAACAATTTTGGAGAAAAGGCTTCTCTTACTTTTATCTAGAGTCCCTGATGAGTCTGGAACCCTCAAGAATGATTGAGAACAACTTTCATAGGTCCAGTTAAAACATTCACAACTTCCTTTCCTCAGGACAAAGATTGCTTTGTTTGGTGTCTTATCTTTAGAGAAAAGAAATCATTATTAAGACCTCCTTTACTGATATTGTAAGGAGTTTTAAACACCAGTAAAATCTTAGCGATAGCATCAAATCTCAGAAGTCCACTTGGCAATGTAGACTTGTTTCCCCAAGTTTATGTTTTTATATTGATTTAACCTAATAAAAAAGTTAAAATCTTCTGTATTATGTAGTATCTTGGAACCAAGATTGAGTCATGATTATTTTATCTATTTGTCGTTATTGCTCTGAAAGATTCTGTAATTTTGGGGATATTTTTCCAAATTATTGTCTTTATCAGTGACTGTTCTCACCAGTAACATTGTACTCATTCCCAGCTGTCAACCCCAGGTAACCTTCAGTTGCTGAGTTAAGGCTTTAGAACGGGTATAAGCCTTGAGATATGAGCTGAAGAAATTGTTTTGTATCTCTAGTTTTCGTACCCCATCCCCAAGAGTGTTCATATAATTGATACATTTTTTAAAAAATAAAGGACCTTAAAGTTCTTGGCTCACATTTTCATTTTCATTACTTTAAGGAGGTTCGTCTAAAGTGATTCCCCCTTACCCCAACACTAAATTTTTAAAATGCATTTTATTATGTACTAAATGTATTCTCTACCAATAAAGAAAAAAAGATACAATGTCCCCTTTCAAAATCTCAAAATCGTTTGCTCTGAAGAGCTCAGTTAGGGTTATGTATTTCCTCATACTCTTAAATTAAGTACTCTGTTAGTGTTTAACCTTAATGAAAAATTAAGCTACTTTGCATATTCTCTTTTGTTACCCCCACTTTCTTGTGAAATTTCCTTTGAGAAGATTAGAGTTAGTGGAAATAATCTATGTGGTCTTTTTTTTTTTTTATAGTTGAAAATGGTGAACATTGTGATTTCACAATTTTAAGAAATATGTTGATAAGGTAAGTGTGAGCAGTAATGAACATAACAAGTGTTTTTTTCCCCTAAATAAAGTTAGTGTTGGACAGATTTGTTTTTTGCCTTCTATAAATGTAGCTAATTTAAATCGGTATCTTCATTCTAGCACTGAAGTAAGAGTGCATGGAGAAAACGTGGATTATTTCTCCAGAGTTTTAAAATCATTAGCAAAAATTCAAAATAAGCTGCGCGGCTAGGGATAGATAGGAAAGTAAGTCTGTTTAGCATTCTACTTTGTGTCGAGGTTTTAACACTGAAAGAGAGGTATGGAAAGTAGAAAGGAAAAGGCTGTTGCTCTTTAAGGTGAAAAGCTTGGGAAAAGTGGAAGGGAAGGCTAGGTTTGGATGACATATTTCTTGTAAAGGGAAGCTTATAATATAGTTAAAGAGGTTATATGGTGTCACCTATAACATATACTGGTACCAAAAAATGAGTGACAGCCAAGGAGAAAAATTGTCATGGTTTAGAGTGGCTTGACTCAAAGGCTAGAACATTTTTGAGCGTTGGTGACAAATTAGCATGACCTGTTCAGTTTCCACCACTGGCTGTATGCCTGGAATAAGGAGATGTGTGACTTGACTTCAGCATTAGGTGTAGCTGTAGTGGCCATAGAGAGGATACATCTGTCAGGGGACAGAGTATAAATTAAAGGAGAGGAGATTTGTGGAAAACTCAGACTTAGAACTAGGGGGAGTAAACTATCAGAGAACTACGTGGAAATGTCAGATAGTAGGAGATAAATCAGAGTAATTGAACATTACATTCTGTTCACAAAGGGGAGAGTAATGGTAAATGTTTTATAAATATCAGGAAGAATAAAAACAGAGCACATCTTTATATTTGCTCCCCGGAAGGGAGTTCTGGAAAGGCGGCAGGTGTGGAAGATGGCAGATGCAGGAACGGATGGTGAGGAAAGGGAGGGTGCTGCCACACCACGCACACTCTAGAGCCTGCATTTCTCAAGGGTGTCAGGCAGCAGCTCAAGGTGTCTTTGGCATCTTGAATCATTAAGGAATGATGAAATTGTCTCATGTATAGTTTATCTCATATGTATTGTTTTTATATTATTGTAGAAATGCTGTGAGCAAACATTCATTTAACCAAGATGCCACATTCACTGGACAGTTTGAATAAACAGACGTTTACTCTAAATCAGAATTCTCCAGTTTGACTCTAACTTGATATGTGATCTAAAGTGTCCCTTTGTGTTCATTACCTTAGCAAAAACTCAGATATTAATAATATTGCTAAAAGTAAAGCTGTTTCTTTTAGGTTTATAAGCTTCAGTAGAAACTAATCAACTTCCCCTTCTCTAGTAAAATAAAATATATACAACAGGTTCTCGAATAATGTCATTTTGCTCAGTGTTGTTTCATTATCACGTTGAGACGCTATAGGAATTTAACTCTTGTTTTTATCCTCTAGCCTGTGGTAAAAATAATTTTGTTATATTTTGTTACATTTAAAGTTGCAGAACCTATCGATGTTAAATGATTAATAAAGGGAAATATTCTTCTGTAGAAATGTCATATTTAGTAACTGCTTTGAGGGATTTTATGGCTCTTAAATTCTCATTCGGAACCTAAATTAACATTGGTGTCAAGTTAGTGCATCGTATGTATCTCGCTCTGCCTTGAATGTAAATGAAAACAAGTGAATGCCATCGTCCTTAAAAACAGTCTTGCTTGTTTTAAATCTGAAATTTTTGTTTTGGTAAAATTTCTAATTTATATCAGAACTTTTTTCATAGAAACAAACTCTTGATCCTGTTATTTATTTACAACAGAACACACATGCAGGACTTGAAAGATGTCACTAATAATGTACACTATGAGAACTATCGGAGCAGGAAACTGGCAGCCGTGACTTACAATGGAGTTGATAATAACAAGAATAAAGGGCAGCTTACGAAGTAAGTATGCATCGTTTCCTCCAGAAAAAGTATGATTTATGTATTAAATAATCATATTGTTTCATTTTCATCAAATTTCTCTTGTCTACTGAGGAGAAAATTGGGATAGTGTTTTTTATGCACAACAGCATAAGTTTATATTGTTAAGCTCTGTTTTGGCAGTTTTATAATTTAATTATTGGAAGAAGTGTTGTTTTATTACCTTGTTCCTTAAGTGAAAGAGCCTTGTATTCTCTTCTGGTCATTTGCCATCATCTTTCTTATACACCACACATTTAATAGATTCCCATTTAGAAATCAAACAGTTCCTTTGGCAAATACTTTTTTTTTTAAGGGAAGAGAAAAGTTACTACCAAGATCTCTTCACCCGTTTTCCTTATAAACATCCCATAGTCTCTTTAAGGTGAATAAACACAAAGCTTCTACCTTTTATTATGTCTTTTTAAAATAAAACTTTTTGATAGCAGAGTTTTCACTAACATTATGTAGAAACAAAGGACAGAACTAAACAAAAGGAATATTTAGGCGAGTGTAGTCTTCGTTACCATCTCTGTTCCTACTGTGTATTTCCAGGGACTAAATTAGCCGGGGTTTGGATTTCTTCTGTTGTGTTTTAGAGTGGTGTGCGTGACTGCTGAGTGTGTACCTTCACCCTACCAAGCTAGGATCTCAGGCTGTGGTGGTTTTATGATGAGATAGGAAAGAGATGTGTGGGAAGGCTGATGAGCTGGCTGGTGCAGTCTTGGTAACAGTGTCCGTGCTGTGTTTTATAGTGACCACAGCCCTTACCACGGGAAAAAAAGTTCTTGTTTTCTTTTTTAGTTATGTCTCCACAGTGGCCCTACATTCCAGAAGAAAGCGCACAAAGCATTAACAGTTAGTTATTGGCAAAGTCACAGGCAGTTCTCTTTTAAAACTGATCTTAGACCTAACTCTGTTTATTTTTTTCCACATTTTTCTTCTTATGTTTGGGTCATAAATCCCTAATCAGGTCTTAACCTTGAATTTTTTCTTATGCTTTTAACGTGCTTATTTGAGGAACTTCATTGATCAGTTCCTAGGTTTTTTGTTTTCAAAGAGCTTGTGAGAGCGATTGTTAAAAAGGCTGATTTCTAGGTTCAGTTTTTAGTTGGTGATTCTGATTCAGTAGGTGGGGAATGGGCCTGAGGGTTTGTATTTTTCATAAACGCCCTAGGTGGTTCTGATACAGGTGATTAGAAATTCATGCTTTGCAAAGCACTGACTTCTAGGAATTTACTACTGCTGTTTTAAAAATTGATTTGGTTAATATTTTTAAGTTATTTTAGTATTTAAAATATAGGATTCTATGTGAGGTGTAAGGTTCAATGGATGAGGAAAAGGCGAGACTTTTTATTTCAGCAGAATTTGCATCAAATGACTTTAGCACAAAAATACATAGATCCATTGTAGTAAATATTCATAAAATCCTAAGCCATTGAAAATGCATTTCACTAGCTCAAGGACTTTTTAACTGTTTAAAAGAACAACATACACAAATAAAGCCACTGATAATTTTATATGTTAAAGGGAAATATACTATCAGTAAATATTTTTCATTAAATGTATGCACCGAATGGTTAATTTTATTCATGTCTTAGAAATAAGGAATTATTTGTTTCCATATTAAAATGTAAGTCTTTTAAAATAGTGCTATTGGGATATTTCTGCCATCGGATGCAGGTAAGGTATAATTCAGAGAAAAATAGTAAACTTTACAGTGTTGTTAAAATTTCTTCTGCATGTACAGAATTCTAGTGTGAGTTACTTGAGTTAACTATCACCCAGGCAAAAGCATAAAAAGTAGAATTCTATTGGATTTGTATTCTTAATGAGATGAATCATGTCCAAATTGTGCCTATGAAAATAATAGAAAAGTTTGTATGGCTAAAAAGCAAATTGCCCTAGGAGTTAGTACGTTATTTTATTTTATGTTAATAGTAACTAGAAAATAAATATTTTCAAAGATTGAACCAACTGGGGAATATCTGTAATTAGAATAGATATTGATCCGATTTGTTAATTAGGTGTTTACTATTTTATTGAATGACATACTGAATCTGAAAGAAGTCATTTGGAAATTTTATCCGTCGGTTGTATCTTATATTGTCTCGAAAATATTAACAATTTTAGAAAACATTCCAGCGAACTTTTAAAAAAGTCAGTTTTAGCAACTTATGGTGCTTTAGCTGATGGTAAGGTGCTTTTCCTTAAAGCTATGGACCCACCAATGAATAACTGAAAAGGAATGGCTGATATTTAAATATGCGAAGTGAGCAAATGTGAGTTTAGGCTTCTCACTGATGCTCCATTTGTGTTACTCCCATGGGACTCTTCCTTCTATGATAACACCTCCTTTAATAATGGTGATAGGGAGAGGTTGCGGTTGCATGGAGCTTGGTGTAGAAGAGGCAGAGTCGTGAAACAAAAAATGCTAGTTCTTCTAACTACTTCCCTTTCCTGTGTATCTGAACTCAGTGCATCCCAACATAGACCCAAGTAACACGTTTCAAACACCTAACACTACACTTTCCCTTAAATAGAAACACGTTTAGTACTGGAAGATAGAAGATACAGACAGTATAGGTTTCTGTTACAGTGCTTTGTTTAATCATTGAGGGAGACTTCTGTCACCTGGAAATTTTCACACCTCCAGGTACACTTGAGATAATGTACCTTACGTAAGGGATGGGTGAGAGGGAGTAGACCTTTCTTCTGTAAGTAAAGTGAGAAATGGGCTTTCTGTTACTTGGAAATTTTCAGGCTTGTCACCTTAGGAGACTTGGTATGCAAGTTGAGGATCTGGAAACGGATTCTCTTAAAACTACAGAGGCTCACTCTTGGAAGACTTCATATAAATAGAGACCCCAGTTTGAAGACCACTGAACTACATAATTTCTTTGGTCCTTAAAAAAAAATGTCATTTTATCACTTTCTTTATCACTTTGTGTGATCTCTAGCATCTGCAAGCAATTTGAGAAGGAAAGAAAATTGATAGTAAGGTCCTTTATTCAATATCTAATTACTGAATGATCTCTGTTTTTTCATTGCCCTTATACAATGTATATAGGTATACAGTTGGCCCTTGAACAACACAGGGGCTACAGGTGCCAACCCTCCATGCACTCAGAAATCTACGTATAACTTTCAACTCTACAAAAACTTAAGTCGTCCTTCAGTATCTGCAGGGGATTGATTCTAACACCCCCAACAATACCCAAATTCTCAGTGCTCTTGTTTAATACTTTCTGTCTAGCTCTCTTGTCTTCCTCGTTGAGGGCCAGAAAGATTCAGCCCCTTAAAGAAGTCAGTATGTTCAGAGTGTGTCAAATCAGGATTAAAGCGACTCCTTCCAAGGCCTGATTTTGTTTTTCAGCCACAATTTGATTGTTTTACCACTTCATTGAGATAAAATTCACCTATTTAAAATGTAAAATCAGTGGTCCAAGCCTGTTTTTGTGGAGGCCAAATAAACATGTTTTATCAACCGTCAGAACAGGGCCTGCTTCTTTTACGTTGTCCCTGTGGTTTGAATAGTTTTTCAGAGATCCTTAAAGCCACAGGAGCCCCCTTTTCTCTCCTCCCTGGGGCTAGAGTAGGTTACCTATGGTATTCTCTTAGGTCTGTAAGTATACTAGATTGAACATAAAGCTCATCTATATTGCTTTTCAACATGAAAATTTTGCACAAAATTGTACAAAGAGATTTGAGCCTGTGGACTTTAATGTCAATGGAGTAGTAAACTACTTTTATTTAATTAAGCTTGTGTCTATTTTTGGCATATCAAAAATAATTATGATATTTATTTGTTTCTGATTCTGCATGTGTGTGTATGTTATCACTGAACATCTTTAAAAATTAAGAAATGAAATATTTGAGTTAAATAGAATCAGTTTTCAAGAGCATCGAAGTTACCGTAAGTGGTCTAACAATACTCTGCATACCTAAATAAAGAGTGTTCTGGGTATTGACTTTGGTAGTCACTTCCAGAATATCATTTCAGTTACCAAAATAAGTTTAAATTATTATTAATTAAGTGTATAATTATGATGTCAGTCATCTTAGAAGAAGAGATTTTAACACTTGAATATTTGTAGAACTAAAAATATTCTGCATATATTAACTTGATTAACTTGGTCCTTTTTTCAGTTCAAAATTGTATTTAAAGAAAGTACAAAATGAAATGATTTTCTTCTGGTTTTCAATTCTGTGAATGTATTTGGGGAATATTTCCTTTCTGTTTTCCTTCTACACTTTATATTATGGGGTCATCTTTAGATCTGATATGCGCTATGTTTAGAGAAACATCGCACTAAAAGTTGCCTTTGTTACTTAGATCTATTTTCATGATAATTATTCACTAGAGATCCATGTTTAGATATGAAATTTTATGGAAGGACATCTAAATTATAAATGTTCATAAATTTTAAAATAAATAAATTTTTAACACATTTATACATAAATCTTCAAATCTGTTCTATGTTATGGTGTCAGAATAATTGAAAGGGCATTTTGAAACTTATTTTCAAGAAACAAAATAGATTTTAGTAATGTCATATAGCATCTCATTTGTTCTCATTACTCAGAGTTTTGTGTTAACTTTTTAGGCATTTAATGGTTCTTAATGTTCATAACAGGAGCCCTCTGGCACAAATGGAAGAAGAAAGAAGGGAGCATGTAGCTAAGATGAAAAAGATGGAGATGGAGATGGAGCAGGTGTTTGAGATGAAGGTCAAAGAAAAAGTTCAAAAACTAAAGGACTCTGAAGCTGAGGTAATCAGCCTAGTATCTTCTCTATCTTTTAATAAAATTCACAGATAATGTAACCTTTCTATACTTTCTATACTAATGTAACCTTTCTATATTTTTTTTTTCAAATTTAACGTAATACCCTAATGTAATAAAATGGAAAAATAAAAAGTAAATACTGTTTATAATAAAATTTATATTTCTTAGGTAAATGGACACAAGTATACTTGCAAGATATAATAGTCAAAATACTTATAATGAATTATTAGTTATCTTGAGTAAGTTATGAGAAATGAAATTATAAGCCATTCCATATATTCAGAAAAGTGATGAAGATCAAAGTTTTGAGTCAATGAAAGAATAAAAACGTGTAATAGTAATAATAGTAATAATAATAATAATAGACTGAACTTATTTGCATATGATGAGAAAGAAAGAACCTTAATTGAACTAAGGACATGCCAGGATAAATTACAGCATGGATTTGTTAGCATTGTACTCAAAATTATTTTTAAATATATGGGGTGACATTAATAAGAAATATTTTTAAAACAACCTTTAATGATAAAACTATATATACATGGCTCCACTAACATAATAATATTTGTTTCTAAATATATTACAAGGAGATTCAGGTCTGTTCTGTTACATCTTTATAGATGGATGGTTTCATTGCTTTTGTAATTACTGCATAAAAAATATTGAAACCCCTTTGACTGAATACATAACCAGAAGTACTCTAACCCATTGGGTAAAGAGAATACATGGAGTGAGTAAAGTATTCAGTAGTTTTGAGGAACTGTTTTTGTTCCACATTAAATGTCTTAAGTTACTGGACTTTTCATATAATCTCTTTAAAAAAAAAAGGAACTTTCACTCTCGTTATATTTGTCATAGACTTAATTCAGTGGGGATATGGAATAATTCCTCCTGGTTTGCAGTGCTGCAGTGCTGGCTAGCATCCTGGCACCTGTTGGCACCTGTTATGAAGGTGAAATTTAGGAAATTAAATTTAGTCTTTTTATTTACTTATCAGCCTGTTATTACATTCATTTGACTCTACCCCTTTACTAATTAATAATTAATCTATATCAGAAGAATAAAAACAGTAATCAAGAATTTGTATTATCTCCACACATAGATTCCATTGAAAATCTAAAGGTAGTTGAATTTACATTTGATATAGACATATTTTCAGACTTACTCCTAAGAGTAAATGTTGTAAACAAATAATTATGAAACTGTAGCCAAAGAATCCTTTTAAGAATTTTTATTATTACTGCGAATGGGGAAAAAGAGTTGAGAAACTTAACTTTCTGAAGAATGGAAGCTTTCTTAAAATTGCAAGGACCTGTAAAGAGATCTGGGCCAAGTTTGCCCTAATACTGTAAGCCATTTAAGTATATAAATATGGTGTTGAAGAAAACCTATTTAAACTTGTTTAATACAGTTTTTTTTCTCAAGTTGATTTGTGCTAGAAATATATGGAGCACAGCTGCTAATATCCATCAGCACAGTGCATCAGGCACTAAGCATCTTTCATATATTAAGTCATTTAATCCACACCACAGCTCTGTGAGGTAGATATTATTGTGCATCTCCCTTCTTTACACGAGAAGAAGGGTAAATTTACTTGGTCAGTGCTGCATATTTGTAAGCTGTTATTTGAACCCAGTTAATTCTTTGGCTCTTAATCACTAGACAAGTCCACAGTCAGGTATCCACAATTTCAAATCCTAAAAATCTCTGAACACTATAAAGCCAGACATGGAACTAATAGTTTTATTTCACTTGATGTAAATATTTACATGTTTTACTGCAAAAAAAGAAATAGTAATTTATTTGATTATAGGTGCTACCCTGGACAGCCCAGGTAGTGTTTTATAAATATGGTATATATAACTGTATCAGCAGTGTTGCCTTTCTAAAATCTGAAAAATTCTGAACTTGGAAATACTTTTTACTCCAAGGGTTTCTTGTGAGTGAAGGATTATAACCTGCACTTTTTTAAAACATGCAATTAACAGAAAAGGGAACTATATGTAACTGAAGTGTACAGGTAAAGAATGATGCATACCTGTGAACCGCCCGCCCAGCTTACAATAAGACATCATCAGTTCATTTGTGCCTCTCCCCTATTGTATCCACCTCTCGTTCTCAGAGGTAACTATTTTGAATTGTGTGTATGTGATTCCCTTGCATTTTTTTTTTATTAACTAGAGACATTTTCCTATGTTCCTGTTTTCTGATGTCTTCTTAGCATAACTTCTTTGCTATATCATCAGGAAGCAGTTACCTCCAGTTTGCTTAAATTTATCTTAGAATGTTTTGTTTTATAGGAATTGTGTGAAATATTTGCAATAGGAATGAATACGAAGTTACTTTGTGGGTTTACAAAATAATTAAGAAAACAAATTGTACCCAAAATTATAATCCAAACTCTAAATATTAACTCACTGATGTAAGACAGTCTTTAATAGAGCATAATTACTGGACATCCGAAGATTTTGAATAGTTCTTACATATTCAGTGTAGGTAGATTTAATCTTTTTTTTTTTTTGTATATGACTGTTTTCTTCAGAAGTAGGTTGACTAGGGTCTAAATGAAATTATTTAATGAACCATTAGATGAGCTCTTTGTTTCTGCAGTTACTTTGCATGAGTGTTTCCCATATGTCAGCCAGTGTTCTTTATAGCATTAAATCTTAATGTAGAAACGACCACCTGCATTAGAACCACTGGGGCTTATTGAAAATACAGATTTCTAGACTTAGCATCCAGACATTCTAATTCAGTAAGTCTGGGTAAGGTCCAGGATTTTCTGTTTTTTAACAAACACTCCAGGCGATTTGTATGAAGACTGACATTTGAGAACCGCTGTTTTATAAGAATCGAGACCTTGCCGTGACCTTGGAACTTTTAGGGCCTTATCTACCTACTTTCTTTCCACTTGTCTCAGCTTTCTGAACTTGGAATTAGGAGACAGGTTCAAATCCTAATTCTGCCACTTTCTGGCTAATGATCTTGGCAAGTGGCTTAAAAGTCTACACCTGTTTGCTCATCTGTACAGTGGGAGCGGTGGTGTCTTCCCTGCCGAGCCTCCTACGGGCTTGTTTGTGATGAAAAATGAGATGAGATGTGTCTGTTATAAAGTGCTATGCAACTGTAAGTAAGCTTGTTGCACTTTTTCCCCTTGTTTCCTCAACATTATTCTCTTGGTTCAATGACCTATTGGGTGGCAAGTTCTACAGGAGGAGGAATCTTACACAATGCTTTCCAGATGGTATTCTGAATTTATAGCACAGGAGCTCAATGTTCATGTTTTAACATTAGGATGCCTGGATGAAGTGTACTTCTGCTCCTGAGTTCTTAAATAGTTTTATTTTGTATATCGTGCTGTGATTTAGCTCCAGAGGCGCCATGAGCAAATGAAAAAGAATTTGGAAGCACAGCACAAAGAATTAGAGGAAAAACGTCGTCAGTTTGAAGATGAGAAGGCAAACTGGGAAGCCCAACAACGTATTTTAGAACAACAGAACTCTTCAAGGTAACTAATATCTGATGCCCCAAAATGTGTGTATTACTGTTTTAAAGAATTATTTTCCTATTTCAAAATCAGGATAACGTTTTAAAAGACATCACATCCATTATCATGCATCCTAAGCACAATAATTTTCATCGATGAATATTTTTATATAGATTGGATATAATCTCTCTATTATAACTATTTTTTCACTACAAGTATTTTCCATGACTTAAGCATCTTCATAATTATAATTTGGTAGCTTCATAACATTCTCCCCAGTTGCCTCATCGTAATCAATTTCTTACCTCCTCCCTTCAATTGTTGGATATGATGGTGTGTTTATTTTTGGTGAGCATAGAGAACAGTGCTACAAAGATCTTTTATGTATGTAGGGGTATGTTTTGTGTTATTTCTTTAGGATAAAATCTTTAAGATAAAAATTTAGATATCTAATTCCTAATACAGTTCATTAAGTTACTCTCAATTTACACAAAACTCATTAATACTTGTACCTTAGTTTTTAAAATTTTCCTCATTAGTCCCATTTAAAACTGAAAAAGTTGCGTCACTGTAAGCGATTCTACAATTTACCCTCACTGCTACATGTTTCCAAGATTAGACATTTGTTCTATAACACTATCCTTTCATTAACTTTTCTCCAAGGAAGAGGAAAATACATTTGTGAAAACAGATGCATTTCAGAATGCAAGTGGCAGTAGGAGAAAGGATACCCAGTTTGATTTCAGTTGATCTTTTTTAATTTGCACTATTTCATTTGAGAAGAATTGTTCTCATATATTTAAAAATGGGTTTTTGTCATAAATTTACTGTTTATCCTGGAATTTTGTCACGTACTTGATTGTCTAAGAAAATACTACGGACTAGCACTGCCCTCATTGTTCATTTCTAAATATTTTTAATTTTTCAAATGAAGAAGTAGTGTTGAAAATCCAACACAGTTGTAGCTGGGATAGCTATTGCTACCATATGTTGATTATAATGTGTATAATATAGTCATTTTGATTATTTTCCTTTAACCATTTAGAACCTTGGAAAAGAACAAGAAGAAAGGGAAGATCTTTTAAACCCTCTGTTGACCACCAGTTACATATTAGTTGCCAATATGCCAGCTTGGACATCAGTGTTTGTTGGATCCGTTTGACCAATTTGCACCAGTTTTATCCTTAATGATGGATTTAACAGCATGACAAAAATTATTATTATTATTATTTTGTTCTCGGTGGAGATTAAGATGCCTTGAATTGTCTAGGGTGTTGTGTACTTAGAAACTAACAGCTCTAAGTACCTTTCCTACATTTTTTTTTTTTTTTTATTAAACATGTCTTCAATTTAATGCAAGAAAACATTTTACTGTTGTACAATCATGTTCTGGTGGTTTGATTGTTTACAGGATATTCCAAAATAAAAGGACTCTGAAAGGTTTTCATTGAGGATAAATTGCCATAATAAGATGCAAACTGTGCTTCTCTATGATAATTATAATACAAAGGTTCCATTCAATGCAGCGTATACAATAATGTAATTTAGTCTAACACAGTTGACCCTATTTTTTGACACTTCCATTGTTTAAAAATACACATGGAAAAAAAACCTATATGCTTACAATGCACCTAGAGCTTTTTTATAACAGCCTTTTTTGTTCGTTTGTTTGTTTTGGATTCTTTAAATATATATTATTCTCATTTAGTGCCCTCTTTAGCCAGAATCTCATTACTGTTTCATTTTGTAATAACATTTAATTTAGATATTTTCCATATATTGGCCCTGCTAAAATAGAATATAGCATCTTTCATATGGTAGGAACCAACAAGGAAACTTTCCTTTAATTCCCTTTTTACACTTTATGGTAAGTAGCAGGGGGGAAAATGCATTTATAGATCATTTCTAGGCAAAATTGTGAAGCTAACGACCAACCAACCTATTTCTACCTACTTGCAGTCTCTTTATTTTATTAGAAATGGGAATCATGGCCTCCTGAAAAGAAAAAAAAGTCACCATTCTGCATTTAGCTGTATTCATATATTGCATTTCTGTATTTTTTTTGTTTGTATTGTAAAAAATTCACATAATAAACAATGTTGTGACGTAATAGAGTGTGGGTCTTAAATATTCTACAGTTGGTAGACAAGACCGGACCATCTTTGGAAAGAAACTTGAATCTCAAATTTGCCAGCTCCACGATTGTCACTCTTATCTTTTCTCTTATATTTTGTTTCATTTAGAATGTGAATGTGTTGATTTTTCTAATCTATGAGATACAGCGAGTCTCTCTACTCATTATTACCTCATTAATGTTTTTTTCTCAGAACAAATCCCAACTCATTCACATTAGGGAAATTCAGGTCCCTGGAAACTGAAATTTTTTAACTGGAAAGAATGTGGTGTAATTTTCACGAAGGTCAGAGTATGTAGATTTTAACAATGCTTTATGGTATTTTAAGTATAATTTTTGCATCTTAGTTTATTACCCGAAAGTTTCGCCGTCTGTTACTTTTTGAAATTAATGATCTGAGCAGATGGAAGTAACTGATAATTCTGATTTGCCCTAATTTTTGTTTACTTCTGAGGCTGCAGGATTTAAATAAATCAGCATGCTTGAAAGATCCTTACTGCTTTTCAAAGATCTAAAGTGTGAAATATATATTAAGGAAGTTAGTCACGTTATAGAATCTTGACTTTACATGTAGACTCACCCCCAGAGTACTATTTTTAAAGCAGATCTCATGAGGCATTTAAAAACATGATTTAAGAATACTAGAGTAAACATTTAGCCTTACTTGATGGCCACCACTAGTTAAAAATTGTCTTGGAAAAGCATCGCTAATCCTAAAATGTCTTCTCCTGTTGGGCAGCATAACATGGTACAAATGGCTTTTTGAAAATAAATTGGCTATTATTCCAAGACCAGAGTCAGATGTTCAGGAATAACTAAGTTAAACATGCAGGGCTTTTTGTTTGTTTTCTTTCTTGTGTTAGGAGAGATTGGGTTTACACCTCTAACCAGAAAGGTTTGGTTTTAGGGAATTAAGAACAGCCTATTGAATTTGGAGAATGTAAAGTGAAAACGTTTATATAGACCGCTGGCCTAACCGGTGCCGTACTACTGCTTCTAGATACAGGTTCTTATAGTTAATCATTTTAAAATTCTGTATATTGTGATACACTGCCACTTTAGGGAAAATTCATAAAGTCTTTATCCATGTCATGCCTGAAGTTTTACCTGAATCTGATATAGGACTCATGCGACTTTACTGGGTCATTTGATTGTTGACTCCAAGCTTTGCGAGCATATTGGGCGCTATTTTTGCTCTGTGGCCTTTGGATTTCTGAGAACTGCTAAAAGATCGTTCATGACACATGTAAATTTCAAGAAGGCATAAGTTTGTAAACAGCAAAATGGGCAGTGCCTAGCTAGTCTGTATTGTCAGAGGCATTATATAACTATCTTACTAATTAAATGGGATTGATCAAATAAAACACTAATCCCAATGAACAAATTGGGCATTGTGGGGGTAGAGTTTTACTGCCACCTAGTGGGGTGAGATCTAATTGTTTCCTTATCACGTTCACAAGTAATGGAGTTGATGACGAACTGGACATTTGGCTTGTTTCTGTGTAGTTCGGTTTGTAATCTTGGAAGCTGAGGAGACTCCTGCTTCGGACTCGTTAGCTTGGTGCCACATTACGATCTTCACTGTCTGACTCCCCGCATTTCTCCTTTTATCCACTTGGAAAAACCGACCTAGAATGTGCAAGTCAGGGTATAGCAGGTGAGAAAACAGGAAAGAGAGTAAGGTGGGCTGAGGATGCAGCAGGAGCATAGTGCTGACCTAGCGGGTCATCTAGACTCGATCACCATCTCCAAACCTGAACCTGTTGCCCTATTAAAATATGTTACGCCCGTATGCATGATTATAACTGTACAGTAATGAGTACGTGTACTACTGTGTTGATTTGAGCATTATAAAAACATTTTAAAGAGCGGAAAAAGGTTTACCACTCTTCTCAAGCCTCAGTGAATTCTCTAGCACACCCCACTTGGGAAGCCATCGATCTAGTAGCATGTAGATTTGTTAATATTCAGCTACTGCTGAATCCCTAAGGAGGTCCTAGTGAAGACTGCCGTGGTATCCTGCTGGGCGTGAAAGGAAAAATGATGCTCTGCCAGTCAGGTAAACAAATCCGTTCTA
This sequence comes from Pteropus alecto, assembly GCF_000325575.1. Taxonomy (NCBI): domain Eukaryota; kingdom Metazoa; phylum Chordata; class Mammalia; order Chiroptera; family Pteropodidae; genus Pteropus; species Pteropus alecto. The sequence goes on from NW_006436282.1 coordinate 25,343,984, forward strand.
ATATGAAGCTTGCAGAGTACGCCAAAGTCGGTGCACTTCATTCAGGATACTTGCTCTGCTCATTCTGTGGCGATGGTAACTATCCACGTATCGGACACTTGCTCTGTTCTTGTTCATGTTCATTATCTTCATTTCAGCCTCAGTAGATGCCAGTATCATCCATGTACTGAGTGGAAACAGTTTTGGAGATGTTTAGTGACTCATCCAGTAGAAGGGGGTGGGGGGGTGACGGGCAGAGCTGCAGTTTGAACCAGGCTTGGTGGCCCCAGGGCCTGTGTGCTTCAGTCTTAGCTGTGTGACCACCTGGTGTGTGCTAGAAAATACTGAACACTAGTCATGTCGGTTCAAATCCCAGCTGTGTGAATTGGGCGTGCGACTTTTCCTTTCTGAACGTTGTTTCTTCAGCTGTAAAATCGAACCCCATCTCCTTCGCTGGTTGGAGATGAAAGTTACCTTCTGACTACATCCTGGACAGTGCCTGGACACAAGAAATTATCCTTGAATGTTTACGAAGTGGTGATGCTGAGGCCATAACATATCGAGAGTTGTTTTCCCCCAATTTTAGGTGGTGGTTCGTTTTCAGTAAGTTGCATGATGCTGTCATAGGTCTCTAGCCCTGCCTCTTGCTACACAGAGAGCCTGGTGAAGTTATTAAATGAAGTACGTTTCAACAATAGGGCACACCATGGAAATAAGGTAAATTTGGTGAAGGCCAGGTGGTGTTTTTTTTTATGGTGCTAGTAATGGGAGTTATAAACTATGTTATTCTTTGCAAATAATGCCGAGATGGTTTATCAGAGTATTTCCACTCTGATGAACACATTGCTGCTTTTCAAGCAAATTTAGTTCCCATGGTTTGGGATTAATCCATAGAATGTTCAATAGAAAATTCGACTGTTTTCAGCAGAAAATAGGGGCTGACAATTTCCTGTGTTCTTTAGAAGCCTTTTAAAGCTTCACAAGAAGAATGAAGACTATTCTTGGCCTGACCGTTTGCCCCATGGGGTGCTGGGCCCAGCCAAACAGCCGCGATTAGCAAAGGAGGGTCAAGTGAAAAGAGACCTTTTTCTGTGCCAGGCGCTCAGAGGGTAGCCGGAAAGCCCTTTGGCCACACAGAGCCCCGTTTGAGATGCAGTATTTGTGGACCTGCCGAAATCTAATGCCACTCAGGCTTTTGGAAATCCTTCAGGATGGGAGAGAGTCGCTGACACCTCTGAGAACAGCGCTCTGTGAAGATGGGGCTGATGGAGGGATGGGTAAGACACTGCCAACAAATGTTTTTTTTCCTCTCCCTCTTCAAAGGGGCGGGGCCTGCTTAGCTTCCTGGCTTCCAGGTGTGTTGCGGGAACAGCAGTTTCACCCTGGATATTTACAAGGAAACAGCAGAGCACGGCATCCCCATGGGTGAGGCGTTGGCTCACCCCCGGACCACTGAACTGACTTGGTCCAGCAGGGACTTTTCCCATCGTTTTATTCTGTTGTCTTTGAATTTCACTGGTCTCTTTCATATTGAAATACATGCTCCACTCGACTGCAGGCGCAGAAAAGTTCCCTGTGTCTTGGTTAAGCCAGTAATTTAAGCAACTTGGCAAATGTTGAGTAAAGTGCTGGGTGCCCTGGCACAGACCCTGGTGTTAATGCGAGCTTTGCCCCCTTTGCAGAAGTCAAGGAATATATATTTTGGTTGGGAGTTGGGAAAGCTGTCGATTTTTTTCCCTAGGGGTAAATCTCATGAGATTATACAAATCTGTGGCTTAGTGTTTTTTACTTTAAAAACAAACAAAAAAACAAACCGCGTAATTAACATTTCAGGAACATAGTTCAATCGGTCAGACACCAAAATGAGATCCTCCTTAGACCTTCGTGTTGCCGGGTACAGCTGCCAGGAACTCAAGCTGGCATCTTCTCTCTACTTCATTTGTGGCTAATTAGATTCCATCCCTCATAGTCAGGTGTTCCTCATAGGAGGCCACTGAGGCAGGCTCACCTCCTGTGACTACTCCATTCAGGTGGAATTGGCCCAGTTATATAGTTGATGTCCTAAAGACTTCTAATTTTCAGTTGTGGCCAAAAGTACTTTTTTTCTGAGCAATTTTTGAGTCATTTGCAGCCCCATGCCCTTTATATTAAATATTTAGGTGCATATTTCATAGAAACAAGGAAATTCTCAAGAGCAATGCCATAATCAAAATGAAATTTAATGAGCTTTCAATAAAACTAAATATGTATAGCTCCTCTTTGCTACTTTATCTCCAAATATATGTCCATCAAATTTATTATATACGTTGTATTTTGCATTGTAATTCAAAGCCCCCAATTCTCACTGTTGTGCTTTCACTCTCCAAATAAATTTAAATTATCACCTCGCGCCCGGAGCCCTGGCCCCTTTCTGTGCCAATAAACACTGGGTTGATTGGGTGGACTCAGTGACCGGGTTGACACCAGCATCGAGGGCCCAGGCTTCCCTTTCCCTTCTCTGCACGCCCTCTTCCTCTCTCCCCCCTCCCTCCTTCCCTTCCATTCTTCCACTCATTCATTTAACCATTCACTCGTTCAGGCCATCCAACCTGCTCTGAGCTCTGCATCCCACGCACAGGACAGCCGCGGGCTTGGCCACATGTGCCCGCTCTACATGAGACACACTGGCGCCTGATGCCCGTGCCCTCCAGGAGCCCAGAGCCTCGAAAAATGGGCAGGAAGCACCCTGAGGGGACACAGTGCAGGGCAGCGCAGGGCCACAGTCCAGAAAACGGTGGCGTCGACATTTGTTCCCCCAGGAGTGCCCCAGTGGCTGAGACCCTCAGGCTCCACTCCCCCGTGTCCTAGATGGTGCAGGATCTGGCTTCGGCCCTAGTTGTCCACCGCCCCGCGCTGTGACTTCTCTGCAGCCAGATGACACGGGAATCCCGCCATTTGGCAGTTTCCGATGACGCAGCCGAAGGCGATGCCCCCGCCTGGGCCTGCGGGCTGGTGAGGGCGCGATCCGTCGCGCCCCCTGCGGCCAGGGCCGCCCGTGCAGGCCGGCTCTGCGCGCGAGTGGCCCGCGCGCCCGGCCAGCCCCTTCCCGCTCGGGCCTCCCATCTCTTGGGGTCCCGCGGGGGCTGTTATCTGTGGAGACTGCCCCTGCCTTATTCCCACGGGCCGCCATTTGAGCGTCAGCAGCTGGCGGTGGCCGTATCACCGCACAGGCTGCGTCCCCACCACGCTGGGAGGTGGCTTTCCTAGGGACTCTCCGAGAGCCAGCCTCCTCTGGATTCCACGCTGCTCAAAAGCTGGATTTTATTTTGCTTCAGAAATTACTTCAGGACCTTCTATTATTTTTATTTATTCAGCGGAAGAATTTTTAAAATGTTACAAAAGTAACAGACTCTTTGGAAACAGAGCAATTACAATCACACATAAAGAAAACATTAACAGTCTGGCGGTTCCCCAAAAACTTAAACACAGAACTACCATGTGACCCAGTAATTCCACTTCTGGGCATTTACCCAAAAGAAGTGACAGCAGGGACCTGAGAGCATGGATATTTGCACATCCCGGTTCGTAGCAGCATTATTCACAAGCCCCCAAAGGTGGAAGCCACCCCAGCGTCCAAGGACATACAAGTGGATAAACTACATGCGGTACATACACTCAATGGAATATTGCTCAGCCTTTGAAAGGAAGGCAATTCTGACCCGTGCTGCCATGGCTGAAGTTTCAAGAACATTATGCTAAGTGGAAAAAGCCAGACATGGGACACAAAAGGACAAATGTCTGATTCCACTTACGTGAAATCTCTAGAATAGGCAAACACATAGGGTCAGAATGCAGACTAGAGGTTACTCTAGGGGGAGGGGAAGTGGGGGGTTACTGCTCAATGCGTACAGTTTCCATCTGGGGTGTTAAAGATTTTTGAAAATAGTGTTGATGGCTGCACAACTTTGTGAATGTAGAATCACTGAATTGTATACTTAAAAATGGTTAAAATGGCAAATTCAATGGTATTATACATATTACCATAATCTTTTTAGATAGTGAAAAAAGAGGGAAAAAACTTTGCATTTATATCTCCATCTACCACGCTACCTCCCGAGGCCAGGGGCAGTCGAGCGACTTAACTGGCACGTGGAGTTGTGTCATTGCAGTGGTAGGATTTGAGTGGGACCGCAGACGGATGCAAGATCACCGTGGGCGGCCAGAAGCCACAGCGAAGAGCCTCCCACACCCTCGCGTCTCCCTGGGGGGCCCCATTGGGTAAGTCATCTCTTCCCCAGTCTTCTCCCTTGGCTTTCCTGTGGGATCTGGCTGGCCGTGGCCTGAGCCTGGTCAGGGCTTTGGTATGCTGGCCCCAAGCTTCCGCAAGACAGAGTGACAGTGGCTGTTCTAGAACCCAGTGCAGCCAGTTCAAAGCTCTGGCCAGCACAATGGGAGCGGGGCTCTGGTGGTTTCCCAGAGCTCCCCTCCTCCAGAGGTATGGTGAGGCCACCATGGCCAGCTCAGCTCCAGGACCGGTCCCCCACTGCCCCTCCACCCCTGTGCCTTGCCCCTCTGAAAGCTCTCTCCACCCATCACCATCTGCACCCACTCCTGCTGTCACCTTGGAGGCTCCGAGGCCTCTGGGCTCCCACATTCTGCCTCGCCCCACCCCTTACCCCCCATGAGTGAGCACTGCCCAACAGGCCATCACAATTCTGCTTCAGTTAACCAAAACTGGGGAGGGGGAAAGTCTGAAGTTTGACACAGGTTCCCCCACTTTCCAAAAGTAGCGCATTCCTATGAAACCTGTCATGAGAGAAGCGGCGTAAAGTGAAGAAGCAGTCACCACCTTAGGCCACATCTTGCTGCCCGATGCCCAAAATCAACGGAGATGAAGCGCGAGGCTCACGAACGCAGGGCAAGGCTGAGGGGCTCTGCGCTGAGACGTGCAGTCCCCGCTCCGTGCCGCTGCCTCTGTGAAGGCCGCCGCAGAACAAGTGCTGAACGCTGCTGTCACCCTTCTTTTTTTTTTTTCTGTAAAAGTGAAATTCCTTTTAGGATTTTTTTCATTTAGCAAAAACAGGTACTTACGTAGGGCTTTTCATAAAAGCGACGTGACATCACAGGAACTTTGGGAAAGTGAGAGGGAGCTGTGTTTTTTAAAAAAGACATCGTATTACGTATCATGAGAGACCAGGATTTTGCTGGGATCCTGGATTTCGTTCCCCTGTTTCTAGTTTCGTGTTGACTTGGATGGATGGGCGGTGGGGGCGCCTGGCTTTGAGGGTTCACAGCCCGGCCGCGTCTTGGCCTGGCCCTGTCCAGCCTGCCCAGTGCTGGGTCTTCTCCCTCCAGCTTCTCTCTATACTCTCGCGGGGGCCTGAACCTCACAGGAAGCGGGGCCTGGGTACAGCTGGGCCAGCGGGAGTGGAAGGGACCCGTGGGCTGCAGCAGGGAAGTTCGCCGCCCGTGATGCGTCGCAGGGCAGCCGAGGGCCCCGCGAGCATGCTCAGGAGGGAGCAGCCTGGGTCGGGGAGAAGCTGGGGCGGCTTCAGGTGCTCACTCTAGCAGTGATCAAACAGGCACCCTAGCAGTGCCCACTTGGGGCAGTGGTCAGGGACAACAGGGCATCAGCCCCTAGTGGCTGGGGAGAGGAGACAGCACCTTCTCCTTGGGGCATCAGCCTGGCTGGATGGAAGTGGGGCGCAGGGATGAGGAGTCCCCAGTGACTTCGCTGTGTCCTCAGTGGATGGGAGACCTCCCTCAAAAAAAGGTTTGACAGACACTGATGTGCTCCTTCTGGAATTGTGACCCCACACAGTAGGGTTATTTTGGTCACTTGAAAAACCTGCCGGCTTTGCCTGGCAGGTGGCCTGGTTATGGGAATGGGCACGTGACGGTCCCCAGCTCGTGCCTCGCCCACTTCTCTGAATAAAATGAAGAGGGAGCGGCCAAGGGTGGGCCGGGAGCCCCCACCTTGGGAGAGCGGAGAACACAACTCCCAGTGGACACCAGGGGGCAGCACTGCCCCAGCATCAGGCTCCTCAGACGGAGTAACCCTTTCTGACTTCAGTGGCTGTTGGGGCGCTAAGCTCTGACTTCAGTGGCTGCCAGGGCGCTAAGTTCCCGTATCAGCATTTCTGGACTTTAAGAAGTAAAAGGCATTTCCAGGGCCATGAACTTGGTGCTGGTCCTTGCAGCAGCAAGTGGAAGAATTTGGTCTGGGGACAGAGCCTGAGACCAGGTTGTGCTCCCCAGCTCTGATGAGAAGCAGGTCTTCCAGCTTCTCTTTGCTCGGTTTCTCCATTTGTCAGACTGGAACAATCTCTCTCTCCCACCCGCGGCTTAAGGAACTCAGTGAGGTGGGTTTCCCCATGTTCCCGCGGTTGCCCTGCGGTCATCCGCATTCTTGGGGCGAAGAAATGTGCTGTTTCTGCACCATCGCCATGGGCTCCTAAGTCCATGCTTTGGAACTAAGTTTCCATGGGTGGAAACACGCGGCAGATGAGTGATGCGTCCTGCTTCTGCAAGGCTGGGCCGGCAGAGCACCAAACTGGTTTGGCCTCAAAAGAAGCGAGAACCTGTAGAGTCAGTCAAAGTCGAATCTGGCCGGAGGGAGACCTCGCTGCATCTGGGTATCTCTTCTGCGTGCAGCAAGGGGCGGTGGGGAACTTGTGGCACCCACTGTTAGGCATCTGATTCCAGGGCCTTCCCTGTGCCAGTTCCACTGCCAAAGGGAAACAACCCCCTGAAAGTGAAGGAAGAGAAGAATTAGGAGGCAGGGGTCCTCGTAGCTGAACTTCTGGTCGACTTTTTTTGACAGCACAGCCCTGCTCATCCCCAGGGCGGCAGGGTGGCCCGTCCAGCATAAGACATGACAGGATCGATCTTGGGAGCTTTGACAGAGCCAGGCTTTGAACATATCCCCTGGAAAGAGCAGGCAGAATGTGCTAGAATAATCCAATAAGGAGGCCAAGCTCGCTTACTAACTCGTCCTTAGCTTTAGCCAAAGGAAGGTGTTGACGGTACACAGTTTTCTAAAAGGCATCGGGTTATAAAGGTTTATTCACCCCGGGGTATCTACATGGGTCTCGACCACACGCATCAGGTCGGTGCCAATTCTGGCTCTATTCCTCGGTCCCGAGCTCATTCCCTGACTTTCTTTAGGTCTCACTTTCCTCATGAGGAGAAAAGACTATTATCTCCACCTCGCAGCCTCCTTGTGAAGATAAAATGAGGCTGCTTCTGTCAAGGGCCTAGCAGAGCATCTGGAACGCAGTGAGTGCTCAATAAATATCAGCGTAGCCGGACGCTGGCTGAGAGGTCCAGAAGTTTTGGTTTTTTAGTTTTATAAACTTAAGTAACTGTTCGTCCTTGTGGGGAAGGGGCAGAGAGGGCTTATGGCTGATGAGGGAAAAATAAAAGGTACCTTTCTCCTTCCAGGAAAAAAACCAAACTTTAATGCTTGTAAGCTCTTGACCCACTTTACATCTGGAAGAGCCTTTGTAATTTTAAGGCTGGTGCCCTATCATGGCTCAAAGAGGCAGAATAAATGTGTTGTGTTTTGGAGGCTTGTAAAGGGGGTGGTGGCCTGAGCTTGCCATCTATCTTGGGGAGCTGGGAAGAGCAAGCCTTGAGCTCACCCGTGAGGGGACGGTGGTCACAGAGCACCATGTAGGGGTCCCTGGGCAGGCGCAGTAGGGAGGGTGTGGCATTGCCCCAGGTGTCCCCTCCTTGGCAGAGCCCTGTCAGAGGGAGGGAGGAGGCCAGTGGGTGTGAGGCTCAGATGTGGGGGGCCACCATGCCCTGGACACCTGGAGGATCTTTTCTGGGCTGTGCGACCCCCACCCTCCCCCAGAATTTTCTGGGATCCAAAGGAGGAATCCTAAAAGGCCTGATTTAAACCCCTGCCAGCCCTAGCGGGTGGTTCCGACTAAATCAGAGTGGGGACGTCCGACGTCGTTTGCACCTCACGGAGGAAGGATGACCTCGGGAGGGAAATACCCACGTGACACGGATGGCACTCGCCTGGTCTTGGACTCTCAGCCAGTCCGTACCAGACAGAGCCGCCGACGTGTGTTTTGCATCTGGTCATTTGGATTTTCATGACTCCAAAGTCAAGAGAGGGCCGCCTGCCCTGGCAGCGATGACTGCGTCCTGAGCCTGGCAGAATGACTCTGCCGAGGCCATCCAAAGAGGTCAGAAGAGATAAAAATGACAGGCATTAACCACAGAGGTTGTCACAGCCACCATCAGACCTACAGGCAATGCCACCAGGCTGCCGGGAATTTGTTGGGTTCACAGAGAGCTCTCTGGGCCTGTGCCTGTCTTCTGTTGATTTTGAGTGTCCGGTATTGACCTATTCAGACCGTGGTACCTGGGTGAACTCACGCGGACTCACCCGGCAGTTTTTCGGGTTCTGATCAGCACAAACAGCCTGTGTCTGCCAGGAATGTCCTCTTCGCTTCCTCTCAGGATTGACATGAAAAGTAAATTGGTCTACTTAGAGTGCTGATTCCTAATGCACCCCATTGGGAAAACCTTTTCTGTGTCTCAAAGCCTCTTAGGCTTTGTGGGTTTTACAGAAGAACCGGAACTGAGGGCCAAGCCACACCCCAGACAGTCATGGCCATGTCCTGGCCGCTGACCCTTCGATGATAAGGTGACAAGAATGGTCTGTGGATTGTCTGTGTTGGAGCGATGGGGTGTGACTGTACTGCTGGTCACCGATGCTGGTGACACAGCTTTCTCCAGAGAGAGACATCAGCAGCTTAGTGCCTGTGTCCCCCAGAGAGATCGTAATCTCTTTGTAGAAGTGGTGAGGTCAATTATGACATAATCGGATAATGTGATAATGTGCACCTGCGAAGACTTCTACCTTCGAAGCATCCCTGTCACCACGGGGGGATGTTAACGCCACATCCAGCCAGACGCTGCTTGGCCACTGCCTCTGCCACAGAAGGCCGGCCGATTAGACAGAGGAGCAGGAGGCGAGCAAGCCGCATCCGAATCTACTCAAAGTAACTCTCTTTGGCAAAAGAAAACCGTTTCATTCCATGGCAATTTAGTCTACTTTTCAGACCTCGTGGGCCAAAGAGAGCGCCCCAGGATCCCCAACTTTGAAATTGCTGGGGCTCGGCCTGTCCAGAGCACAGCGGGAGGGCACAACCCCCACGCAAACTGCTGGGGTTCTGGGTCTGGGGTTGCAGTCCCGGTCTGGGGTCGGGGTCTCCGTCCAGGCCTGTGGTGGTTCCTGGGCGGGCTGTCTGGGAGTCACACCTTCCCATTGCCTCACACTCCAGCCCTAAGCTCTTGCCCGAAGCCGGCTCCGGAAGCTCGCCTGTGCATTTGAGAGTGCCAGGGAAACTGAGTATTTGGGGTATTTAATATTCAAAAGAGCTCAAGAAATCCAAGAAATCCAAGCAGCTCAGCTCCAGGAACCCCCACTTCCATCCCGGAGGAAAGGCGTGGGCAAGCACAGAGCGAGGGGGCTGGGTCCCCACAGGCGTCCTCGGTCTCCAGGTGCCTCTGCTCTCTCAGTTAGAGATCTGAGCCCCGTGTCGATGTCAGCCACAGAAACTCAGAGCTGGAGGCATCGCGACAGGGACCCCAAGGAGGAGCTGCCGTTCACGTCGCTGAGTAAGTAGAGGGAAGGATCTCTTTCAGGTCTTTGCCGACACCAAGTGTCCTTTGGAAATAGAAAGAAACTTGGTAATGGAAGAAGGAAAGATGGGGCAGATCCTGGCATAAGGGTGGCCGCATAGATCCGTGAAACAGAACTGAGCATCCAGAAATAAACCCCACATTTAGTCGATTGAATTTCAACGAGAGAGACAAAACAATGGGGAATGAATAGTCTTTTCAACAAATGGTGCTGGAAGAACTGGATGTCCACATGCAAAAGAATGAACTTGGGACCTCTGATGAACGCAAAATGGATCAAAGACCCAAATAGGAGAGCTAAATGTAGAAAATGCTTAAAAGAAAACAGGGACCAATCTTCATGACCTTGGATCTGGCAGTGGTTCCTCAGATATTACACCAAAAGCAAAGGCCACAAAAGAAAAAAAAAATAAATTAGACTTTATCAAAATGAAAAACTTTTGTGCTTGAAAGTTCACTATCCAGAAAGCGAGAAGGCAACCCAGAAAACAGGAGAAAATATTTGCGAATCATGTGTCTGAGAAGGGATTCGTATCTAGAGTGCGTAAAAAAAAAATTTACAACTTAATAAAAAGACAAATAACCCAATTAAAAATGGGCAAAAGACATTTTTAACAGACATTTTTCCAAAAAAGATATACAAATCTATAAGCAAAGGAGAGGATGGTCAACATCACTGGACACCAGGGAAGTGCAAATCGAAACCACGGTCAGATACTGTTTCGCACCCAGCAGGATGGCTATTGAAAGCCAGATCATAACAAGTGCTGGTGAGGATTTCAAAAAAGAAGAACTTCATGTACTGCTAGAAGGAATGTAAAATGATGCATCCACTTTGGAAAACAGACAGGCAGTTCCTCCAAAAGTTAAACATAGAGTTACCATTTGACCCAGCGATTCCACTCCGAGGTATTAATCCAAGAGAACCGTCAACATGTACATACACAAAAACTTGTCCATGGCTGTTCATGGCAGCACTATTTTTAATAGTCAAAGGCAAAAAGAAAGAACCCAATGTCCATCAATTGATGGGTGGGAAAATGCTATATCCGTACGATGGAATATTTTATTTGCTATAAAAAGGAATGAAGTACTGACACATGCCATGACCCGGATGAACCACAAAAACACGCTAAATGGAAGAAGCCAGTCGCAAGAAGACCACGTATTGTATGAATTTCTTACATGAATTGTCCAGAAGAGGCAAATCTACAGAGACAGAAAATAGATCAGTGGTTACCTAGGACTAGGAGGTCAAGGGACGGGGACAGGAGGTGGCAGATGAGGACGGCGTGACAGCTAACGGGTGCAGGTTTCCTTTCGAAGTGCAGAAAATGTTCTAAAATTAATTGTAGTGACGGTGGCACCACTTTGCGGCTATACTAAAAACCACTGAGTTCTAAATTTTAAAGGGATGAATTGTAAGGTCTGTGAATTGTATCTCGGTAAAGTCAGAAAAGAAACCATTTCTAGTGACCTTTTCAATGTGGCTCCTCAAGCTGGACCCATTTTCTTGGAGCGCCGTCCCTCGCTGCTGAGCCTTGAGGAGGCCACAGAGGGTGGACCGAGACCCCAAGCCTGGGGACAAGCAGCATCACACAAAGTTCCTTGCCTGAGGGTTTCCTGAGCATTCCTTCCACTCCCGGTCTCTGATGCCTCCCCTGAGACTTTGACTTCGAGTTGCCAAGTCTAAGTAAACAAGGAACTGAGCATGTTTACAGATGCAGGCAAAGGTGACCCATGGGGTGAGCGTGCGAGGCCGACGCTATCAACTCATGGCACAGCAGTGTTTTTGTAAAGAGGAACTAGATCAGATAGTCTGCATGGGGGTCCAGAGCGGCGAGGTGGGGAACAAGCCATTCAGACCTGGAAGTAATCAATGATCCCCGTTTATCAGCTCATCGGCTCTGGAACACAGGGCCCAGCACAGATGGAGTTTTACTTCCAAATAACAGGGGTCAAAGGGCACGCCTTTACAACAGGGAGACTTCTAGTCCCGTCTGTAGGACCTGAGTACACTTTGCTTGTTTGTTTGTATTTTTAGAAAAAAGAGTAAAATTTTTCATTTGTCCTTAAATTTAACTTGAAATCTCTTCTTTAATCCTGGCTTGTTGGCAGATGCTAATTCACAAGACTGTTTTATACATTCACATATAGCACACCTATCTGTCATTTTCCACCCACAGGGCGGGCGCTGAGAAATTCAGAATTACACTTTGGAGAGTAGATGAAATTCTGAGTCCCAGATTAAGGCAGCCACGACAAGTCCCTCCGCATCATGTTTTCTGCACTTAAGAGGAGTCAGGTGACCTGTACTCTTAGTCTCTGTAAAGTGGGGAGGATCATCCTGCCCAGCCATCCTCACGAACTTGGGGAAGATCAAAAGCATTTAAAGAAAGACTCATAGAGGAATTCATAGTTAGAAAAAGGGTCAGAGAAGCAGGAGACAAAAATGGGGACAATATCTGACAGGGGGCCATGTAAAGCTCCCTTTTGAGTTAATAGCAAATGACGGGGAAGGACCGTGAGAATAACATTGGCTTTGCAGTTACAAGACTTGGATTTAAATCGTGGTTTAGACTTTAGCCTGTGAATTTGAACTAGTGATTATAACTTTTATAAGCTTTAGTAACCTCCTCTGTAGAGTGGGCATGATAGTACCAGATCTGCCCATTTACAGGGATGATGCAAGGATCAAGCCAGAGAGTGAAATCGAATAAATAGTAAGCTCTGAGTTTTTCCCGGTTTGGAAACGTTCAGTTCTACATGCCAAGCAGGTTCAAGGTGCTGCTACGATAAACTCCCGCTATGAACTCGAAAGCATGAAGTCCAAGCTCTGGTCCTACTAGCGTCGTGGGATTTCATCTTGGGGCGTGGGGCATTTTATATCAAACCGTGGGGGGAGGAGATGCAGGCGAGGACAGAAACAGCATCTGTGTAGCATGTCGCCTTCTCCCTTCCAACTCCCAGGTATTCAAGAATGCAGTCAGAACATTTCAACAGGTCACATTCTGTCTCGTTCCGTTACAGTGGGTCCTGTCGGTAGTGGTTATCCTATGCTACAGTGGATACATTGATATTTAATAGTTCTTAGAGTCTTTTAAGGATCTCATAAGGGAACATTAAATAAGTATAACATATAAAAAAATGTCCAGGAAGGAAAGAAAGAAGGAAGGAAGGGAGTCATGTTTGAAAATGGAAGATCAAAACTATTATTTACAGATAATATAATTATCTACAGAATAAACCCTGAGGGAGGGAGAGGAGGAAGAAAGAATAATGTAAGACACTTTTGGATGTAGAGTTTATGACTGTGAGTCCATTTCTGCTGTGTCTGATATCAATAACGCTCTGCTTAAATCATGGCATGAGGCTTCGGAAACAAGCATAAGGGATCTTGACACTGCACAGAATGTCTCTTGGTTCCTGGCAGCTGGTCATCCTGTTTATGGAGGATTATTTTTCTGCCCTCCTTCCATCAAAGTAGAAGAAGGGAGAAAAGATGAAAAATGATATAAATGTTACGAACACTGCCTCCAGTAAGGGTTAGAGAAGATAAAGGGATTGAAATTATTGGATTCCATCTATAAATATCAATTATTTACATCGTTCAGATCCCCCATCGTGCCAGAAAAATCTGAGGCAGCTCCAGTCGCTAATCTCGGAGCACGCACCAGGGACGGCTGACGGGCCGCGCGAACGAGCCGGGAGTCAGTCGACTGCTGTATTAATAATGAGCATGACTTAGTTTTGGTTTTGGCTCAGATTAATAATTTACCCATCATCGCTTCACCATCTGAACATGGCTCGTCCTGGGACCAAAACCAGGGGCACAGTGCTTCCTCCTGTTTCCTCGGTCCCTCCAACGCAACAGTGAAGACAGCGGGCTGCCTGTGGCAGAGCTTCACTGCCACCATTTGAAATCCGCGTTCGTACTGAGGAATTCTCACTGACGGTGGTGTCCCCCAGCGCCCCCAGATCTCTCTCTCTTGCTGACTCCCCGCT
>NW_006436282.1:25357646-25371103 GCF_000325575.1 Pteropus alecto
CGAGAATGAATAACCAACGTTTATAACAGCTCCCCTCACTTTTTTTTTTTTTTAAAGCTTTCTACCTATGTCTTTACAGTCTCACTTTCTGAGCCTAAGCGGAGACAGCTTTTCTGTGGGGAAGCGGAGCTGAGGTGGGCCTCAAGGGAGGCCAAACTGTTTGGGTTTCAATTCCTGTGCTGCCGCATCCTACGTGGATGACTTAGAACAAGCCACTTCACTTCTCTGTGCCCCGGTTTCCTGTTCTGTAAAAAGCAAACGAAGAGTCTGCATAGTGTTGTAGAGAGGATTAAATGAGTTAATAATGTATGTGCCATCGATGGATGAATGGATAGACGCATTGTGGCATAGCCATACAGTGGAATATTATTCAGCCCTGAAAAAGGAATGCAGTACTGACGTCTGCTATGACTTGAATGACCCTCAAAAACATTACGCTACGTGAAAGAAGCCAGACTAAAAGGTTATATATCGTATGATTCCTTTTTTAAGGTATGTCTAGAATAAGAAAATCCGTAGAGACAGAAAACAGATTAATGGTTATCAGGGGACGGGGAAGGGCAATAGAGAATGCTTAATCCCGTGGTGTGCTCTTCTGGGGCGATGAAAAAGTTTTGATACTAGAGAGAGGGAGTGGCCGTCCATCTGTGAATGCACTAAATCCCACCGAAGTATTCATTTTAAAATGGTTGATTGTGTGCTAGGCGAATTTTACCTTTAAAAATAAATACATGGCAAGAAATTTTTGTATTTCCTGGCATACAGTAAACAATTCAAATATTACCACCTGTCACCCGCTCCAGTCAGCAGAGAAGACTATTAATCTCCCCCGTTTTCAGAATAGGGGTAAATCGTTACGTACCCGGCGGTCTGAGGGAGCCTCAGGTCCAGGCAGAGGGTCTTCCTGACGCCCGCCCGTTGCTCAACTACACCGATCGCAACGTTTTCACGTTGCTGCGGGGAGAACCACGGGACGTGGAGTCAAGTCGGCAGATCCTGAAGGGCCCCTGGTCTCCTTATGCGCTTCTGGGAACTGAAAGTCGGAAAAGCCTCTCTCCGTTTAAACGTCCCTGACATCTACGCCCTCTTTCCATCCTCCTGTTTACCGTCTTAGCATAGGCCCTCACTGTCTTTTCGATTGAGATAGACTTCACATGCCGGAAATTCACCCCCTTCACAGTGTCACCCAGAATTCCGTGGTTTTTAGTACGTCCATTCACAAAATTTCGTATGTTCAGTCTTGCCTTTTGCCTGCGCGGTTGCCGTGGGTTGGGAAGCGGCCGCCCTCGTCTACTCTGAGGTTGCGCTTCCCACCTCAGCTGGTCTGATCTTTTTAAAACACAGATCTGATCCTGTTCTCTCCCTCCTCTTCCCACCCTATTTAAAATACCTCACGAGCTCCCCACCCCGCACGATGATGTCTGAATTCCTAGCATGCCCACTCCCGGCCTCCGCCCCAGCCTGCCCTCTCCCACCGCCCACAGTGACCCCCTTGCAGTTCGGGGGTTAGACTCAGGCTGGTTGTGGCCAATACACATGCAGCCACCTTGCCTTTGCTGCTGCAGCGGGCAGTGGGCACCAGGCTCCTGACTGCCGCTTACCGCAGGGGAAACGGTGAGCTCTGTGAGCTGCCCCGTGAAAGCCCAGCTCCCAAAGCCTGGAGATGGGGGCCGACTCTGGGCGCCCAGGAGCAGAGGGTGGGATGCAGCATGCTGAGAGATCTGCGGACCGTCCTCTCTAAACATTCTTCCCCGCCATTGCCACCCACCTGGCCCTTTACACTTGATGTTGATGAGGAGTTTAAGGGTCAAGGAGCCAGAGACTGGGTGTTCCCTTTGCAAATTTGCCTCTCGGACTGGCACCCCCTCTTTGGACCGTCATAACCATTGTGTCTTGTTCAGATATGGGGCAGTGTCTGGGCCCCCAGCAGATGGTCATCACTGCATCCCAAGTTCTGGCTCAGACCTCGAGTTGACCATCCTTTGCTTCAAGCCAGCTGATTGACTGCAGTTTCGGAGGTGGGACTTGCCTGAGGGAAAGAAAAGCTTGATTAAGTGCTGAAGAACAACCCAGTCAATGGACGTTTGTTTGTTGAATTCCAGACGATTCGGCAAAGGAAAATCTCAGTTTCAAACATTTAGTATCGTTGTTTTAAAATACATGGCCTAATTGATTGCAGTATTGCATTTTTTAAAATGTCTGAATTGATAATTGTTTGCTATTTTGAACTGAAAATGTTATTATCCCCAAAAGCTTCTTTCGACTTTAAGAGAGAACGCCCAGTCTCCCAGGCATTGCACAGAGGTACCAGTGGGACATTAGAAGGATCTTAATAACCTATGGTTATTTACATCTTTATTATTAGGTATTATTATTCCAACTTCGCCATCTTCAGGATGCTCACACCACCCAGCAATGTACCCCAACCGAAAGCGACTTCAGCCTTTCCGATTGCTATCGCTAAATACATAGGACGTCCTGTACTACCCAAGTAGCACATCTTCATCACCATGGTGATCAGGCGACTTCTATCTCCAAACACATTCCTTTGCAGCATATGTCTACCAGGGACAGAAGGCAGCCAGTGAAGTCTGCCAAAGGAGGGAGCCCCTATCCCCCAGTCCCCAGCTGTGAGAATCGAGGGGCCTGGGCTCCGCCCTTTACCACGTGAACCACACTCACACATTTTCATCCCCTAGAATCGATTCAGGAAAAAGGCAGCTCAGAGAAGGAGACGCTAGAGGTGACGGCTGTGAATCTGGGATAAACCAGAGGGTGCCGCATTCACCGGGGTCGCCCAGGAGGTGGCGGCTCGGAGGTGATAGCACAGGTCTCAGAAGCGCCCGCAGGAATCTCTTTCTGAGAGATTCTCTGTAAGGATGGAGCGAGAAAAAAAAAAAAGAAAAAGAAAAGATAGGCGCCTCAAGAGAGCCTCTTGCTTCTAAGGAAATTGTGAAATAAGCGATTCCCTTAAGCTTCCCTTAACGCAGGAGCCATTAGGGGAGGGACAGACAGAAAGCAGGTGACTGTGGGCAGCTGGTAGGGGCTGACCCACCTGCAATGGCCGTAGCTCGCTCTTCCCGGGCTGGTTCATGTGGCCTTCCCAGCCATTGCCACCCAGGCAGTCTCCTGATCTCCATCTGAGCACCTCTGGGCTGGCCACCTTCTCTCTACCTTTCAGAATCTTATGTTTATTTTATATGTAACATCCGGGGTTTTTATTTGCACTTAATCGAAGGGCAGGGAAACAAGCATCTACTCCATCTTCCCAGAAGCGGAAGTCCTACTAAGTGGCCTTTTGCATCTGACGTCTTACCCCCAGCTTAATGCATCTAAGAATTCGTAATTCAGTGAGTTTTGAAAAAGCATTATCTGTATCAAAATCACGATATAGAACATTTCCATCCCCCCAGGAAATTCCTTTAAGGATATAGGAAGTTTTTGAAAACTGCAAATCTGATTCTGCTCCCTGTGAGGCCGGCTTCTAAGATGACCCCGAATGGGCCTGCATCTTGGTCAGTATCCTTACCCTTATGCAGCGCCCTCTCTTGGGCATGGGCTGGATTTAGTGACTGCAGTCTGGCCAATAAAATAGGGCAGAAATGATGGCTCGTCACTTCTGAGATTCGGTCACAAAAGACTGCGGCCTCCATTTCCTGCACCCTCTCTCTCAGATTAGCCACTCTGGGAGAAACCAGCTGACACTTCATGGGGACACTTGGGGCGTCCAGTGGAGAGGCCCATGGAGTGAGGGCCTGAAGACGAGGCGACAGCCAGGTGCGTGAGCCTTTTTGGAAGCAGATCGGTCAGGGACTACAGTCCCGGCCCACAGCTTGACGGCCACTTCGTGAGAGACTCTGGGCCAGATGCACTCAGCTAAGGCACTGTGGGTTTAGGACCCCCAGAAACCGTGTGACATAACACATTTTTGTAGTTTGAAAGCTGCTAGGTCTGAGGTGACTTATTTTGTGCAGTATAATACGCTCTCTGGTGCTCCCCTTACCCAGGTCTGGTCCCCGGCCCCATCCTGTCCCCTCTCTCCTGTCTCTCCACGCTTCAGCCATGTTGGCCTTTGGGTTTCTCCTCCCTCAAGACTCTATGCCTAGAATGTTCTGCCACCCGCGCCTCCCCAGCCAAGCTACCATCAGTTAATTCTGATCAGCTCCAATGTCTATTGTTCAAGGAAGATCCTTCCGGCTTAGGGAAGGTGGCCCAATTATCTCCTCTATTTAGGGCTTTTCTCCTTCCAGCTGAAGCACTTATCATTATTGCAATGTCCTAAATAACCGAGAAATGTCTCCTTTAACACGTCTCCCCTCTGAGGAAAGGAGCTCCCTGAGGTGGCGGGGGTGGGGGGTGGTCTGTCTATCTTGTTGGCAGCCTGGCCCCTTGTGTGTGTGATGAATGGATGGAGAGAGGCACAGTTTTCTTCCCAAGAAAGAGGAAGTTTTGGGGATAGAGCATGTCTTGGAGGTCTCCAAAAGTTTCCCATTTCCGAACAGAAAGTATGAGAGTTCTTAATGAAAAAAGGCAAAATGTGTTAAAAATCAAAGGCGCTCACCACAGGCAGAAGAGTGACCCTTCAGCAGGGAGGTGGGCCTGGCGGTGATGGGCGATCCACACAGACCGCACGCAGAGCCTGGGGGGCCTTCACGGGGCCTGGCGCCTGGGCTCCTCCCGCGCCAATTGAATCAGATCTTGGGCAGCGGTCAGGGGTTGGGGGAGGGGAGACGGAGCACTGATCTGAGGCTCTGAAGACCGTCACATGTTTGAGGGTGGCCATGGGAACTGGGCGTGTTCTTGAAGGCCAGCAAGGAGGCCCTGACTTTGAGCCTGGCAGGAGCATTGGTGGGCGTGAGCCTGGTACTGAGAAGGCCTGCAGGGCCGGAGTCCCCATGAATGAGAGGGAGGCAGGGTTTGGGGGTGGGGCCGGAGGCCTTGGGGCGCCCCTTCCGACATGACCAGAAAAGTTGTGATGAGAACAGCCATTGGTCCTGGACAGTCACGGCCCCTGCCCTGAGCTCTGAGCTTTAGGAGACCCCGCTCTGACCCTCCCCAGGAGCTTCACCCCAGGAGACCTCGGGGCTCGGACGCCTGCCTACCCAGGTTCGGTGGACTCTTTCTGAGATAAGCCGTGGTTACCGGGGATTCGGGAATTCCTGCTTCCAGGGCTGGGGAGCCTCCCGGGTCCATCTTCTCCAGGGAAGACCACAGCAAGTCATGCACCCTAGACCTTGGTCATGAACCCGAGAGGTGGCCAGTGGATGGCTGTCTGCAAGCCGGTGAGGAGGGACCGGGCTGAGTTGTCCACACACATCCACGCTCATGAGGCCGTTCGTGGTAGAAGAAGGGAGTGGGGGTGGGGGGTCCGGAGCCAGGAACCTTCATTTGTGTTCTTGCTTCGATCCCCAGTCACTCGACAGGCCTGGCATTTGTCCCTCATCGTGGTTCTCCTGCCCAGCTCCGCCCTCGAATGCACTGACTGCGTTCTCCATGTTGCCCCTCCTCCTATGGCCCTGAGCCTGTGAATCCCGTTCTCTCTGCCAGCAGTGCCGGCTCCTTGTCTGCCACCTGCCAGGCCTTCCAGGCAGAGTGTCCCTGTCCCCCCCTCCCACCTCCATGCCCTCAGAACTGCTGCTTCTCTGCTGCCTCTGATCTGGGACCAGTCACTCTAAATGGCACGTGTGGGCAGAAATCTTCACCTCTCTCATACGTGGCCCCTTATTTTCCCAGCCCCCGGCTGTCACACCTGGCACAGAAACACCATTTAAGGACTGGCTTATGAACTGGATTGAATCGTTCTTGTAATTTGAGAGGAAAGCTTTGGAGGTCTGCCCAGTATTTATCCCCAGACTCAGCTTTCTTTTGGAAAACTCAGTTCTTGTTCTGAAGTGAGGGCTGAGGGCGGGTATCAATCTTCCCTATCATTTCCAAACTCTGAGCTGTCACTGTGTATGTGTTTGCGCACGTGTGTGTGTGAGAGAGAGAGTGTGTGTGTGTGAGAGAGAGTGTGTGTGTGCGTGCATAAGCGTGTGTATGTGAGAGAGAGAGTGTGTGTGTGTGTGTGTGTACTCTCCCAGCACCCCCCGCCCATGCTCCCACCAACCACGTGGACAAGGCCAGACCAGCACGTGCTTGTGCACGCACCTGAGTGTCTGCCCCGCCTGCAGCAAGAAGGCGGAGAACTCAGCTTGCTGTGGAGGAGGAGGCATGGGTATCAGTTTGCCCGGGACGAGCTGCGCATATATAGATTTGCCGTCCTGTGGTGATTATTAACAGGGCCGCTTTCACTCTCAAGGGTCTCATCGCTTGATAAATCACAAAGACCCTCACGTCTCACTGCCGAGCTCATCAGCCTGAACGTTTGCACTGTTTCCCTTGGGTTCTGGGAATCCTCAGATCTTGGAAAGGTTGGCAGAAAGCAGGGGGACTTCTGTGGCCTCATGATGAATCCTGACTGGTTTTCTTTAAAATCCAGGACAGTGGTTATAAATATTCTGTCCAGCCGAGAGGCTCTGAGGCTCTGCTTCCAGAGGACACCGAGGAAGGAGTCCTGCAGGTGTAGGCGAACGATGACAGCTGTGTCCCACGTCACAAGAGAATTATGAGTCCGTGGCTAGAACGGACTCAAGTTTCTCTTCTTTCCCAACCAGTTCTAATGCACCTTTAGTGGCTGATCCTGCTTGTCAGCTGCCCGTAAACACATACACAACTGTGTAAGTGAGTAAGAATTTTTAAACATTCAAGAAAGTGTTTAATAACTTACATATTTTTAATGAAGTGAGAATTTCTTCATTCCTGGAACATGGTCATACTTTCATTTGGTAAAATTACATGTAGTTTATATGATAGAACTTAGCATATGAACGTGTCATAGTGCTTCATCTTAAGCTGACGACTAACGTTTGTAGAGCCCCATGTACGGAGGTGGACACTGGGGCTTCGGGAAGGGAGAAAGCCACACCAGGTCTCTGGAGTGCCCTACGCTTGCCTGAAATCCTCTTCGAAATGTCCTCGTCATTATGGTCAAACAAGCTTCTCTCCTTTGATTCTGCCCTTCGGCCATGCTTGCGTAACACTAGAGAAGTCTCCCAAAACGCCAATGAAGTCATCTGAATTTTCCCTTTGACTCTGAAAAGAGCTCTTCTTGTGCTATAGTTTTTTCGTTGTTGTTTTTTTGTTTTTCAGGGACAAGGCTAATAAACCTGGGAAGTCTGAGGCCGTATCCTGTTAACCATGACGCTGCTGGTCTGCCTGGGCACCTCTCAAGCTGTGGGCTAAGCACGCTTCATGCTGTAATGCGCTCAGAGGATCGATTCTCCCAGAGCTTCACGTGCCAGCCGCTCTCCGTTCCTCAGCTTGCCCGAGGAGGGTACTTTTAATTTTGTACGTAACAGGTGCTCAGTAAACATTGGTTTTAAGGATGAATGTGTGACGTGAAGGAAGCAATGACTCGACAAGACCATGAGACGGAATCCAGTGGAAACGGCTGCATTTTGCCAGACCCCTTGCTCCGAGTTGCTGGGTGACTGCCAGGAAACCGAACCTCTGTGCTCTCTGGTTAATTAGACACAGGGGATTGACCGGTAGTGCAAAAGCTTCCCCTTGGTCCTGTGACCTCATCGAGGTCATGTCACTGCTTCCTGTCCCCCTCTGGAAGGTTGAGGAGAGAAACATTACCTACCTGGGCTTTGCCGACCGAGCTTGTTTCGTGGTCTGATTGCTTTTAAACTCAGCCTGGCACATCACTGTCCCCAGTAAACAGAGTGCCATCTCGCCCCACCCACCAGCCACCCTCACACTTGTCCTGTTCACACCCGGCAGCCAGACCATGTTTCTGCTGTGTCCAGTTCCGTGATTGGCAACCGGCCACCGGATCCTGGAAGACCTGCCCCGCCTCCTGGCTCTCAGTGGACAGCAGAGAGGACAGAGAGGTGGCTGCCCCAGCTGAGATGCTTTTCTTGCTTATGCAGGGAGTGTGCTCACTGCCAAGAGTTCCGAAGGCCTTTGTGTCCCCCCCACCACCCCCGTGGTGACAGCCTGCATGCACTTGGCGTCCCAATGCTCCGCTTTCCTGGAAAGCTCTCTGCTTCCTCTCTACTGCCACATCCCGTTTCCTTTTCGGCTCCAGAGCGATCACCGTGGGTGACATCTGGCTCAGGGTGTTCTCCACTCCAAAACCAGACTGTCGGTCACTTTTTCTCCATACATTTTTCGAAATGATGTTTACTTTTTAAGACAATTATTACAAAATTAATATATATCTATTCATGGAAGGAATTTGAGAAGTACAGGAAACAGAAGTAATCACCGCTTTGAGCTATCGGCATCCATCGGCATTTTGCTATGGATATGTCTAGATATTTTTTTTTTCAATCTGACCGCTCTATTGATTACTGGAGGAAAAAGAAACCTCCAAGTAGCATTATACCAGCTCGAATATTTGTTTAACTCTTGATTCGTTTTTATGCATTTCCCCCATTAAATTTTTTAAAGTTTTGTAGTAATTTTAGATTTACAATAAAGTGGCAAAGATAGTAAATATGCAGCTTTCCATAATGTTAACGTCTTGCGTAGCCGTGGTACATTGGTCAAAACTGAGAAATTCACAGTGGCGCCATACTATTAACTACACTACAGATTTTATTAGTATTCTACCAGTTCGTCCATTCATGCTTTATTTTTTCTGTTTCAAAATCACATTCAGGACACCAAGCTGCATTCGGTCTTCACGTTCCTTAATCTTCTCCAACCTGCGAAAGTTTCTCAGTCTTTTCTTGTTTTTCATGATCTTGGTACTTTTGAAGACTACAAATCAGGTATTCTGTAGAATGTCCCCCAATCTGCATTTGTCTGATTTTTTCCCCATGATTAGATTTAGGATATGAATTTGGGCATCGAATACCACAGAGGTGAACTCGACACCCTTCTTATTGTCTTCGTTAATGTGTATATTCATTTCATTCTATTTGACAAAAATAGAACTTCTTTCTACATCATTATGGGTCCTTCTACCACAGGATAGAAGTACCCGGTTGATGATGGCAGTGGTCTAACCCATATAAGACTTCAGAACCCCTCTCAACACAGTTCTCTGGGCAGCCGACTTCAGAAGGCCTGGAATTGAAACTTTTTCTCGGTTCTGTACTACATCGTTTTTAAAGGCTGCAAAGTGGTGTGTAGAATGATTGTGCCCTAATGTGTTTTACTAATCCTTCATTTGAGTCTCCATTGTTTTTTTTCTCCTCCCTTTTATTTTTTCATTTCTTTAAAGGAAAAATTCCTAGTACTATTATTATTGAATCGAAATGAATAAATATTTTTAAGGTTTTTGAAGCATATTTTTAAATTGACCCCAGAACATTTTCATGGATTTATATTTCCCCAATAGCAACGAAAATGTCGTTTTCCTAAAACTTTTTCAAAATTTACTATTACAATGAAAACCAACAAATAGCAAACTGACATTTGACAGTTAATCTCTTTTCATTGTTTTTATCTGAACTTTATCAATTACTATGGGGATTGAACTTTCTTTTATAGGTTTATCAGTGGTTTATATTTAATATTTTTTATACTACGTGTGTCCTTTGTCGATTGGGCGATGTTAGCGGTTTTCTCATTGATTTGTAAGAGCCCGTTATAAATCAAAACTATCAATCACGTGTCATATCTGTTGTAAAGTGCTCCCAATCTGAAGGTTGTCTTTAAATTGTGTTTGTAGTGTTTTTAGCATAAAGAAGTTTTAAGCTGTTATTTAGTGAGGGCCTACGTTCAGTTTTTCCCCAAATAATTAACCAATCATCTCAGCCTCATTTATTAAGCAAACTTCTCTTTCGACACTGATTTAAATGCCACGTTTGCTTGCAATTCCTTTCTCCTATAACCCGAGTTTTCTTTCACTGGCATCTATTTTGTTCCACAGAATTATGTATCAAATTTTGCATTTCTACTTCCTTGCGTCTTTAATACAGTTTACTATTACGTAGAACAAGATCTTCTTATTATCCTAGTTAAAAAAAAATAATTCTCACTAGTCAAATGATACTTCTTTCTTTCTGATGAATTTTAGGATTAGACAAGTTTTAAAAATCTCACAGGAATCTTCACTGTAATTAAATTAAGCGTACGCCATGGGTTCATTGGGAAAGAATTTGCCAGCGTTACCATGTTCAATCTTTTTATTCATTTATGTGCTCTTTTACTTTAGTCACATACTTTATATCCTTGTGGGAATAATTTTGCTTTTCTCTGAGTTTTTATGTCTTAGATTCACTAGTCAAATTTTAACTGCCCAGATCAAACCAGACCATAACGCAAGGAAGAGGCTACAGAAAAACGCTCTTTGAACTATATCAGTCTGGGCTGGAGATAAGGAGAAAAAAGTGGCCGAAAGTTCTTGTCCAAGGAAAGGTAATTTGCATAAAGAAAAGCAATTTTAAAAAGGCATTGTGCCAGAGTGTGGCTGAGCAGGCTTCTGGGAGCTAGGCAGTCTCGGCTTCAGCTCCCAGGTCCTCCAGTCCCAGCCTGGGGTGCGACTCCCATGGGACCTGGCACCTTTATAGTGGGGTGGATCCTGCAGAGCTGCTGAGCCTGGAGCTCGTGTGGGTGAAGTGTCCAGTATAGTACCTATATAATAACTATTATATATACTAATACCTTATTATCTACATTGAATATAACAAACTATTCTATATATTATATGTATGTAAATATATGTATTTGATATATATACCAAACCCTAACAAAAAGTTATAGGACTACCTTGTTTTATTGCACTTTATTTTATTATGCGTCGCAGATACTATGTTCTTTTTGCAAATTGAAGGTTTGTGGCAACGCGGGATCGAGCAAATCTGTCGGTGCCATTTTCCCAACGGCATTTGCTCACTTCCTGTCTCCGTGTCCCATTTTGGTAATTCTCCCGATATTTCAGATGTTTTCATCATTATTATATTTGTTGTGGTCATCAGTGATCTTCGATGATACCGTTGTAATTGTCCCTGTTCTCTGAGACACAACAACATTAAAAGTAGGCCGATTAATAACCCTATAATGGCCTCTAAGTGTTCAAGGGAAATGAGAAGTCGCATACCTCTCACTGTGAATTAGAATTTCAGCAGCAGAACCCCCTTCAAATTAAAATCTTAGACAAGCTCTACTATATAATGACAGATACAGAGAACGCTGGAGAAGGTGTGGAGCCTCTGAGAAATCTTAGCTGATAGTGATTATTATGCCGTTGAAATGCCCAACAGAGGGAGAAGGGAGTGGTATCATTTTCCAAAGCCCACGGTGGAAACAGAAACAAAGTCCTCTGGGTCTCTAAGTGGACGGGAGCGGGGACGAGGCGGGGAGGGCATGCCTGGGCTGCCAGAGGTCACCGTCCATGAACTTCCGGCTTATGGACACCCCAAGGCCACACAAGAGAAGGACATAAATAACTAGACAGAATCTCATCTTTTTCTTCTTTCAACATTTTCGTATAATAATAATTAAAAAAAAATACATTGCATTACAATTTTTTCATCTTCTTTTAAGAACTTTGCACTCAGCCACGCCAAGTTTTTACAAAGCCTCT
Source organism: Pteropus alecto (assembly GCF_000325575.1). Taxonomy (NCBI): domain Eukaryota; kingdom Metazoa; phylum Chordata; class Mammalia; order Chiroptera; family Pteropodidae; genus Pteropus; species Pteropus alecto. Next base: position 25,369,228 of record NW_006436282.1, read on the forward strand.
TCGGTTCTTCTCTCTGAGGAGGACTCTGCCGAGGCCCCCCGAGTTGCTTTCCCACAGGGACAGAGCTAAGGTGTTCACGGTGGCCCTGCCCAGGTTTACCCCCACCCCCGCCTTCAAGGGCGGCTCACCCAAACCCCGGGTTTGCAGAGTTCTGAGTGGGTGGTGTTTTTCTTTTGATATCAGATAAGAATAAAAACATGTTAGAAAAAAATATATCGTTCTCTCGACTTTAAAAAAGTGTCTTCTTTTACTGGTTCCCCAGAAAGCTTTCTCTTCGGAGCCTATGCACTTTCATCCTTGGGTTCAGTTTTTTTGAGGGCAAAACTAGTGCCAAATTAAGTCTTATCTTTGTGTTTGGTTGTCTTTCTTACTCTCCAAAAGCATTTGCCTGCTGCCCGGAAAAAAGAGACCACTTGCTCCTCTGCTGGTCCTGCTGACTTACTGTTTTGTCTTTGCTCTGGGGCCCAGGGGAGATGGAAGCAGTGAAAACTTGTACCTCCTCTCCACAAGACAGACTAAGTTAAGTCAAGACAGACTAAGTTAAGGCAGAATGCACTTGAGGAGCCTGTCAGACAGTTGCCCCTCTGTGAGGCTGGGGTGCCCCCTATGCTTTCCTAGACTCCCCAGGGCTATAGAGATGAGCTTGATGGAAGGATAACCAGCAGAATTGAAGGACTGTGCCTCAAGACACTGATGTCATTGCCTTGGTCAAGGTTACTTCGGTTGCAGGTAGGAGAAAGCCATGTTGAACTAGCTTCAGCCAAAGTGGAGAGCACTTTTATTGGAGAGCATTTATTGGAGAGCAATTTTAGAGAAGCCTGGGTACACAGGCCTCTTTAGCGCTCCATCTTTCATTTCTCCATTCTTTCCTTCTCTCTCTGCAGACAGGTTTCTGTTGCTTTGTCTGGGGGCTAACTGGCCCAGGCTGAGACCAATGCATTCGTCCCGATTCTAAGCTCCAAGGAGAGAGAATCTGATTGTCTTCATTTAGATGAACCGTGGCTGGCAAGGTCATTGTCATGTACTAGAAAGACAGCTCCCAGGGGATTACTGAAAATAGACCCTTAAGTTATCTGTTATCGAACTGAGCGTGTCCCTCCAAATTTCTGCACCTTTCTACAGCAGCTCCCTTTGTCCTGGCATTGCTGTGGCCGTGACGATGGAAATGGCTCAGACATCAAGAAACAGAATAGAAGAATTCCTCCTGGCCACCAGGGCTCCCGCGGCCATTCCCATCGCCAGCTGAAATACCTGGTGAGTGTCTGATACCACCCTAGGCTCCGAAGATTTGGGTACAGCCCAGAGACAACTTGAGGCTCAGTAGGCTCAGTTTATGTGCTGAGACACATTTAAAAATACACAGTCCAAAATTAATTAAACTTAGTTAAAACCCAATTATAATTTTTGCTTGCAAAAAGAGTTAAGGAATGTAAATGGGGAACAAATTCCTAACTCCCCAAACCCTTACGGATTCTCTCTGTCTCTTCCGGCAGATAGTAGATGTCTCAAAATGTCTCGCTGGCCAGAGTCCCTCTGAACGCTTCCCGATGCTCAGTTGCCTTGTACCGCTCCTGGAGCCCACGTTTCCTGTGGCACAAACATTTTATAATTTGGCCAATAAAGCCTAAACTCTTTTTTAGAGGGCGGTGAAAGGGAAAATTTGAGTAGATGAAGACAAAATTATATAGTTTTTCAGTTACAGTTGACATTCGATATTATTTTCTATTAGTTTCAGGTGTACAGCATTAGCTATTTATATAATTTATGAATCATCACCCTGATAAATCTAGTACTCATCTGGCACTCAACATAGTTATTACAATATGATTGACTACATTCCCTATGCTGTACTTTACAGCCCCATGACTATTTCGTA
>NW_006436282.1:25371228-25379608 GCF_000325575.1 Pteropus alecto
TTGTCCTTGATTGCACATATGTCAGATCACATGCTATTTGTCTTTCTCTGTCTTATTTCACTTTGCATAATACCTTCTAGATCCATCCATGGCATCACAAATGATAAGATTTCATTCCTTTTTTATGGCCAAGTAATATTCCATTGTATATATGTACATTTTCTTTATCCAATCATCTATTGATGGGCACTCAAGTTGCTTCCATATCTTGACCATTGTAAGGAAGAAATTATCTTGACCATTGTAAGGAAGAAATTATCTTGAGCAGGTTGGGGGTGGAAGGAGAGAGAGGACATATCTCCACCATGGAGAGATGGATGGGACCAGGCATTTACCCTGCTTGGCAAAGGAACCTGACAGGGACACAGATCAAAAGCCAGTACAGCCTTTCTTGGGGTTGGGGGTGCATCAGGGGAAGCCACACAGATGTCTGAGGGGTATGTCAAGACGAATAGGAGTTTCACGAGGAGTAGACCGCATCACGTGGCCCAACCATGATGACTCCAGAATCCTCCGTCCGAGTTGAAAGACCACGTTTTTAACCACTGAACTGCACTACTGCTCTTAACTGAAAAATCACTTTCTTCAAATTTTACCATCTACGTCTAGAACATGGGTCTCAGATCACAGAACCCATTGGACCTCGCAACGATCATGGCTGAAAATGACCGGACTCTAAATTCAGGATACTGTTATTTTCCATCTCACACATCCGGAAGAGACAAGGTAGCTGAGATGTCTGTCTTTCTTTCTCAAGAAATTAAACTAGAATTCGAAAGAGATTTATAATGCCTTGACAAGGAAGCCCAGCTCTCTCCTCCCGGGAAGGACATTGTCTCGCTGCCCGGGAACCACTCTGCCCAGTGACAGTTTGCAGAACTCACCCTCTGCCATTGGCTGGAGAGAGCCCTTCTCTGAACCGAGCTGCCGAGTATTCCAGACTGCTTCTGGGAGAAGTGTGTTCCGGTGAGTGGAGAAAGAGTGAGGCAAACCACATTTGAGGGGTAGCTGTCAAAAGGCCATCCATCCATTCACGCGTGTATTCACGATCCTTTTGGATTCTCAGATTTTCCGATTAACCACTTGGCAGCTTGCTGCAGTGGAGACTGCAGTGGAGACTGCTCAGTCTCCAACTCTGAATGAAAGCGGAGCTCGGTTCCCCCACCCACGCACCGCCTGGGCGCTGGCCCGCTGCCCGGGGCTGCTAAATGCTCGATAAATATTTGTTGAATCTTGAATAAATTCACCTCCTGAAACCTGCTCAGAGATGGCGAATGGACAGAGGGAAGTGAAAGTGCCCTTCTCTTCTCCTCGGCCATCGATTTGGTGATTATGTTAGAAATTTGGTTATTATGCACATTAGCATGCGCTCAGACCTGGATGGAAACCCATCCATTAACCAGGATGAAATCTAACGTATTCCACAGCTCTTCTTGCATTTCTTGGGTTCGGGTTTTAGGGGTTTTTGCATCTACAAAACTGAAAGATAGAAAAACTCCAAGGTGATGTAAGATGGATCTGAACCAGAAGGTGTGGTCTTGACCCTCGAGGGTACATGTGAGCGATGCCGCGTCACCGCCACATAGACCGTCATAGAGGAACCCAGGCCTGCGTGAGGTCGGCGTAATGAGACCATCCTTCTGGCCAGAGGAGGTGATGACAGTATTTATGTATGGGGTGGGCGTTCATTTATTTATTTACTCTTTCACGAGGGAATATTTCTGGACACTACCCGAGCTCAGCACTGAGACTAGGATGAGCGAGATTCAGTTCCTGACCCCAAAAGCTCCCAGCGCTGTCAGAGCAGACAAGTCAGCTGGCACTTACGGTACGAGTTGGTGCTGCTCTGTGTGACAAGCAGGGGAGCCTTAGATGCACATGGGGGCGGATCCAGCTGAACTGGCTGGATGGATCCTATGGGAGGCTTTCTGGAGGTGGTGTCTCTGGACCTGAATCTTGAAGAATGAGTCAGACAAAGACGGCGAAGCATATTTCCAGGCAGAAGGAACGGCACGAAAGAGCTTTGGGAAGAGAAGGAGATTTGGCTTTGCCGCAGTGGGAGAGCCCAGGGGTGAGGCCATGACAGCCGAGGGCTTGGCGGGCACCGCCGACAGAGGCTGGAGGCGGGAGTCCCGGTGAAAAGCATTGAGGTGCCATTTGGCTTAGATGCTGGAAACGAACGAGACAGATGGAGAGACCTATAGATAATCTGGGTGTCAGTAGGTCCGAGCTGGGACTTTTCCGTGTGTCTCTGGGCGCAGGAAGAAGGCTGCAGTAGCTAGAAGTGGTAGCGACCAATGCTAGATGCCCAGGGCTGTGAAGGGGGTGAGATTTCCCTACGTCCAGGCTAACGAGTCCGTCTGCCCCCACTGCGTGGATGCTGAAGGAAGATGTAGGAATCCTGAGTTAGGGACCACAGGTTTTATTACTCAGCAGTAGCAGGATCTGGAGTGTCCGCACGGTCATATCAGTTCCCGGAGCCCCAAGGCCCACAGAGGCCACACAGGTGGGTCTAGTTAGACACCCTCCCCACCCCATGCAGTGGGTTACACACAGGAAGCAGCGCCGGGCCCGGGGAGCCCACCACCTACAGCAGCCTGTTCTTCGTCTCGGGGAGAGATGGGGAGAGGCGTGCTGCAAACACAACCCCAAGGAACAGCCTGGGACCAGCTAAAGAGAGACGAAGGCCTTGGCAGGGGGTGTGGAGGGGCCAGAGGCCTGTGGAGAAGGGTGTCCCAGTGTTGGAAAGGAAGTTTAGTGTCAAATGTTTTAAGGACATTGAATCCAAGATAAGCAATTCGGGATTTATGCTGTAAGCAGAAGGAAACCACTAAAACTTTTTCGGTGTAAGAACTATTAAATGGGGGCGTTTAGTCTAGAAATGGGGGTGGAGCTGGGGCCGAATGAAGACATCCATACATTTCTGGGTGTCCCTTCCACAGAGAGGTAAAATCTCTGTCCCCTCCCTCGGAAACTGATTTGATGGGAGTCACGTTTGGACTTGGAAGCTGGAGGCTTCCACTTCCTCCACCGTGGGACCCTCTCTGGGGCCTTGGGCCGTGTAAGAAGACAGAGTCCTCCGACATCGCCACGCTGGAAAGGCCACATCTAGGTGTGCCAGCTTCCAGGCAGCCCTGCCACAGTGCCAGACTGTGGGTGAAGCTGTCTGAGACCCTCCAGACCGGACCATCTCCCAGAGTGACCTAAGTCAACAGCGGTTCTTACCTTTCCTACCAGCATGACCTTGGGCAACTGAATTAATCTCTCTGAACCTTGGTTTCTTCCTACAAAATGGATACTGTAGTAGGATTTTTGAGAGGATTGAATGATGTCATATTTTAAAACTTTACAAAAGGCTTGGCACAAGATCTGGTATACAGTGAGAGCTCAGTAAATACTAGCTGCTGGAGTTATTACACACACACACACACACACACACACACACACACACACCCCCCAGCATTTCAGGGCCTCTCTTCCTTTGCGATTCTAAAACCTATGTCTGGTTCCCGTGTGGCCGCCAGCACCAGGTTCGGCCTCTGCCCAGCCTCCCTGGGTTGAACCGTCCAGCTGGACAGTGCAGTAGCACCCAGGAGCTGTGGGTGTGGGTTGCTAGGGCTCAGAGCTGCCTCCTTTCTTCCAGAATTGTCCTTATTCCAATAGGAACCCCCTCTCTGAGGAACCCCCTCCAAACCCAGCTGACGAGGGACTGGCATGAAGTAAAAAAGTCTGGCCTCTTTGTGTCATGGTGGCCTGAGTCCCGCCTGGAAAGGCTGAAGCTAGAACACACCTGAGAGCACATGAACCTCCTCAGTAAATCGGGTGCACCGAATCCCTGCCTCAGGCTCTTGGCAGCTTGTTGGGAACATGACTCAAGACTGACAGCCTGCTCTGTCCTTAATTCAGCTGCCCCTCAGACCTAGTCTGTCAAGCCCAGCTCCATCTCGCGGAGCCCAGCAGGACAACTCTTGCTCCCAGCCCAGGCCCTCAGATCCAGCATGGGAAGGGGAGCCAGAGTCTTGCTAAAGCAGAGGCGGTGTTTAGATAATGCTCAGCTCACGAGGCCCTCCAACCCCTCATCTAACTTCTTTCTCCAGGCCACATTCGTACCTCGCCCGTGACCCATTCTGCTTCCCTGGGCCGTCTTATTTCTCTGTCTCTCATTCGGCCATGAGCGCCCAGGGGACAGGACCTGCAGCTGAGTGGTTTCTGCATCCCCAGCATGCAACATGGGCCTGCACGCAGCAGGTGTCCAGGATATATGAGGAACTGCATTTTCTTGGAATGAAAGCAGTTACAGCCAGGATCACCAAAGAAAGCAGACAGTAAGTAAATGGCCAAAGGGAAGGGTCCTGTGGGGACGCACCGGGAGAGGGGCCACCTGGCGAACGGAAGAACCCAAAGGGAAGAAGCCGCCAGTGACTGGGTGGGATTCGTCCCAGACGCGATGCTGCATGTGCTCCATACATTCTCACTGAATTCTTAAAACCTTCTTTGGTACGAATTATTGTCTCCATTTTACCGATGAGGTCACTGAAGCTCCGAAAAATTAAGTACTTGGCCAACAGCAAGTGTGAGCAGGTGGCAGAGTCAGGTTTCGAGCCCTCGTCTGGCTGTTCTGTCTCCACCGTCACGGGCTCTTCGATAACATCCTGACGAGCTCGGCACTGCTCTTCCAGGAGCCTGGGGCCCGGCGAACGCCGGAGCAGAAAGGGCTGGCGTGGTGTCGGGGGCAGATCGCCTGGGCCGCTGGAGGGAGGAGGACGAGGAGCTGGGAAACGAAGCCACTTTTTCGAGAATGAACCTTTTACTAGGGGGATAACAGAGTTGGGGGCATCGCAGTGTCGTCCCAAGGAGCCTGGCGACGATGGTGGGCTGAAGCAGCTGACGGTCCAGAGACAGCCGGCTGGACGCCCGATTCACTGAGACCCCTGACTCGGGGCAGACAGGAGGCCTGGGCGCGGAGCTGTGTGACTCTCCCTGGGCGACGTTTCTCATCACTGGAGGGCATGGGGTGGCTGTGAAGGTTTCTTCCAGCTCTGAGGCCGCGATTCTCAATCAGCGAAAGGTCTGACATTTCCCAGCCCTCTTTGCTCCTCTCTGTGTAAATCCTGGGCCGACAACCAGTGACCCACGTCCCTCGGCTCAGCCAAGGCGGCAGAAAGCCTGACTTTCTCAGACCTGAAAAGAGCTGACAGGCTGTTCTCTGGGGTCCCCTCTGCAAGGACCATTGACAAGAGCTGGAAGAGTCAGCCTTTGGCACGGGAGCCTTCTCGAGTTGTTCCACAAAGGACCTCTTCTCTTTCCCAGGCGTGATGACAAATACTGCTGCTCCCTCTGGCTGTAAGGGCCAGGGGTGCGGACAAGTTTCCCATGCCTGGCTGTTAGGAAAATCGCAAGCACAGAAAAAAAAAATGTGCCTGGGCTTTTTTGGCTGTGCTTCTTGACTTGATGCCAGATGGCCTCTGGGTTCAAAATTCCATCGCTATCGACTATCTGGGTAATTTCTGTTTGACTGTCTTGCAAGAATAGCTGTCTTGGCAACTGATTGTTATCAGTTTCCTTAATGATTTATACGGAGAAACAGTTTCATTTATGCTGAAAACCAGGGGCCTGAAAGCTGGACCTGGCCGGCCTCTGCGTCCCCGGTCTCCGCACGGACTGTACTGTCTTGAGAGGTGGAGCTGGGTTTGACAGCCAGTTTTGTGTGTTAAGCAGCAAAGGCCAGGCCAGTGGTGCTGGGATTCCCAGTGTCACCCACCTCCAGCAGTGAACTCGGTTAAGCCGCCTGGAACCAGCTGTGATGACTGTAAGATTATCATCCACTATTATCAAATAGGACCTCACACTTCCCCGGGACCCTGGGCTGCTCAGGGCCCTATCTGCTTTGAGTCGATGCTTCCTCTTCCTAGTGCATTTAAAACAAGCTTCCTGTTCACGCCAGAGCCATGCTGTTTGGGTTTGGACTGGAGCTGGAATATTTGATTGAGTGAGGTATACTATTATCTTTCTTCTGAGGACATCAAATACCCTATTAAACGTTCTCTGGCCATGCCTTCTCGTGACAGCAACGCAAGGCGTATCCCACATCCGCGTTCTAGCTACCTACAACCTAGCACCAGTTACTGACACGGTCAGTGAGAATGTGGAACCCCAGCTCGGCCGCTCTGTAGTTTATGGGTTTCGGCAAGTTACCTATACTAATTTTCTCAACTGAAAATGAAAACAATGTCCATTACCACCTGTCCTTGATAAAACAAATATGATAATGCGTGAAAATGTTCAGCGTCCTTAAGAAATGATGTTTCTTGAAAGTTTGAAGAATCTCAAACCGTGAATAACTCATTACATAATTAAATTAGCTGATGACAACCTACTACTCATAAAACAAATGGATTAAGCATGAAACAAACTATTTAAAAGTTTATTTAAATAAAAGTATTTATTGCACAGAAAGATTCTTCTTTAGAACGTCCCCCAATTGCTCGTATCTAATTGCATTCAAATCTTCCTAAGACGTTGCTCATGGCATGCTGTTTTCCCGTACTCAAATGTTTTCATTCTTTTTCCGTGTGCTGGGGGAACTCTGAGGCCCTGGGTTCACCTCAGATCCAACCCCACTTTTTTATGAATCCCTGCTCAGCACACCCCAACTTCAGGAACATTTGTCAACTCACCGGTCTTGAAATCGCCCTCTGTAACTCTAAGAAGAAGGGACATCCTGTTTCTTAAGCTGCTGGGACTTAGAAGGAGCAAGTCATAAAAAGGCGTGTGGGAGGAGGAGTGGGCTGCGTGTGAAGAGGGGGCCACTGGGGTGATGGGAGGGGTAGAGAGGCGGGTAGACGCCTGCTAGGGGTGACAGCCAGAAGTGATTGTTGATCGATAAAGAGAAAACGAATACAAACACTAAGAAACACAGCTACAAGAATAAAGCTTTTGGTGGAGGGGCCCAGAATCCTACATCTCTTTATAACCCATACAGCATTGTTCCATTAGAGTGAGCAGGACATTCAAATGTAGGGACGCTGATTTGGTAAAAGTTTAGATTAGGTTCTGGTAAAACAGTTGGAAGGAAAACTGATCATCACTTTGGTGTTCAGACAGTGCTTAGCTGTTTTCTCTTTTTTGTTTTCTACTGGGAATTGCCTGGCGTATTGCTTAGAAAAACATATGTATGTCTTTATAAAGTGTTATTTATATAGTATACATACATATTTATTATCTCTTTTATTACTTACTTCTTTTTTCTAACATGTCTCATGCTTAAATCCCTGTGCTGGCTTCACTGTTCCAACAATTAGCCTTCTGTTTTGAACATTCCCCAATTTCCCCAGATCCTTCCAGCACATAGGACGTGGGCAGCTGACAAGAGAGATTCATGTCTGACACCTGTTTCTAATGGTACCTGGAGTCTCCAGTTATACCGCAGAGACCAATGTCAACGCCTCCTACTTTGAAAGTCAGACCTACTGGAGCCCCAGGGCCTGGGGCGGAGGTAAGGTGGCTGGAGGGGGAGGCACAGGCCTTTGCAGACCAGACGTGGCTATCCGGACTATCCGGAGTTCCGCGGACCCAGAAAGGAAGGAAATCCTAATGGTTTCAAAAGAGCAGAAAGAGAAGCAAGACTCCGCCCCGAGCATATGCTGGTGGAGGGCAAGCTTGTATTTAAATGTCGGTAGCGTCTTCCTAAGGCTGGACATGGAAAACATTAGCATTTGAGGGGATCGTGCTATGGTGGCATGATAGGCCAAGAAGAGGAATAGCGAGTAGGGTGGACTGCCCCTTGGGGCTGCACAAGGCTGCCAGTCTCGAGGGACACTGGGTGGAATCTGACAGTCAAATTTTTAACTTCTGTTCTGCACTGGAATCTTCTTATGTCATGCTAAAGCTTCGGTAAAGTTTACTGAACACAACTGTCTTGTGTCAGTTGTGTTTGAGAGAATAAAGGAAGGGGCTTCGGCCTGCATTTTGGGGTGACGCTGACCTGGAAGAGGGGTCCAGCACAGAAAAGCCCGAAGCCTCAACAGAGGAGCCTGAGGAGTCGGGGGAAACCTGGAGCAGTGTGTGTGTGGGGGAGAGAGAGAGAGAGAGAGAGATAGAGAGAGAGAGAGAGAGAGAGAGAGAGAGAGAGAGCGTGAGAGAGAGGTAGAGAGAGAGGGAGGGAGAGAGAGAGAGGGGACACTCGAACCTCAACCTCAGTCATTCCCATTTTCCCTGTTGGCTTTTCACACCCTCTCCCCACCGTTCACAGTCTCCGTGTCTCCCTTTTAATTTCCACTCTGTTCTGTTCTCTCCTTTTGGAACAAAGACGCTGGGCGTTAGACCCCAAAGTAATTTTGACGATATCTTAGGAGCAGACTGGGGGCCCCGTTTCTTCTCC
>NW_006436282.1:25379632-25381514 GCF_000325575.1 Pteropus alecto
AAATAGTCCAAGAGTGCATGCCGATTTTGCAAGAATAAATAGTTTGGGTTCAAATAAGTCTCGTGTTCAATTTTTCATGTCTGGACATTTTGTCACATATCTGTGCTAATGGCAAGAATTCATATCCCTGAGGCCTTCTTTTCACCATTTAAGATTTTCGAGAAGATAATTTAGCCTCAGTACTGGTTGCCAGACTGACAGCCTTACAAACAAGAGGTGAAATCCAATCTGGATGGAGCCTGCGCCCACTGTCTATTTTTAGGGAAAAGATTATTCACCCATATGGCCAGCTGGGAATAGAGCATTGCTGGGGGTTGGTGGGGGTGGGGTAGGGATTTAAAACAGCCTTGACCCTAAATCTCCTGCTCTCACTGGGGGACGGGAGGTAGAAGAGACAGGAATTGTTTGCATTTGAGAGGGATGCGATGTAGTTTTCCAGAAACCACCAGGTATTTTGCAGAGTGATATAAATAATCTTTCCTTCTAAAAATAGCCCTCCTAGAGGCCAGAGGCCTGGGTTTAATTATAGGCACAAAGTATTGAGCATGTACCAAGGTACCAAGGCCCAAGCTGGTTCTTTGCAAATGTTATCTGGTGTAACCCTGACCCAGCCCCTCGAAGCAGGTATTTCTCACTTGACAAGTGAGCACGTTGAAGGTCTGGGAAGGAATTCAAAGCCTACACGTCATTTAACCTCCATCGTTTCCATTTTCCTCAAATCTCCTAGGCCAGAAGATCCAGAACTTTGCTGCACATCAGAATAAATGAAGAAGTTTTTTAAAAATGCACATTCTTGGGATTTATCCCAGTCTTGCTGAATCACGGTGGTTGGGCAGGGGTAGAAATATTTTTTAAATCCCCAAGATGATTCGGATGCACAGCTCAGTTTGAGAACTGCTGGCCAAGATATAAATGGGGACAGGGTGATTCCAGGAAATGCCACCTCCACATTCTTCTGCCTTGGGCCACGAGTGACCTCTAGCTGCCTTGGACGTCTCCCAGTTCCTTCACTAAGGCAAATAAATTCCCTCTGAACTCAGAGCTTTCTCGTCTGCTTGTAGGACTTCCTCCGACCCCCCGGTCTCCCTCACGCCTCAGCTCAAATGTCATTTCCTCGTGGAAGTCGCCCTGCCCACCCGGTCCACCTGGACAGGGTGACATGCCTCTGCGCTGCCCTCTCAAAACCCATCACGGTCTGCAATTATAAATCGTGCGAATTTTTAAAATGCCTGTCGGTCCCATCTGTTAGATAGTAAGCATCCTAAACGTGAGGACGAGGTATGTTTTACTCCCAATGGTACCTCCTGGGCCTCCTGTGTCTGAGGGAGAGATGGAGGGAGGGAGGGGATGAGCGGGCAAGCTGGGACAACTGGAGGCCAGAAATGGAGAACTGGGTCCTAGTCCTGGTTTCGTGCCAATCTGCTCCACGACAATTTGGCGAGCGCCTCCTCCTCCTCTCTGAGATGCTGTTTCCTCGCCTGATAAAAGAGGGGGCTCCATTAGACCACAGTGCCAAACTCCGGGAAGTGTCAGAGAGGCTTAGGGAGCTTGTGCAGCGTCGGGCCCAGCTTCTGCAGGTCCGCCTTCGAAGCGAGCCCCCGGAGATGGTGATGCAGGTGGGTCTGGGCAGGGGCACACGTTAATAAACACTGAGCTGGGCTCCGAGGTCCTTTCTGGTTATGAAAATTTGTAATTCATTCAGTTAGGAGACAGTTCCTCAGATCTGCGCATGAGGAAGACAAAAAGGGCTGAGAAAAAGTGTTGACTTCTCAGAACGTACATTCCTCCCCCACGCCACCAGGCAATGCCCGACATAGAGGTGGAGTAGAGACCTCGGGTGCCAGTCCCTCTGTAACTCGCCATGCCTGGGTCACCAGTCTTA
>NW_006436282.1:25381556-25431468 GCF_000325575.1 Pteropus alecto
TAAAATGTTCTTAGAAGATTCTGGATACCATTCGGGAACCCCAAACGCCTGCGACCATTGTTGCAATGAATGGAAGTTCTGTGGGTGGGGAAAAGCTATTCATTCTTTCTCTATCCTCTCTTCCCCTTTAAAACATTTTAAAACAAAAGACATAAAAAAAATTATGTGAAATAAACGGATAGCTTCATGAATTAGAAGGTGAACATGCCTTAATCACAGCTCGCGTCATGAAAGAGTTTTGCCAGTCCCCTCAGAAGCCCCTCCACATCGTCTCAGCTCCTTCCCTTCCCCTAAAAGTAAACACTCTCCCGACTTTTAGAGCCATCATTTCCTGGTGGTTCTTTATAGTTCTGTCGCCTGGTCATAACTTCCTAGTCTCTATAGTTCAATCTTGCCATTTAAAAATACGTGTTATGTCTTTCAAGTCTCTGATTTACAGGTCCCCCCACTAAGTAGAAGGGCGTTTAACCTGTAGAGTTTCTCACAGTCTGGATTTTGTCGATTGCACACTCATGGTGCAGATCAATGTGTTCCTCTGTGCTCCGTATTTCCTGAAAGTCGGCAGCCGAAAGCAGAGGTCTCATCGGTCTCATTTCCCAGCCCTTTGGCAAGACTGTAGGTGCTGGTGTGTTGTTTCACCAGGGCACACATAGTGTCTGGCTTTCTTCTCCTTCCTCTCCTTTCCTTCCCTCCTCCCCTTCTCTCCTTTTCCCTCTCTCTTTCATTTCCCTCCCTCCCCTTCTTTCACGGTGTTGCCCACTGTTGACATTGATGATTCGTGTCTAGAATCTATTCATTCATTAGGGTCTGAAAAATGGTGAAAGTTTAATGCTGTAATTTTTAAATTTAATTGTTGAAATACTCTAGGAAGTATTTTTCTCACTTATCGTTTGGTTACTCATTGGTTTCCTTCAGACAGGAAGGCAAGATAAATGCTTCATTCTTTCCTTTATTTACCGCTTTTCCTGTAATACTGGTTTGGTGGTGATGAACTCCTTTAGCTTTTTCTTGTCTGGGAAGGTCTTTATGTGTCCTTTGATTCTAAATGACAGCTTTGCTGGGTAGAGTCTTGGTTGTAGGTCTTTGCTTTTCATAATTTTGAATATTTCATGCCAGTCTCTTTCTGCTCTGCAGTGTTTCCGTTGAGAAATCAGTGGAGAGTGTTACAGGCGCTCCTTCGTAGGTAATTAATTGCTTTTCTCCTGCTGCTTTTAAGATTCTCTCTTTGTCTTTAACCTTTGGCATTTTCGTGATGATGTGTCCTGGTGTGGGCCTCTTTGGGTTCATCTTGTTTGGGACTCTCGGCACTTCCTGGGCTTATATGTCTATTTTCTTCACCAGACTAGGGAAGTTTTCAGTCATTATTTCTTGAAATAGATGTTCAATTCTTTGCTCTCTCTCTTCTCCTTCTTGTACCCCTGTGATGCAAATGTTGGTACACTAATATAGTTCTAAAGGTCCCTTAAACTCTTCTCAATTTTTTTTTTCTGTTCTGGTTGGTTTTTTTCTGCTATCTTGCCTGTCAAATTACTGATTCGATCCTCTGCTTCACCTAATCTGCTGTTGATTCCTTCTAGTGTATTCTTCATTTCAGTTATCGTACTCTTTATTTCTGAGTGGTTCCTTTTTATGGGTTCTTTGTCCTTTTTTATGTTTTTTATCTCTTTGTTGAAGTTCTCACTGAGTTCATCTATTCCTCTCCTAAGTTCATTGAGCATCCTTAGAACCAGTGTTTTGAACTCTTTTTCTGGTAGATTGCTAATCTCCATTTCATTCAGTTATCTTCTGGAGTTTTGTCCTGGTCTTTCATTTGGGACGTGTTTATTCGTCTCCCCATTTTGGCTTCCTCTCTGTGTTTGTTTCTATGTATTAGGTAGATCTGCTATATCTCCCAGGCTGGGCAGGATGGTATTACATAGTAGCTGTCCTTTGGACTCAGTGGCACAGTCTTCCTGGTCACCTGAGCCAGGTGCTTCAGGAGTGTCCCTTGTGTGAGTTGAGTGTGCCCTCCTGTTGTAGTTGAGCCTTAATTGCTGTTGACACGTCAGTGGATGGGGTTGACCCTTAGGCTGACTGGCTGTGAAGATTGGCTATGCCCACAATATACTAGCTGCTATGTAGGGGCTGACCTTACAGAGGGGGATTTTCCCCAACCAGCTCTGGTGCCTGCCAGCACCTCCCTTTGTATGTGCCATTTGTGGAGCTAATCAGAGGGTGCTCTGTTGTAGTCTGAAGCTGGCCACCAGGTGTGTTAGTTCTGAGGCCTCTTAGGAGGGACTCTGGTGCAGGCCTAAGTCAGCTGCTGTCTGTGCCCGGCCTGGGGCTACCTGGTAGGAACACAAAGCAATCTGAGGTTGGTAGCTCCTGTGCTAGGCCCAGAGGTGCATGGGAGAGGCCGTGTTGTGACCTGCGGCTGGCTCCCCCCCTGGTAGGAACACAAAGCAATCTGAGGTTGGTAGCTCCTGTGCTAGGCCCAGAGGTGCATGGGAGAGGCCGTGTTGTGACCTGAAGCTGGCTACCACCAGTGCCAGGCCTGGGGCTGCTCAGCAAGGGGCTCAGGGCATGCCATAGCCAGCCACTGCTGCCTGGGGCCTGCAGACCTTGGAAAGTTTTTAAGAAAGTTTGCAACAAGGGCGGAGGGCCTGCACCTGTAGGCCGTGTGGGGGAGGGCTCAACACAGGCAAAATGGTGCCCACCTGAGGCTGCGTGGGAAAAGGGCTCAACACAGGAAAGATGGTAGCCATCTCTCCAGCCCTTGCTCTGAAGCCATACAACTTAGTTTCTCCCTGGACATCTCTGGCACCTTTTTAAATGCTATGCCTTCGCTGGAGCCCAGGGTGAGTGTTTGTGAGCGAGTGAGTATATGCATGGCCCCTTTAAGGGGATACCCGGGTTTACAGCAGCCCTGTCTCACCAGGATAGAATCCCCATTGATTTTCACAGCCAGATGTAATAGGGGCTCCTCCTCCTGGTGCTGGAGCCCTGGGTTGGGAAGCCCAGTGTGGGGCTGGGACCCTTGTTCTTCAGGGGAGACCTCCGCAATGGAGATATCCCTCCCACTTTGGGTGTGGGACCAGTTTGTTTTGAGTCTCTGCCCCTCCTACCAGTCTCGACGTGGCTTCTTCTTTAGATCCTTAGTTATAGGACTTCTGTTCAGCTAGTCTTCAAATGGTTCTCCAGGTGTTTGTTGTATAATTTCATTGTAATTTTAATGTGGTCTTGGAAAGAGGCAAGCATAGCATTAACCACTCTGCCATCTTGACTGGAACCTCCAATTTACCATTTTTCAAGATATGGAAGTGGATGGGAGTCGAGGTCGGCCTGGGTGGATCCAATGTGCTTGGCCTGGGGAACAGGCTTGTATAGTCAGGACTTCAGGTACAGCTCTTGAGCTGAGCCCTGATTCTTCTACCATAGCACGGTCAATGTTTTTAAGGGATTCTTCATCTTGCTGTAGCCTTGGGCCAGCTAACTATGGCTACATAGGGTAATATTTTCAGTCGGCACAGCTGAAGGGCCCTCATAGCATGGTTTCTGCTTGTTAGAGTGGCGGGTGGGCTCCTCAGCACTTCCTAGGATTTCACTCAGTCACATAAACCAGCCCCTTTCTTCAGCTCCTTTGCAGAAATGGTTTTTGTGCTTTGGGCTTTACTCTTTGGATGCCATGGAACACAGTGTCCAAGAAGATTCGTGGAAAGCAAGCTGCTTTTTTGTTTTTGGCAGACACTGAGGTTACCTTGCTGTTTGCACTATAGAGACACTATAAATGTTTTTCTGAGTGATCCTCTGCAGGTTCCTGTGACATTTCATGATCTTCCAAGTGAGTAACCTGACAGCACAAACACCGATCCTGAAGAAAAGAACTCACGAGAAGTGTCCTGTAAGGTTCAGTAATAGTATGGAAATACGACCACTTTCACGAGTCCATATGTTGGACACTAAAACAATAAGGACACTTCTCCATCTCGAATAATAAAATCTTTTTTCTTTTTAATTTTTTTGGCAGTCTGCTAACGAGCACTTTTAGACTGACTAGTTCTAGTTCACTTTTGTCTTCTCTGTGCGGACTCGGGTGTGAGCATGTATTTGTGTGTTTTTAACCTTAATCCTTGTCATAATGTTTCCAAAATACACTGGAGATGGAGTTACTCTTCTGAACTGCTTGCTCTCATTTTAAGCATTAGAGATGTCCTAGGAACCCTATCAGGGCAGAAGATTCACCAGACGAGATGGGTTAGGGTCTAACGGCCCTCTTGTCGGTTCGAGCTCACACACTGTGAGCATCAAGAGAAAAGCAGTCAGGAAGTAACTTGGTCATATCAAGGTTCTTTGCTTTTGTGGATTTGTTGAAACTTGATGCTATGGCCTGTTTTTGTAGTTCTCGCCATTGTTTTTATTTATTTGTTTGTTTGTTTATTAATTACTGTTTTATCTTGGATTTGAAGGCTTTGCATTTTCTAACAAAGCAATATGTTTGTCTGTTGGCATTCATGGCCTGAGTTATGGTGGCATGGGACAGCCCTCCTTATGGCTGATGGGCCACATCCATCCAGCCTCTCACAGGGCTGTGTGCACAGCAGTATCTGAGTGTATGTCAGGGGGACAGTTGTCTTGGTTCCGTTTTGCAAGCGTTTCTTCATTTTTCCTGGTAACTCTTCTGTGCCACAGTGACTGGGACCCAGTGGTTGTGTAAGACTAACCATTTGCCTTTGTTGGCAGAACACAGAATTGCTGTGAATAATGAGTGCATCATTCACACACATGGGGTCTTTCAGGAGGACAGAGTGACTAGCAGCTGGAATTCACCATTGTATGGCAAAGAGGCCATCTGGCAATGTTCCATAGAAAAATGTTTCGGAGCCTCATCTGCCTAATAGTAACGAAATTCAGTTCTTTAAAAATCTAAAATGTGTTTACTATATACTCGTTTTCTTGATTTTTGCAATGAATTTCTTTGCCATGTTCATTTCACCAGCAAGTTCCTGTCCATAGCCCGCTGAAAGGATTAACTTGCTTTACGTATTTCAAGGAATGCAACCGATGAAATAATTTGGACTAATCAAGAAGTAAAATGCTGATGGTCTTAAGGTGTGCTTTCCCCTCTTGCTTAAACACAGTACTATATTATGAAAATATATTCAAGAAAAAATTAAAGAAATAATAGCATTTCTTATGGCGACGTGCTAAAATAAGATATCTGTAATAGGTATGGCCTACATTTTGGAATACTGAAAACTAATATCACAAAAGATCAGTTTAATTTAAACTTGCCTGTATAAATTTGATGGGACATAAAAAGAAATTAATCCTTAAGACAAAATGTCTGGTTCACTTATTCTGCATATACTGTACTATCCTCACAGAAACTTTCACAGCACTGGGTGGCTGGCGTCATAAACCTGTGACAACCCGTGACGAGTCTTATATATTACACAGTTAAAAGTATTACATTGCTGTCAATTTGGTTTGCTAAAGCTTTGCTTAATTCAGAGGTTAAAAAAACATATTCACTTTTCAATGAAGTGATTTCCATAGTGAAATGGTCTAAAATGAAGCAACATAAAACATTTATTTTCATCTAAATGCGTGTTATATTACAGCTGTAATTCAAGTAGGCTCTAGAAAATGCTTCGCTTTTGTCTAATTAGCACTTAATTTAGAGATTTAATGATTTCCCTGGGAAATTTGTTCTAATATTCAGGATAGAAGGTCACTTTTCAAATGTCTGTCTGCCATGTACGCAGATACAAAAACACGTCTTCTTCCTCCCACACCTTTGCTTCCTCTGTCGCTGACTCTTCGAGGCAGATTTCCAGGCCTTTCCACCAGGGCAGATGGGCCTCCTCTTCCATGAACACCAGCAGCCCATTCCCCACCCCTATCCCCAAGTCCATGTCTTGAGAAAATGAAATCGAAGGCTCCACTTTACAAATCCTCTCAAGTGCCAGTCCCACACGACAGTCCATCCCCAGGGAGACTGAGCCAAGAGACTTAAGTCAAACATTTGTTAGAAATGGCCAAGTCGAATAGACATACCTTACCCCCAAATAAAGAGGAGCAGTTACGTGATGGACAGACAGAACAGCAAAGATAAGGCATTATTTCTTAGAACAGCAGCAGCATTAAGCAAGCCCTGGGTTTGCTGGCCCAGGAAGCCCAGCAAAGGTTAACTCCCATGTGACCCTCAGGGGCCGGGCCAACCTGTCTGGCTACTATGCAGCTACTTCTGCATCCTGTCCATGGGACGCCTGTGACCTAAACACGTCTAAAATGCCTAATGAATGCAAAAGAGCCCAAAGTGCCATTGCCACAGAAACCAGTGCACCCGGCCAGGCTATCCAAGTATTATTCCTCATGATCTCTTTTGTTGAGCTGTCCTCATGCCTGAAATTCTGCAGTTATAGATTGCAGCTTTGTTTCCTGGTGAAAGGTGGTTCTGCTGAGACGAAAAAGCAATATGCTGGGTCATTCCTTTGCTCCAGAGCCTCACCGCTGTGCTGAGGGGCAAGCACGGTTGCACGCACCTCCTTGTCTCTCCATCTGTCGGTCTGTCCTCAAACTCCATCT
This sequence comes from Pteropus alecto, assembly GCF_000325575.1. Classification (NCBI taxonomy): domain Eukaryota; kingdom Metazoa; phylum Chordata; class Mammalia; order Chiroptera; family Pteropodidae; genus Pteropus; species Pteropus alecto. The sequence continues at coordinate 25,388,124 of NW_006436282.1, forward strand.
CCAAATTCCCTGATTCTTTCGAGTAACTTTGTTCCCAAGACTTATAAGACAGCTCAGCTGAGAGAAAGTTTCTCGATCATAAAAAATTAAAATAAAAAAAAGGAAACCCGAAGCAATTAAAGCTTTAATTTTTCATGACCCAAGCTTCTATAAATACAAATGACTAATAGGCCTGATGAAATATTAACCAAGTCAGTAATCCAGGATTATGGCGGATGCCAAATTGTTCTCCATTGTCAATGAAAAAGCCATCAGGCAGCAGTTTCTGAAAACAAACACAGCTTCCAAGGGTCCCAGCGGGGAGTGAGGGCGCAGTCCCAGCCTCGGATAGGTCTGAATGCTGAGCTGGCCTCCAGGGCAGGGCAGAAGAGAGAACTATACTGGGGGTGTGGGCAGACTTCCAGAAAATCTTCCTGGACTTGTGATCTGATGTAGCAAGGGCTGTGCATGGCCCAGGGGGCGTCTCTCCCTAAGATCAAGTTCTAGGGCCATATGTGTTTATGTATCAGTGGGTTGCATCAGAGGGGAAAGCCCTGCTAGAGACTAGATTTGTTTTATTATTTTCTCTTCTGCAGAAAAATACATTATGGGCCATGTCACAGTGTAGTGAACGCTGAGAGTAATCTTGGGGGCATGAGAGTGACCTCTGGCACGGCTGTTCAGTAGGCCCTGGAAGCCACATGTATGGCCTCCTATAGCAGTCAGGCTATCTTGGATGAAAGGAGAGCTCACCTAGAGGGAGGGGACAAGTGGATTCCATCCCCTTGGGACCAGCTAGAGCCCTGGGAAGAGGTCAAGTGCTTGGAGCTGACATGTCGAGAGCAGAGACTGGAATACCCTTGATTAGCTTAGTGCTGACGGTGCATGAGCATCTTCCCTGCAAGAACCACTGCATCCTGGACAGGCTACCTGCCAGCAGAGCGTCTTCTCAGCGTGGGGTGTACAATGCCGCTGTCAGAGGACCAGGGGACCAATCTCCTGCAGCAACACCGTGTGTTGGGGAGAAAGACCACCAGCACTAAACTGATGGGCTCTCCCATTGGTGTGTGGAAGGACACTTTGGGTGAGATAGGACAATTAGGGATGGAAAAAATTCTTCAATAGGGAAATACTGATTTTCCGATAATAGGGTATATGGTATGAGCAATTTTTTTTCTGTGTGTGGCAGAAATAGCTCTCTGCCAACCCCACAACCCCTCCACGGAAGACCCTTTCTGGAATAACCAACTTCCATGACAGACGTAAAATTCTGAGTCCTCACTCTCTCAGTGTCTTGGTATGTGGCCCAGTTTTGGTAATGAGACCATGAGATAGTTTACTAGGAACTTGAGGGGAAATTGTTTTCCTCTTGACAGAAAGAGAGGAATAGGCAAGGAAAACGTGCCTCTTTCTTTCTTGTCTTAAACACAGTATAAGTGTGGACAAGACATTTGGTGCTCTGGACGCAGGATTGTGACCCTGAGGGAAAGTCCAGGAAAATCACATATAAGTCAATCCAGAGCTCTGACACTGCACAGCCACCAAACCAACCTTGGAACTACCTGCTACAAGACTTCCTGTTAAGTGAGAAAATACCTCCTCCCTTTATAAATTTCTTTCAGCTGCGTATTCTATTAGTTTTAGTAGAAAACATCTCCATTGGTTAGTAATGTCTCTGGTTGTAAATGACAGAAAGTCCAGCCAACCCTGGCTTCAGTCATAGCAACACGTACTATTCCCTTAACAGGAAGTCTAAAGGCCCTAAAGTTTGTTTGTTGGCTCAGCCACATCATCAGGAACCCAGACTCTTTCTATTTGTTTCTATAGACTTTGACTTCTGGTTTTTGCTTCATGGTTGCAAAATGGCTGCTACAGCTCCAAACATTTCATCCTGGTGTAGGAAGAGAAGGGAAGAGGAAAACCAAAAGAGATCCTTCTTTCCAGCTACCTTGGTATTTTCAGGAAAGAACACCTTTCCCAGGATCATACGCTATCCATAGACCAAGCACTGACAAAAACAGATGAGGATAGCCATTATTGACTCAAATCGGGGGCTTTCGGGCATCTGCTCTTTTCTTCTTCCTCTGCTCTTGTCCTTGCTCGGCATGACCACTGCCCTTGTCTGCAGAGTGGTCTCTTGACAATACTCTATTCTTTGGGTTTCTGTTAAAGAGCAGAGAATGTTTTCTACCTTTTGAGCGTCATTCTATCAGCTGGGCCCCATACAGATCATGTGTTCCCCAATGATACTGTTTGCTGATATTTTTAGGGAAAACAAAAACAAAAAACCATCTTCAGGTGCTGCTTCCACTCTCTCTCCCTAGAGCCAGACCCAAGAGCAGCGGTTCTTAAACCAGGAGCGATGTCGCGCAAACACCCCAGGGGGCGTTTCGAAACGTCTGGAGACATTTTTGGTTGTCACAGCTGGGGAGATGGTGGTGCTACTGGCACCTCGTGAGTAGAGGCCAGGGCTGTTGCTAAACATCCTTCGGGACAGCCGCCCCCCATCTGCAACCAAGAAATATCCAGAACAAAATGTCACAGTGCCATGGTTGAGAAACTTGGCCCCAGAGGGTGGGACCAGGCCAGAAGGTCCTCCTTTTCTTAACGCTGTCCTGCTTTTGCCCCAAATCCCTAAAAATAAGAAGAATGTCCATGCTCTATGCCTCCCTCCAAGGACCGTAACTTGCCCCTGGGCAGTAACAGTAACCAGGTAAACGTCACCAAGGAGGTCCAAGTAACTGTCAATTCACTGATTAAATAAACCCATCTCGGAGTCTGTTTTCACCTTTGGAAAAATTGCAGCAATCGGGGCATGACTTTTGTACAAAATTACGAAGTGTTGCAGCATCAGTGAGAGCGTCTGGAGTTGCCATTGCTTCAGAGACTGGCTCTGTGGGAGGAATGTGACAAATTCATTCCACTTCCGTTGGTCAGCTTTGGAAGTGAGCAAAAGGGCAGTGTGGAAGCATGCTAGAATTAAGACCTGTCACCGATTTGATCTGGCTCCAGGTCCACTCATACCTGCCCACTTCCACTTTATTACCACGGGGCTTCAAGTGATAACTTCAGGTTACCTTCTCTTGAGAGCTGTCATTTCTTAGTTTCCTCTCCTGTAATATGCCTTTCCTATTTTTATCTCATTTTCATGCAAAATAAGAGACAGAGACCAGCAAGCAAAAGAAGGGAAAGTCATCCAGCTCCAAGCGCAGGGTTCTTTTTCCATCGGTGCTGGAGCTGGCTGCTGCAGGAGATATTTCGGAGTTCTCGTCTCAAGTAATCAGGCCACTTGGAGACTGTGGAAGTTAAGATACAGTTTTGGCTGCTGTTATAAAGAGATCCCCACCCCCTATACATTGCCTTAAGTAGGCTGGAAGTTTTTCTCTTGCATAACTGCCCGGGTAGGCGGTGTCGGGCTGGTGGATCAGTTGAGTGGTGTCCAAGCTCCGGTCTCTCTGCTTCACACGCAGCTTCTACCTCACAGTCAAGGCCGGCTGCATCGTTTTCCATCATTACACCCGCATTCCAGCTGGCAGGATTCCCACCTTCCCCTTACCTTTAAGGGACATTACCTGCAAGCTGCACGCTTCACTTCTGCTCACATCCAATAGGTCAGAACGAAAGGCCCTGTTGGCCTGTAAGAACGCTCTTTTTCTTTCCACCGTGTCCAAACCTGACCTTGGCTGCGACATCACCTCATGATGTTAGACAAGTTCAGGAGTCTCATCTATCCGTTTGAAAGCAGGGTGAGAAGAATAGTTTGTCCTGGTTTCAATTACATTGAGACTTATAGGCGGCAGCTCTTCCTCGGGATGAAACAGAAAATCCCCTCTCCCAGAAGGTCAGGTTCATGAATCCCATAGCAAATATGAAGGACAGTGGGTGAGTCATTGGGCAGGGGCCTGGGATGTGGGGGGCTCTAATTATCCATGCCTCCTGCAGCCCTTTGCACAATTAAAGACCCCCAAATGCCTTTTATTGATAAACTAGATGAGGCCATTGGTTTAATGATAATAATATGAATCAAGGAAAAGACCCTACATTTGCAAATGAAATAATAGGCAGCTGGCTGAGTGAAAGAGCATGCATTCTAGATTGCCTTCGCTCCCTCGCCCATCTTCCTAGTCCTCTCTGTGTCCGGAGAGCGCCTCCTGTGAAATCTCGCCCTGCAAATCCCCTGGATCTTTTAATTTCACACTCCCTGCCCGATGTCCTAGAGAAACAGCTTCCTCTCGAGTCCCCTGGGGAATTATATGTGGTGATAGGACACTTAAAACAGACACCTCCTTTAATAGCTAATGAGTACAGTCAGATGCCAGCCTTGGGGTGGCCTTCATCGCCTTTGGTTCCTTTCTGAGGACATACAGGGTGAGCACCCAGCTGCGGTGCCTGCCCCGGCTGGCAGGGTCCTTAAAGTTCTGGCGTGATTCACTGGGAGGGACTTGGCAAGTGCAAAGCATGATTGTGACGCTGTCAGCATAATCTCTTGGTTCTAGGTATCCCTTTTCACAGACGTTTTGCAGATGTTAGTGCTCAGGTGTCACCGAGGCTTGAACTTTTTAAACTTGGATTTGCATCCAGGTCTCTCTGATGTGAAAAATTCACTTTTCTACCTCAGCGCTCCCTTAAATTTAAATTAAACCTTTTTTCAAGAATTAGCCTCACACATGCCCCCTGCCCCTGGAAATGAGGGGCTGGGTTGCCGTCTGTCCCCCACACATCTAATCCTTCCCAGGTAGAGGTCAGGCTTGGAGAAGTTAGAAAAGGACCCCAATTTCGAATCCGAAATTCTTGGGCCAAATGTGTTTCAACGTCAGAGATTAAAATTCAGAAGTTTTCAGATTTTATAAAGAAATTATAATGCATGAGACTTGTCTTACATAACACCTGGTAGGGCCTGGGGTAGAGAGGAAGAAATGGGTTTTCAAATTAGGCAAATCCACATGCAGAATAACCCTAATTAAATTACACTCTCGTGGCCCACCCCACACTACAGAATAAACTATCAAATCATTAACTTCAGCACGAACGCACCAAGGACAAATGGAGTGTGTCTCCCATATTTACTTCCAAGCCCATTGTACTAATGACTGGTGAGAGCTTAGCCAGATGGGACGGTGGGAAATGTTCAGTCCCTTTCTGATGAAGCCATCTTCCTTCATTCTCTATTGATCTTCTGCACCCACACACTTCTTGGTCGCCCTCCAGTCTGCTCTGGACAGCTCGCCCCTTCCACTAAGGCTTCAGATCTGATAAGAGAATTTGCTCTCTCTCTGGCTACATTTGCTCCAAGTTCATGCTTTCCCGGTCCTGTGTTCAGATGGGTCCCATCTGACATCTGTCCTGTAGAAGGAAAGTAGCACTGTTGAGACTGCCAGGTCCTCACAGCTCTCCTGGAGTCTACGTGCCCCTGCACAGGTCTGTGCCCATGTAGATGCTGCACCCATGTAGATGCTGAGATGCTGTCTCTGCAAGGTCAACTGCCCAGAACACGGAGCCCACCCCCTGTGTCTAAATTGTGCTGTGCCTCCGGGAGGAATTCTCTCCTCTTTAGATTTAACTTTCAGGCTGGATCCGGTGTGAAAAGAGCCCTTTGGAAAAAAAAAAAAAAATCAATGATTTTGTGGTGCTTCTTCTATTTACAGTAAATTTGGCTGCAGGTATGGGCCTTATCACTCCCATGTCGGAGGCCCTAAAATGGAGGTTCAGACTGGTGAAGTGATTTGCCCAAAGTCAAACAGTGGGCAATGAGTTAACTAGGATTATAACTCAGATCAGCTCAGTGTGACCCGAATTTGTGGTCCCATCCAATAACCTCTGAAGGTGGTGGCCACGAGCGTGCCCTTGCTGTAGAAAGACTGGTTACCTGATGTGCATCATAAAGCGATTTATACCCTGAACCAATTAGGTCACATTTTCTCAGGGCATAATTTGTACCAGGGGCAGAGCAGTGACCTGGGGAGATGGCAGTCATAGAGACAGACATGGGCCCTGCTCCGGGAGGCTGCTGGAGCATTAATACCGTGACCACTGCCGCCCCCTCTGGCCAGTGAACGCTAGTGCAGGAAAGGAGGTCGGAGAGCGGAGATCCCTTGTGCCTTCCTTCCCCAAAGGCCTCGGGGAAGGAAGCCTGTGCGTTTAGGAAAATAACTCTTTGGCAATAGAAGAGGATGAGCCTATGGGCTTGAATTGGAAGAAGCCCAGACAGGTGGCTGAAGCACGTTAGGTGAGAAATGAAAGGAGGGCTGAGGAAAAGGAAGAGGGCGGAGATGAGGGGGAGGCCGGGGAATGAGGCAGGAAGCGGGGCCGCGATGGCCGCACCCTCCCAGGGCCTCGAAGGTTTGTCTCTTTGGTGCTATTGTGTTTTTACGATGTAAATCTCCACATGCCCAGGGTTTCAGTAAAGCTAGACAACACACACGGCCTCGAGTGAATGGCGCGTGTAAGCGAGCGAGCGAGTGTGCCTGAGAGTGTGTAGTGTGATTATGAGTGTGGGTGTGTCTGTCTGAAGCTGGGTTCCACATCTGGATTAGATTTTAAAAAATAATGAATGCTGGAAAGTACAGTGGAATAGAGGCAAGAAACGAGATGCCTGGGGCGTCACAGAAAGCCTGCCCTGGCCCCGGATCATCTCCTCCAGATTGTGGAGGGCAGATGGGTCCCATCTGACATAAGTAGCACTGTTGAGACCCCCCCGTGTGCCAGGTCCTCACAGCTGTGCCTCATGCAGTCAGTGTCTCACTGCATCTTCCCCCCAGTTGTAAGAGGTGGGTATTTTTATCCTTGCTTCATAGATAAAGAACTCGAGACTGAGGCGGGTCAGACAACTTGCCATGAGCGGTCACTGTGAAGAACAGGCTCATGTGATGTCACAGCCCTTGCTGACTCCCTGGCTCCTTGAGCCTGGCTGGGACGCTCCCTTCACTCTGGCCCATGTCTAGGCCATTCGGCCCAGGTTTCATCATGAGGATGACAGGTCTAAGGCCATCGGCCGACAGCCCGCATCCCTACAAAACTGTCACCCGGCTCGGTTCCCTCTCACGACTCCTCTGTCTGCCTTCCTGCCCCTTCCCCGGCCGGTTTCTCACGGAAGCCAGTGGAACAGAACCAACCCAGTCGCTGGCTCCCACCTCTTATGTGGGGTCGTCACTCCCCCCTACAGCCCAGATTATCCCCGAACTGTTGAGAAAACGTGTGCAAGCTGCTTCTAAGTGTGACCTCACACGGTAAGTGAAAATGCTAGCAGCAAAGCACATTACCTTTATTTTTTGCCTCTTCATGAAAATTGAGAGAAAAAACATTTTAATGGCATTGTTTAAATAGATGAGGTCTTTAAAAACTTGACTGTAGGTAAATTACCAGGTCATGCCAACTAATTTTAATGTGTTGGCCATCTGACTGTCACTAAGACACAGCTGCTTGTTTTTTCTCGGTGAAGTATTAAAAGCTGTCAAGTCAGATCTTGGCTGATAACAAGCATCCAATTATTACTAAAATCAAAGTCCGGTCCCAGAGACCTGCCAGTCCTTGAAGAGTGAAGAACTCTATCGCTGGTATAGGAAGGCCCATGCATCCAGGAGAAACAAATAAAAATGGTTATTTACTGCGTGCCTCCTACGTGCCAGCCGCCAGGCAAAGCACGCTGGATCCATGAGCTTGTCCCGGCCGCATGACAAAGTGGGTGCCATTGTTGTCCCCGTTATACAGAAGACGGTATTGATACCCACGGTCACCAGCCTGTAGGTGTCTGGTGTCATTTGGAGGCTGTGCACAAACAATCCCAAACCAGTTCTTCTTCCCAAAATAAGACAGGATTGCACTTCCTCCCCCTCAATGTGGGTAACATGTCCCTCCAGGTAGAAGTCGTTTCCTTGTCTACAAATGAGGACAAACAGCACCTATCCCATAACCCGCTATGAGAATTAAATGTAGTAATGTATATGTAATCACGCAGGTAAAAATATACAGCATGGTGTATGGCATTTAGTAAGTGCTTAATGACCGCTAGCTGTTTCTATTTTCATGTTGGCAATGTGCCTGGAGACTCTCGGCAGCTTCCTGTCGTGGCCAGACTTCTCAGCCAGGCATCCCAGGTGTCACTTCCTCCCCTAGGCTTCTGTCATGGCTCAGGATGCTCTGACGACAGGCCACCTAACTTAGCACCTGGACTCTTTGAGGGAGGTTAGGAAGTTGAAGACAGAAGCCAGGCCCTGAGGAGGCAGAGGCTGCTTCAGGTGGCCCAGCCTCAGGAGAGCCGCGTGTGGCAGTGTCTGCCTCAGCCGTCCCCCGAGGGAGCGGGAAGGCCCAGTCTAGCAGGAGGGACATAACTCTTGGAGGCCACGTGAAGATGATCCTGGCGATTGATATAGGGCATTGTGCCTGTTGTGGAAGACAAGGTTTTTTGTTCGTTTTTTGTTTTTACTGTTTCTAGCATTGGATTCAAATATATATTGGGGTTCTCGTTCTGGGCAGGATGGAGTAAGCACACTCTAACACGCCTCTGCCCCCGAGGGAATGCAAGGAGCAGCTGTCTGGGGCGAGGGAAAGTAAACGGGGGCAGGTGGATTGGGGAAGGTCGGAATCTGAAGCACCGCCAAACCCGGGATGAGCCTCCATCCTCCGTCTCAGATCATCCGGCCTTGGCTTATGAGACCGAAAGCCGGACGTGAATGCCAGACGCACACAGAAAGTGCTGCAAAGGGACCCTGCTTTCTGGTCTGAGGGGTGGGGGAAGGGCTCCTGAGCACCCCAGGAAGTGAGGAAGCCCCTGCTTGTTTATTTTCCGTTTTCCCCACCCTGACCCCCCAGGTAAACCCATGGTGGCAGGCAGCAGTGACCGCGAGGGCCGCAGCAGCCGTATCTGGGCCTGCCCCTCAGCAGAGATGGCGGAGAGGCCCCATCTTACTAACAAAACAAACTTACTAAAAAAAAAAAAGAAGAAGAAAAAGAAGAAAAACAAAACAGGAAATAAGGAAAAGTCAAGAAACATTAAAAGGATAAAGAAAAATGAGAAAAATTAAAAAAAAATGAGAAAAAAACAAATGGTGATAAAAATAAAAGAATAAACCAAAAAGAAAATTTGGGGAAAGACAAAAAAATTAAGAAAGAAAAACTATTAAAATCAGAAGAAAAAGAAAACATTAAAAATGATAAAAATAGAAAAAGAAAAAAGAAAAGGAGAAAGAAAAACAGGAAAATAGACTAATTTTGTGATATAAGAAGAAATATATATTTGGTCTTCATTACCTGTCCTTGGCACAGAATTTCTAAAATCCTAGCAATTTCCTGAGTCCTAGGGGTGAAAGGAGTATTTTCTATTATTCATAATAAACCCCTTGCAACCAAATGTGCATTTCTGTTAAGTAGATGACTAGTGACTAAGAGCCCTTGGTAGCTTCAGAATGGGGGCTGGTTGCCAGGGCAACTAAACATGGGATCAGAGTGTTGGAACTTTTAGCTGCACACCACTTCCCAGTTTTCAGGGAGGAAAAAGGGGCTGGGATGAAATTAATCGCCAATGTCCGATGATTTAATCAATCATGCCTATATAATGGAAACTATTATTAAAAAAAAAAAAAAACCTAAATGAAGAGATTTGAGCTTCTTGGTTAGTTTATGCGTCCAGGTACCAAGATGGTGACATACCCCCAAACTCCAGAGGACAGAAGCTCCTGAGCCTGGGCTGGGGCCCTTCCAGGTTGCCATGGGTCATTCTTCACCGGCTGTCAATTTGTTTCCTTTGTAATATCCTTTATAAACCAGGAATACTAAGTGAAGTGTTTCCCTGAGTTCTGTGAGCCACTACCGCAAATTACCAGCAATGAAGAGGAGTCCTGGGAACCCCCAGTTTGTAGCCAAGTCAGACAGGAGTGGGGGTAACCAGGAGACTCACTACTTGCAACTGGCATCCGAAGTGGGCACCATCTTATGGGACAGGGCCCTTAGCCTGTGGGGTCTGTGCTAACCCTGGTGGTTAGTGTCAGAATTAAATTATAGACCATCTAGTGGGTGTCCGCAAAAAGTTAGAGCATTGCTCTGTGTGAAAAACTCACACATTTGATGTCAAAAGTGTTGTGAGTAGAAAAACAGTTTTCTTTTCTAGACAAAATTTCAAGAAGGGGGAAAAAAGCTAACTTTGGTGAAAGTCCTTCAGGTGACCGAAAGCCAGCTTTCTGACCTAGAAGGATCACAGAGTTGGACCCAGCCAGGGAATTCTGCAGGGGCTCAGAATCCCACAACAATGAATCCTTATGAGGTCAGAGCAAGAAACGGACCTCTCACAGCTAAGGATAATCCACAGTGGTCTCACTTTTTGGACTCAAGCATCCTTTCCTCTTAAAGTGGAGGGACCTGAAGAGCTGTTTCTTCATCTGCATTGTAGCTATCGATACTGACCTCGTTAAAAATTAAAACCTGTAGGATGCTTACGAGGCCTTTTCCTTTCTAGTTTGAAAAACTATAGTAAGTTTTGGTTCTTTAACTGAAGAGCTCACAGTGTTTACACGTAAACTGTTTAATTCTCAATGATCGGTCTCACAATGATACCCGACTTAATGAGCACCAGAATACCATGGAAAAATGTTCCCTTTCATAATACACAATAAGGTACAGTGGCAACATCTGTAAAGCTGAGGGAAAGATCGCTTTCATCATATTTTCATTTCTTATTTATAGTTTTGCCCAGTTTCTCTGGAGCAGATTTCTCCATTTGGGTATCTATGCAGTGGCTGCGTCTGTGTGTTGAGAAGCAAGAATTCCACTTTCTTTCAGTATTTCATAGACATTTTCCAGAGCAGTTTTAGGTCCACAGCAAAACTTAGTGGAAGGTACAGAGATTTTCCCAAACCCCTCACCCCTACACAAGCACAGCCTCTACTGTCATCGTCCCCCACCAGAGTGGTGCATTCGGTACAATAGACGAGCCTACCTGTACGGACACATCGTAATCACCCAAAGTCTACGGCTTACGCTAGGGTTCACTCTTGTGCATTCTATGGGTTTTGACAATGTATAATGACATGTATCCATCATTATAGAATCATACAGAGTAGTTTTACATACTAAATATCCTCTGTGCTCCTCCTCTTCATCCCTCCTCCCTGCAACCCCTGGGAACCACTGATCTTTTCATTGTCTCCAGGTTTGCCTTTTCCAGAATGTCGTATAGTTGGAACCACACAGTACGTAGCCTCTTCATTTCGGCTACTTTCACTCAGTAATATGCATGTAAGTTTCCTCCATGGCTTTTCGTAAGTTGGTAGCTCACGTCTTTTCAGCACGGAATGATATTTCATTGTCTGGATGGACCATAGTTTATTTCTCCATTTACCTACTAAAGGACATCTTGGTTTCTTCCAAGTTGGCCAAGTATGGATAAAGCTGCTATAAATATCTGCGTGCAGGCTTTTGTGTGGACATAAATTTTCAGCTCCCTTGGGTAAATACCAAGGAGCGTGATGGCTTGATCATACGGTAAGAGTGTGTTTAGTATTGTAAGAAACTGCCAAATAGTCTTTCAAGGTGGCTGTATCATTTTGCGTTCCTTCCGGCATTTGGTGTTTTGGATTTGGGCCATTTTAATAGGTGTGCAGTGCTGTCTCACAGTCGTTTTAATTAGCATATTATGTTTAGCATCTTTTTGTATGATTATTTGCTATGTATATATCTTCTTTGATGAGATGTCTGTTTAGGTCTTTTGCCTATTTTTTATTTGGGCTATTAGCTTTCGTATCGTTGAACTGTAAGAGCTTTTTCTATATTTCGGTTAACAGTCTTCGATCAGATACATCTTGTGCAGTCTGTGCTTGTCTTCATGTCATCGGTGTCTCTCGCAGAGCAGAAGTTTTCATTCTGCGGGAATTTTGATTGGGATTGCATTGGACCTGTAGGTCAATTCGTGTTGGCTATAGGTTCCCGAGGAGAAATCTCCGGGCACCAATGGAGGACACGCTGAGGGGCAGCCTGGCACTCGAAGGGACTGGCGAAGGCTGGCATCCTGCAGGCCCGGGAGGAGGGGTGATTTTTATATTAATATATGCTGTCCTCTCTTCCACCCGCCCTCAGGCCTGAGTCATAGTGACTCAGTCTTGCCTCTCTGCACAGACGCACTCACACGCTGGCACTATAACTACGGACACCCAGCGAGGCTTCCTGGGACACACGCTTTTATGGCCTAAGGAGTCCCAGCCCAGGGAAAAAGTAGCCGACACTCCCGCCTAGATCAAGCAGACGAATCCTTTCTGCTCTGAAGGCAGAGACCTCATTTTATGACTGTAACCCAGGCAGGACAAAAATAAGACACACATTCCAGGGCCCTGGATCACCCTCCCCGGTGTGGGGTAACTACGGTAGTTAGGCGGTGGCCCACAGTGCTGTCACTTAAGCAGGCGGAGGCCTCCCGGGCTTTGCCCACGTGAACTCCTCCCACAAGATCGCCTTTCAGCTCCTGCTCTCTCCAGGAGCCTGGGGTTCCTGGTTTCCTCCAGTCTCCTCCTCACGAGCGAGGCTTCTGTACCTTCTTCTAAACCCAAATTTCTCGGGGATACAGTTAGATCAGAGCTCCGGGGTTGCCGGGAGCCCGCCTGGGGACTGGGTGGCTGGACGGCAAGGATCGTGGAAACCACACTGGCGGGGCTGATGCTGGCGTGGGAGGCAGACGCCCTCTCGCGAATCATCTTGAGAACCGGTTATGTCTTTCTCTGGCCCAGGTCAATTGTCGTTCTGTTTTTCTAGTTGATTCTGGCCTCAAAATTACACTATATTGAAACTGAAGTCTCCATTTTCCCACCTACATAAACTCTGCCCTTCTGTGGCTGCTATTGTAGATGATTCCTTGTCCTTAGCTGCCATCCGGGCCTCCGTGGAGCCTCCCCTGACACCCCCAAGCACAGCAGTCTCCACACCCTCGTGCTCCCGCTCTGCCAGTGCAGGCCTCTCTGATGGGGTGCAGTTTGTCACTGGGTCTCCTGCCCCTCTAGGCAACGAGCCCCACCTCCGCAGCCACCAAACATGTTCTTCCCAGCATTTCACATAGTTGCACCCAGTAAATATTGAGTCAGAGTTGTGCGTGGTCCTTTAAACAAATTCTAAGGCTACTGTGGGCATGTGCCATCTTGTGAAAACCCTACCACTGGTAAGGAAGTTCAGTGGATGTGCCCCTCAGGTGTGCTCGATGGTGTGTGTGTGCGTGTGTGTGTGTCTATGTGCGTTTGAAGGGGTAAACGGGGCTTGCAAGAGCCCCTGTGATGAAGCTGTAACTCATTAAGCAAGAGACAGGTCCATCCAGTCCCCAAGAAAGCCTGGCCAAGAGCCAAGGTTGGAGGTGGCAGTTGGCCCAGGTGACAGTGTCACCAGCCGCAGACCAGGGAATCGGATGTCAGGCGGTTGCCCGCCGCACACCCCGGCTTTGCGTGAGCGGGGCCTCCCTGCGATGTCTCTGCTGTGTTCTCCTTCGTCCCCTCCCACACAACCTGCTTCAGCTCCATACATCCCTCACCATTTCTCGCTACAAAACGTCCCCATGCTCAAGCATTCTTTGAGTCGAAGTCCCTGGGTTCTCGGCAGGGGTCACGATGAGGCCCCGGTGTGGCCTCTGTCAGCTCTCTAGCTGCCACCACACAGCAAGCGGATTCATCTAACGCTAAATGAGTCAGTCGCCTCGCGCTGGGGGCCCCTTTCAATCTTACCTTCTAGCCAGAGATCCTTTAAGAAAAAAAATGGTCACGTTTTCATACAAAGAAAAGTTCAAGGGGAAAAATTATCCCTTTGAATGAAAAGCGACAGCGTGGTGGAGGAGGGCGAAACGAGGCTCTCCAAGTGGGACAGCTTGGCGGTCCCCTGCCGCCGGGAATGATCTGGGGAAGTTATTCTGAGCCTCAGTTTCCTCGTAATTAAAACGAGGTCACTTCCCAAGTCACGGACGGCAGGTAACACTTCCTCCTAAATATTTGTTCCTCCTCCTCCCCTGGTTAATAAAAACGCCACGTGGGACAGGCGAGCCTGGGACTTAGCCCCAGCTCTGTCACTAACAGTTTGTTTGACCCTGGGTGTCAGGTTCCTCCCCTATAAATAAAAGGTGCAGACTGACTGGTCTCTCGGCTAGATTTTATTTTATTATTAACTTTTTGAAAATAAATGTTACTTGCCTGGGCGTTTCCGTTTTAGGGTTGAAGAGAAAAAGTCTCGAGAGACAGGTTTCGGCTTTCCAGGGATGGATTTGGGGCTGTCGGTGGGGCTGAGGCCTCTGTCACTGACGTGGCCGTGGTCTGCCTGCGGGCGGTTCCACGCTTCGGGAGTCAGCCCGTCCCCTGGTGGAGCAGCAAAGAGGCAGAGCTGGGGACGTGTTGGGGCTTTCAGATGCTGGATTCAGGGGGAAATGGGCCAAGGAGAATGTTGCAAGGAAATTAAGAGAAAATTAGGCAGGCATTCTCCAGTGGCCGAGTTACTTTTAGAATCCCTAAGTGGGATGCTGGAAGCAGTCATTTGAGACCTGCTGGTCTAATCCCTCCCCTCACAGATGGGGAAATGGCAGCTCAGAAGGTCTAAAAAATGCACTCACGTCTCCCTGCCCTGAACTCCGTAATTCCTGTCACGCTGTGTCCCCCCCACAGGGGCCACTTCTATTTCAGTTGGTCGTGACGCTAAGAAGAGTATTTTGGCCCTAAAAATGACAGGACTCATTTTCTTTAAAAAGCTGTCTTCGGGGGTGCTGTCAGTCTCATGCAGTTGGAATAAAGGATCGTGTTTCTACTTCTCTGCACCTTCAGTTGCCATGAGTACAAACCTTCGTTTTCACTGTGGCATGATTCACGGCAATGCTTGGTTTAAAAATGGGAGGACTTCGTTCCTGGCAAAACCTGTAAGACAGAACTAAACGGGGGTAGGAAACGACCATTTCCGAAAAAGAAATGAAAAGGAATATTGATTAGCCTTTCATTGACTTCAAAGCACAGCCCGTCGGAGCCATCGCCATCGCAATCCCATTTCTCCACCTCGTTCTGACTATTTTAGACATTCCTCTCTTCTTTCGGTCATGGGGAACGAGCTGGAAGACTTAGGAGGAGAGAAGCCGAGAGGCGACTGTCTGTGGAAGAAGGGGAATCTCTTTCGGCCTTTTCTTCTCTGGGAAATGCTTTGCAATAAGAGACCCACCACCTACCCACACCCCCTGCCCTCTCCCCTCAACCCCGTTCTTTTTCACATTCAGTGGATTCACACCTGATTCGCTGTCAGCCGTGGGAATCTCCCTCCCTGGGCATCTAGCACAGGCACAAGTGCCACCTGACACCCTATCCATGGGGACCCTGGCTATGGGTAATGACTAAAGGGTGGGGGCTTTCCAGTGACCCCCTGAGACCACTGTGAATGGCCCCCAGTGTCCACTTGGAATAACCGTGAGAACCAACAGTTTGAAGAGTGGTAAGCATGCAATAGGTACCATGAAAAATACACAATAACCCCAAGAAGATGGGACTATTATTATTCCTTTCTAAAAATGAGAGAGCTAAGGTACGTAGTGATTAGGGCAGTCGGCCAAAGTCACACAGCTAGTAAGAGGGTGGAGCCAGGATAAGAACCCACGTTGTCCAGCCCAGAGTCTGAACTCTTAACCACCACCCAGACTGCCTCGAAGTGACACATCCACAATGCCTGGTGCAATTATGACAGGTATTGACGAGGACATGGAGAAATAGTCCCTTGCTGTAGAGACAGTGACTTCCTGGCCAGAGGACAAATGCCACCCCCTCCCCGCCCCCCATCACCAAGAGACCTTGGCCAATTTTTGAACCTCTCTGAGTTTCGTTTTGCTTGTTCTGTAAATAAGGTTAATATGAGCTTCATAACCATACCTACCTCGTAAGTCTGCTGTAAGAATTAACTGAGATAAGGCACTTGGCCCAGCACCTGTCAACACTCAATAAATGTGACCCATTATTATTTTTAACCAAAGGTTTTTGATAGCAAGTCTGAGTCACACCCTTGGCGCTCAACCTCCTGGAAAACCACAAGGGTATTTGCAGTTCACACAAAAGAACTCCCTGGATGAGCCAGTTGGTAGGATTTTAGGTCAGAAGTTATTGAATTATATTTCTAGTATTTTCTGAATTATATCCTAGTATCCTTCAATGCCTGGGGTCATCAGAGGCAAGGCATATGATCGGTCAGCGGTCACAGGCCCCTTTGGGGATGTGCCTGCAGTGTGGACACTGGCCGCACCTGTGGGCACACCAGGCCCCTCACCCGGCAGTTCCATCTCATCCGCCACCGTGAGCGCTATGATGGCCACTGGCTGCCGTACTTAAAAGTGTAGAAGGTGCTGGAACCTCGCTGTGCTCAGCCCACGGAGCGCTGCTCGCTGTGCTCAGCCCACGGAGCGCTGCTCGCTGCGGGCAGTAATAGCTTTTGGAATCAAGACTGACGAAAGTCACAGCAGAGACGTAAACTTCCCTTTTCAGCAAAGCTCCAAATCACTCCCACTTTTTTTTCCATGATTTAAAAATCTAAATCCTTCCTGATAGTTGCTATATATATGTATATATATGTTTTTTTTTTTTTTTCTGAGAATCACATATACATAACCTAAAACTTAAAAGACCCTTTTCATCTGGTTCCAGGAATTTTCCCCATCACAGCACCTGTGTCTCACCACCTGCTTTGTGGCCAACTCATTATCATTCAGCAATAAATGCCACAAGCATTTATCGGACTCCACCTGTTTGCCAAACATTGCGAAAAGAGACAAGGGTTAAAGTGTGAGCCACGTCTGGGCCCGGCCCAGGGAGCTGGATCTTGGGCGACGTGGAAACAGCTGCGCGAACGAATGACCGCAGGGAGAGGCGAGTGGGGCGGGAGCACCAGCAAGGCTGCCCGGGGAGGAGGACGGAGCGGGCCATTAGGCCTCCTCCTCTGGGTCGGCAAGGACCAGGTCCCACCGTGCGTCCCCAGTGATTCGCCGTGCCTCCTCTCCTCTGATTCCTACGTGGCCGGCTCCCCTGTCATCGGGTTTCATGCTAAATGTCACCTCTTGCAGAGGCGCTTCCGTCCGCCTGATTTGCAGTAGCCCTCTGACCCCAGCGCTGTCACATTGGCACGATTTCTTTTGCTCCAAGCATGTATTATTATTTAGACACTTCGTTTATGTGCTCACGTGGACGTTACGTGTTTCCCTTACCTAGTAGACACCCAGTGAGCATCTGCTGAGTGACCAGCAGAGCCTCTAAATGAAAATAAGTGAATGAACTACACGTTCACAGATGTTAAGCCGTTCGTCTAACCACATAGACTATTTGGGAACGGTTAAAAAAAGCTAACATGGCAGATGTGATTACTGTCCTCAACACATCAGAATTTTTTCACAGGAATATTGGTCGGGGGATCTTCTATGATTACAGAATTAAGCGGACTGAAATTAACATGAAAGAAATTTTGTAACAAGGTCCTACAAATTAGAAACACACATTTGAGTAAAGACGAGTTCTTTGAGAAAAAGTGACCATTAGTTTCGATGGTTTATCCTTTCACCTGCCTGAATACAGGAGGCCAGCCAGATGTGGGAAGCTATTACATCGTAGCCAGCCAGCCATGCCCCAGAGAATACTTCCAGGATCTTCAATCATAAAAGCTACATGTATATATAACATAGTTATATGTTAATGTGTAGAGATGCACACACATATTTTTATATATTTACACACACATACACATACACACACAGGAATGGCAATCATGTGGGAGACTGTTTAGCCAGAACTATTTGTCTTACACAGATATCCCTGACAGGCTGGCTATCTCATCTGTCCTAGTTTTTAGGCACATTTGCAATGCTGCATTCTGGAACATTCTTGGCACTATTAAATAGTGAGTTCATTAGCTGGCATAAGTGTCATAGATATGTGAACGATTGTTGTAGGTTTGGCCCACAATTTCACGTTTCTGTAGACTTATTTATCCAGGAAACATATATGGAGCCCCTATTCAGTGCCCGGCCCAGCGTGAGGGGCCAGGTGTGCCGAGAACTTGGACTTGTGATGGAAACAGACAGATCGCTGGCTGCTGCAGGGGGCAGAGCTGCTGAAGTACACTCAGGGGGCCGGGGAGCAGTGGGAGAGGTTTTGTTACAACTGGGGTTCTCAGAAAGCTAAATAGGGGCTTGCTAAATAGGGAGCGTAGATGGGACACCAGGCAGAAGAAACAGCATGTGCAAACGCAGGAGAGAAGAAACGGCCTGCAGAGTCGAAGACGCACAGAGGTGGGCAGGACCCACGGATGTGGCTGCAGAAGGAGCCTGGGCCCCATAGACGGGGATCCTGTGTTTGAAGCCAAGGAGTTTGAACAGTGTCCTGAGAGTCAAGGGCTGTCACCGAAGGATTGCTACAGTCCTGCCTCTCAGAAAGGAGCCTTGGGCAGCTGTGGAGACCGCCAAATGGGAGGAGACCCTGGCTTTTAGCAGTCATTCCTTGAAGTGGAGACCACGTGAAAGAGATGGATCTGAAAGTGGGTAAGAAGGGAGACACCTCAGGCTGTGGGAGACGAATACCGTGTGACAAAGAGGCCAAGAGGGAGGGAGGCATTGGTGAGGATGAACCACTATGCGCCAGGCCCTGTTCCAGGCTCCCAGACTCTGCAGCTAACAGAGCAGACGGACAGCCCTGCCTCACAGCTCTGAAATCTGGTGGGAGGGGCCAGACGGAAACGCACAAGCAAGTCAGCAGGTGGGGAAGCAGAGCCAGTCCTCGATAGAAGAACGAAGATGGCAGTGCTGGCAAAGGGGCTGGGAGGTTCGAAAGGTTAGCATGGCCTGTGAAGACCTGCAGGGTGTGGGGAAGCCAGCCCAGCGGCTCTCTGGACAAAGAGCGTTCCAGGAGGAGCAAAGGCCTGGGGCAGCGCGTTCTAGGGACGTCAAAGGGTCCACGTCCCTGGAAGGGCCAGGGAGGCGCATAGTAGATGTGACAAGAGCTGCAGAGGGAAATGAGGGCAATAAAGACAGGAAGGGACCTGATAGGCCATTGGAAAGACTTTGGCTGTTACTCTGAGTGAGACGAGAGCCAGTGAGAGGATGTGAGCAGAAGAGGATGTGATCTGACTTCTGTTTTTGTAGCCGACTCTGGCTTAAGGTTGAGAACAGACTGGGAGGGGCGAGGGCAGAAGCAGGGAGATCTGTGATGAGGTGGCAGGGGTTGGGGATAGAAGTGATTAGATACTGGACTTTTTTTTAAAGATCAAGTCACCAGTCATTGCTGATAGATTAACTGTATCTGAAAGAGAAAGTCTTCAAGAGTTGTGGCCTCGGTGGCTAGAAGGTTGGAACCGCCATCTTCCGAGATCAGAAGATCAAAGGTGAGCTGGTTTCTGGGTGGGGATGGAGATAATGATGGGTTTAGCTTGGGAGAGGCCACGTTTGAGATGCCAGGTGGAGACGTCCAATTAACAGTGAATTATAGAGGTCTGGGTCTCACCTGGCCTTCATGTGGAGCTGTGGGACAGGGCGGGTAGGAAGGCCAAGTAGGGAACACATGCAAGGTGTCATGATGGGACCGTCCTCCCATCTCTTAGGGTGTCTGAAAGTCTTTCTTTAATGTCATGATTCTTAATGGAACTGACCGGAATAATTACCAGGGAGGCTTTTTAAAGGTTCTTGGGTTTCACTTCAAACTTATAGAACAGAAACCTAGAAAAATTTTCAAAACCCTCCTCAGGTGATTGTAATGGGCGTCACTGAATAAGAATCGCCACATACAGGGACTTGCTGTTGGTTTTATTGCTGTTTTAAAACTGAGGGGGTCAAGAGAATTAGAAAACACGTCACAGAATCAGAGAAGAAATATTTGCAAAACACATATCTGGTACAAAGGCTATTATCCAAAATACACGAAGAACTCTTAAAACTCGACAATAAGAAAACGAACACTCCAATTAAAAAAGTAAGCAAAGACGTGAATAGACGCTTCGCCAAAGAATATATGCAGATGGTAAATGAACATATGAAAAGATGCTCAGTATCACAGGTCACTAGGAAATTATGACATAAAACAACGAGATACCACCGCACACCTATTGGAATGGCCCCAAATCCAGAACACTGATGACACCAGATGCTGGAGGCCATGTGGGGAGGAACAGGAACTTTCCTTCATTGCTGGTAGGACTATAAAATGGTTTAGCCGCTCTACAAGATAGTTTGGTAGTTCCTTAGCTTCTCATGAAAGTAAACACACTCTTACCATATGACCTAGCAGTCACACTCCTTGGTATTTACCCAAAGGTGTTAAAAACTTGAGTCCATGCAAAAACCTGCACATGGATGTTGACGGCAGCTTGATTGATGATTGCCAATACTTGGAAGAAACCGAGGTGTCCTTCAGTAGATGAATAGATAACTAAACTGTGGTCCATCCAGATAATGAAATAGTAACCGGTGGTAAAAAGAAATGAGCTATCGAGCCATAACAAGACATAGAGAAAACTTAAATGCATATTACTGAGTGAAAGTAAACAATCTGAAAAGGCAAAAACTGTATGATTCCAACTATATGCCTGGAAAAGAGTAAAAAGAGCAGTGGTTGCCAGGGGTTGGGGGGAGGGAGAGATGAATAGTCAGAGCACAGAGGATGTTTAGGGCAGCGAAACGATTCTGTGTGATTCCATAATGGCGGGCACCTGTCATTATACATTTGTCAAAACTTATAGAATGTATCATACCAAGAGTGAACCTTAATGTAAACTATGGATTTGGGATGGTAAAAAAGAAAACAAAAATGAAACAAGAAGTTTATACGAGGAGAATAGAAAAAAGACAATAGTGAAGATCGTGAGCTAACTCACTTTGAAGTGTTAATGACTTAACGAATGTCTTTTGATTGCAGTGTGCCTTTGTGCCAGGCACTCAGCAAGTACGGGGCAATCACTGCTCCAATGGAGCTTACATTCTAGAAAGCCCCCTGCTTCTTCCTGCACTACTGGCAGGTGTCTTGACCCCCAAAAGAATTGAAAATAGATCTCAAAGAGAGATCTGTACACCTGTGTTCATAGCGGCATTATTCAAATAGCCAAAAAGTGGAAGGTGTTCATCTATACATGAATGGATAAGCAAAATATGATATGTAGGTACAGTGGAATATTACTCAGCCTTGAAAAGGAAGTTCTGACACATGGTGCACCATGGATGAACCTTGAGGACATTATGCTAAGTGAAATAAGCCAGTCAGAAAAGGACAAATACTATATGATTCCTTTTCTCTGAGGTCACTGGAGTAGTCAAATTCACAGAGACAGAAAGTAGAATGGAGGTTGCCAGGGGCTGAGAGTGGGGAGGGAATGGGGAGTTGCGAATGTACTCAATGCCAGATCTGTTTCGGAAGATTAAAAACAGTTCTGGAGATGGGTGATGGCGATGGTCGCAGGACAGTGCGAATGTACTCAATGCCACTGAACTATACACTTAAAACGGTTAAAATGGTAAATTTTATGTTATGTGTATTTATCACAATTTAAAAAAGAGAATTAGGCCGGCTCGGGCAGGCTGGGTAGGGGCACCAGGGCAGCATCTTCGACGTCCCTGCTTGCCGCCTCTTCTCTGTAGCCCCCAGTTCAGATTCTGAAGGCAGCAGATTGGTCATTTCATTTGGGAAAACAGGTGTATAATAAGTGTCTGGCAGGCTTGTGGGCTGGTCCCCCTGACCCTGTCAGCTGTGCCAGGTTAGCAGTGGGTCCCTGTGCAGCTGGCTCAGCGGGCTCTGGCCACCTGCTCTCCTCAGCAGAGACTGTGGGTGGCAGGACAGTGGGTGGCAGGACAGTGGGTTTCACAATCCTTACTTCCTAAAGGAACTGTAGCCTAACCCGAAACCTCAAGACTTACTGGTTCTGTATTCATCCCAAACTTCAGCCACCCCCTCACTCCTTCCCTATCCCCAGAAACTTCCATCATTTGTTATTCTGTTGCTCATTCATTCCAGAAATAGTAAATTAGATGCAAGGCAAGGCCTGCCTTATTCATTTTTATATTCCTGTATCACCGCGTGGTAGCACTCAAATATTTATTAATAAACTCATTAATGGGGAAATGAACACATAGAAAGAGCACTGAATTTAGAACCTGAAGACGTCAGTTGAGTCACTTTCTATCAAGGTCACTTTCTATCTGTGTCACCTTTGAAAAAGCATTCAATTTCTCTGGGCCTCAGCCTCAAATTCTGCAAAATAAATGGGCAAGAATAATACATCAGTATCCCAAAGCCTGTTCCACTGTGTCCCCCAAACTGAGTTGAATGGATGTCTTTCCAGCAGAATTTCTCTGAGTCTTTAATATGCTAATGGCCTTATGAACTTTCCAGAGAGAGATCCAAGTATACAGAACTCTTCCCAAATTTGCTTGTCCACACAGTCCTTGAAACTTGGAACATACCATGGGGTGTGGGCTGGGCAAGATGAAGGACCTGTTTGGGATGCACATGACTTCCAAAGGCTGGATTAGCCTCAAAGAATCTCAGACATCATCTGAGTCTATTGGCTGCTACCTGTCTCCTTGCCCGGAATAAATTGCTCTGGATTTTAGGTTTTAAATGCTGTTGGCTGCCTTTGTTCAGGTCCTGCCTAGTGTTTAATTTCCCTGTGGTTATCTGAGTTCATTTCCTTCTGTCTTTATCTGTGACCTGCAGGTCATCAAGTCCACTGAGTCAGAGTCTATGAAGTTGCTCCTTATCTAGAAACCTGTGGTACCTCCCGTTACAGAGAAAGATAAGGCACTGACACACCTTGCGCTGCCACTGCCAAGCCGTGTAAAGCCTCTGCGTGGCAGCTCTTATCTAGGAATGTCCCCGAGTTGTCATTCTGCTGCCAGATCATTATCTCAGCCCCAGTGATTAGAGGGAGGCACAATCTAACTTGTGGGTTTGTTGGAGGAAAGTTAAATATCATCTTTCATAACTTTGATGAATGGCCAGATATAACTGACTGGGGAGCAAAGGGGACTGTCAAATCAAAACTTGAGGGCCTGGGGCGTACTCTGCTGCAGTGGTTTCCTGGGGCTGCTGTAACCAAGTGCTCCAAACGCGGCGGCTTAATACAGCAGAAATGTGTTCTCTCGCCGTTCTGGAGGCCGGCGGTCTGAATCGAGTGTCGACGGCTCCCCGTTCCTACAAGACCTCTGCGAGCGGGTCCTTCCTCGCTCTCCCAGCTTCAGGTAGCCCCACATCTCTCAGCTTTGGCAGCTTAGCTCCAATTCCTGCTCCCTCCCCATGTGCTGTCTTCTTTCGGGGTCTGTGTCCACAGTCTCCTCTTTTTCTAAAAATGGCAGACAGATTAGATTAGGGGTTCGGCCTGATGACTTTGTCTTAACTCGATTATATAGGCAACAACCCTGTTTTCAAACAAGGTCACGTTCACAGGTACGGGAGTTGGGGGGAGAAGAACCTCCCTTTTGGGGGACCTTATGAATTCAAACCATAGGCCCCCACGTGTTAAGGAAAAGCCCATCCGGCCGCGGGCAGCGTGTTGCTCTCGGTGTCCTCTGTGTGCAGGGACGATCTTATCTCTCTTCGGGGCTCATTCTTGGTTTTCAGAGAGGAGAGTCCAGAGTCCACGCACCTTCAGCGCAAAAGGCAGAGTTTAGGGCCAGGAATGTCCAAGATATTTAAAGCTACATTTGCAGAGAAGAGAACATTCTTGAGTCACCATGAGGCAGGACTTAAGAGCCAGATGGACTCGTTTGAATCCTGCCTCACTAACTGGTAGCTGTGTGGCTCTGAGCAAAGCTTTTGGCCACTCTGAACTCTGGCTCCCTCTCAGGCAGGTGGGAATAACATCAGCCCCATCCCAGTGGTTCTCACCTGGGGAAGATTTTGCAACCCCTCCACCCCCACCCCAGAAAATATGTGGAAATGTCTGCAGATAATTTTGATTGTCGCAACTTCTGGGGGCAGGTGCTACTGGCATATAGTGGGCAGAGGCCAGGGGTACTGCTAAACATCCTACAATGCAAAGACAGTTCTGCACAACGAGAATTATCTGGCCCCAAATGTCGACAGTGCCAAGTCTGAGAAACCCTGAACATCCTTATGAGGTTGATCATTTGCTTTGGTAATGAGGCACGGTGCCCGGGACGTGCCAGGCATGAGTCAGCCCAATAAATGGCTGAAACAGAGAGAGTTTGCAACAATCCCATAAAAATATTTGAACTCACCAGAATTTTCAGAGTAGAATTTTCAGACTCAATGTAGTCCCTGAATTATGAGTGCCTGAGAAACTTAAGGAATGTAAAAGTATTATTTGCAAATGCTGATAGTGAGGCATATGGAAGGGATAGAAATATTAATGGAGTGCTTGTAGTGTCACATGCCGGCGACTTTTACCTATGTCACCTCATTTAATCATTTTAGCAACACTATGAGATGAGATTTTTTATTTCTGTTTTATAAGTGAAGAAACCGAGGCTCGCGATAGTATCTCACCCCTGGGTTATGCATCTATAAGTGGTAGAACTGGTATTTGAGCCCAGGTCTCTTGTCACCAAGCCCAGGGCCCCACCCTGATCCGCGTGTAACTCCTGCAACTGATGGATTTATTAATCATGACCCCAACAAGGGGCTTGGATCCTGAGGCTCGGAGCCAGGGAGACCCTCAGGAGAATCAGGAAACTGGGGAAGGGGCATCGGGGGCTCCCAAGGATCTCCGCCCTTCTCAGACCTCTTCTCTTCTTCCTGTATTTGAGTCCAGGCCCCTTTTTATGTTTTCCCTGGTTATCCTGACAGCTGGACCAGGCCTGTCCTCCAGGAACAATGCACAATGCTAAAAAAGTCATCCGTTGACTTTCTATCTTCTCGCTTCCTACAAGAAGTCCCGTCCCTCAGGGTAACAGGTCAGTAAATTACAAAGAGGAGAGCATCTAATTTAACCAGAAATGTGACAATAATAGTACAAAAGCAGGGAGTGGAGAAATAGAAACGTACCTCTGTAAGGTTCTGGAATATACAGGAAGTAGTTATATCACATGAAGGCAGACCGTGATACGTTAAGGATGTAGGCTATAAACCCTAAAACAACTGCTAAAATAATGATACAAGATTCATAGCTAACACGCCACAAAAAAAGATAAAATGGAATCACAAATAGTAATCAGTCTGCTAAAGAAGATACAGAAATAAAAGATGCTCAGCCTCATTAGTCATCAGGGAAAATGCAAATCAAAACCACGAATTACTGCTTCATGCCACCAGGATGGCTATCAGCAAAAAAGACAGATACTAACAACTGCTGGAGAAAATATGGAGAACTAAGAGCCCTTGTACACTGCTGGTGGGGATGGAAAATGGGCCAGCCACTTTGGAAGAGCCTGGCAGGACTCAAGAAGTTAAACGGAGAGGATTTGGGAGGTGATAGCTAAAAGGTATGAGGTTTCTTTTTGGAGTATTTAAAATGTTCCGTAATTGATGGCGATGGTTAACAAAGTCTGTGTATGTGCTAGAAATCGCTGACGTGTATACTTTTAATGGGGTGAAGTGTATTAGATGGGAATTATATCTCAAAGAAAGTTGTTACAAAAAGAAGTAATTGGCTCAAAGTATGCAGAAAAAAGAGGGGAAAGGGAAAAAAGACCAAGTGAAGCAAACAGAAAACAAACAGCGAGATGGTCGATTCAAATCTAACCATATCAATAACCACAGAAAATTGAAATGGTCTAAATGCTTTAATTTGAAGGCAGAGATTGAGAAATTGGATTAAAAACAAAAACAAAAACAAGAACCAACCATATACTGTCTTCGAGAAACCCACTCTGAATAGAAAGAAATAAACCAGACAGAAAAAATTGAAAACCACATGACATCACTTACATGTGGGATGTAAACCTAAAAGCAACAAATGAGCAGGACAAACAAACAGAGCCTCATGGACATGGACAATGGACCAGTGGTTATCAGAAGGTAGCGGGGAGCGGGGAGGTAGATGGGGTAAAAGGGGTCAAATCTGTGGTGATAGAAAGAAATCTAACCATGGGAGGGGACCACAGTGTGTGTGTCTGTGTCTGTGTACAAGCTACAAAACATACTTGTGATTCTTGGGTAAAAAAAGAAAATGATTAAAAAAAAATTATATATATATATATATAAAGCAGAAAGATGGAAAAGGATATAACACGGTAACACTAATTTAAAAAAAAAAAGCTGGGGTGGCTATATAAACATTCAACCAAGTAGATTTCAGGGCAGAGAATATTACTAAGGACGAAGAAGGTTATTTTGTAATGATAAAATGATTAATTCGTCAAGAGGATATAACAATCTTAAATATTTATGGGCCTGATAACAGAGCTTCGAACTACATGAGGCAGAAACTGATAGAACTCCAATGAGAAGGAGAAAAAAAATCCCCAGTTAATTCAGATATTTTAATTTAACCACTTGTCATGCAATAAATGTTTAGTCTCATTTACGCTCAGACTTAAGATCAGTTTAAAGCACTGATTCTCCAGCTCTGCGCTGGAGTCATAAGGAGGTTTGACAAATTCCCCTGCTTATTTCCCAGCCCTGGGGTGTCTGACGGAACTGGCCGGGGGAAGGCCCTGGGCCTTGGGATTCTGACAAGTGCCCCGGGGGTCTTTTGTGCTGCCAAGGTGAAGAGCCACTGCCTGTGAAGCAGTCTTTACACTGTAGCTGTTCTTGAACACCCCCATGGTTTATTGCCATTTCTGAGCACCCTCTGGGCATGGGCTGTGTGACTACATATGGAACAGTCATACCTTTTGCCACAAATAGAAGAGAAGCAGAAACTCTAAACTCTCAAATGGAAAATAATTAAATCCTAGTAGGTACTGGTACCTGCCAAAGTTCTGAGCCTGAGTTCAGTGTTTTCGCTACAGAAAAAGGTTAATGAATGTGAGACCGTGTTGTGGTCACAGTGGACCCCAGAGTTTCTCCCTTGACACGTCAGAATCATCCCCATGGGATCACACTTTGGGGATGCTCTTTGAGGCTTTGGAGGTTATCCCTTAAGGGAGTCAATCCTGGGCGTGGGGCTGTGAGGCCAGGGACCAGACTTACCAGGTCTTACTTTTCTAATATTTAGGAGAAATGTGCTAAAAAAGCACGTCAGTGGCCATGGTGAAAGGGAAGAGAAGCCGAGAATTAGCAAAGTGTATCATGAGGTTGAGCCTGACGGTGGGGACCTGCTGGCTGCCAGGTGAGCCTGAAGGGAGAGGCCGGCCAGGTGAGGTCTACCTGCTGTCCGTATGAGTATGAGAGCCTCCCCCGTCGCCCCACCAGCTCCAGCCAGCAGCGCTCCCTCCATCTGTCCCACGGCCTGGCTGAAGTGGCCTCCTCATCCCACCCCTAGAAGTACATGGTCCAAGGGTACTGATCACCCTACAGTAGGAATAGTTGCCTTACTCCCTCTTCTGCCTCCGAAGCATTCTGTGCTAAGAAAATGCTTTTAGTTAGGCACCCAGAAATCAAAGAAATAGGGCTCTACCAAGAATAATGTTCCATAAGCCCTCAAATTTAATAAAGAAGAAAGACTAGACTGTTCTGTGAAAAAATTGTGGACATCTGGAACTAACTGGAATTGTTGCTTTTAAGAGGAAATGAATAAAGCAAATAGGAGCTAGAATTCCTAAGAGTGATGGTGATAATCACATTACTTTGAAAGATTAATGAATATTATTTTCTGTAACAATAGTAATTCTGGAGGTGGCGGGCCAGCACGGGGCTTCTGCTGGTAAATGTTCTCCGTGCGAGTACTGTAAGTGAAGCCACCTCATTCTGTTGGGACTTTGCTCCAATAATCTCCAGCCAAATGCTCCATAAGTAATAAAGCGCCAATTGGAGAGGCATTTACCATGTCAGGGAAATGACAAAGGGCTTCAGCTGTCAGCCAAGAAATGAAATAAAATATCAGTCCTTAGAGTATGAGCTTTAAAGGAGGAACTTGATGCAAAGAAACCCAAACTGGTACTTCACAAGAGCCAGGCCGCTTCCTGGGAATGGCCCTGTCCACCGGAGGAAGGGAAAAATAACACTCTAGGTTCCCTGGAAGTTCTGAAGGGAGGGCCCTGTTTTTAACTGGTACTGAGCTCTGTGTGGGGGCCTGATGCTAAGCCATGCAGTAAAACCAAAACAGATGCAGATTCATACTTAGGAATGTTTGTGAGTTGTTTCTTCCTCAATATCCATGTGTCTGGCTAGAAGAAACAGGTTTCTCTATTTCTATCAGTAGTAACCCCTTGGCATATAGGCTAACACGTCTGCAAACAGACAAATAAAACCTGAATGGGGAATTTTTTTTTCACAATCCTTTTTATTTAGTTTATTGTCGTGGAAATGTCTTGCTTAATTCATTTTAAAAACTTCATTTTTGGAAAAAAAAAAGACATACAATAGACAAACTGAATACATCTGTATACCTTAAAGAAATTGAATAAATACTAATAACCTTCCCAAACAGAAAGCACCAGGCCCAGATGGTGAATTCTATCAAACATTTAAGAAAGAAATGAGACCAATTCCCTACAATTTCTTTGGGAAGATCGAAGGGGAAGGAATACTTCATTAACTCATTCTGAGACCAGCATTTCCCTAATACCAAAACCAGACAGAAACATATTGTTTTATGAGAGGAAACATTCTGATTAGTATCATGATATCAGCTAAGTTGTGGCACCATTTTGAGACCAATTGCTCAGAGTTTAAAGAGAAAAGAATTGAATATTTTAACTGTAGGCATTATGAGTTTTTTAAAAGTCAAAAGTTATTACAACTTTTCAAACTAGAAATATAAGGCCACTGAAGCCTCCTACGGTTTTAATTGCTAATAAGGCAAATATCGGTTGTTGTAATCCACTGCAATATTGTGCTTTATAGGATATTTGATCTTTATCTATAGTTCCTGGCTCACAGCTCCCCAAAACCTTGGAATTTCTTAAGTGTTGAGAGTGAAAAAGATGTCTTTTGTTATGTTAATAAGGTGACTTCTGGACCCCACCCAAGGGTGGGGCCTGACTGCCCTGCGATTAGAGGTTTGGAACTTTCAGTCCTACCCGCTTAACTCTAGGGAGAGGATAGAGATTGAGGTCAATTGCTATTGGCTTAGTCAATCACGACTATGTAAGGAAGTCCCATAAACACCCAGGACAGCTTGCTGGTCCTTTTTTCTCAGAGAGATTCCAAGTTGGGGAAGCAGAACACTTTCATGTTCCATCTTGAAGGCCCCAGCTGCACAAGGTCAGAAGCGCCTTGGTTTGAGACCTTGCCCTACGCATCTCTTCATCTGCCTTTGATTCGTATCCTTTTAAGATCCTTTGTAATAAATCGGTGAGTAATCTAGTGAGTAAATGGGTTTTCCTGAGCTCTGTGAGCCACTCTAGCAAATTATTCAAACCCAAGGAGAGTATCCTTGGAACCTACGGCTTGTAGCCTGTGGGTCAGGAGCACAGGTAATAATAACCTGGGCTTGCGACTGGTGTCTGAAGTGTGTGTGTGTGTGTGTGTGTTGGGGGCCGGGGTAGGAGAAGCAGTGCTCCCTTGCAGGACTGATCCCTTAACCTGTGAAAACTGATACTCTCTCCCGGTAGATAGTGTCAGAGCTGAGTTGAGGTCTTGGACACCTCGCCGGTGTCCGAGAATTATTTGTTGGTGTGGGGGACCGCCCCTCCTATGTTGGAACTGGGTCCAGGAACCCTTTACAGCCACATAAACTAAACAAAAGCTCCTTTTTTTTGGAACAGTAAAGGATTCTTTAGACAAAAAAGTGAGAAAAATCACTGTGAATTATTCTTAGCGTTGATGGGTCCATTTTTGCTCTGCCCTCATAAGGAGTCATTGTGTGGGTTCCAAGCACCTGTGGAAGTCCCTGGCTGGCCCCGGTTTGCGGTCCCTCTGGGTCAGGAAGCCAGCTTCTGGCTGCCTTAGGGGTTTTCATCAAAGATTTTTCCTCTTGGGCTTTTTGTCTATTTTACTTACTATTTTTCTCATTTTGTTCTTTTTCTCATTGTTTTATTTTTCTTTGCTCTTTTATTTAAAATTTTCTAATTAAAATTTTTTTCTTTCTCACTTTCCTCTTTATTTTCTTTTTTCTTCTTTTTCTTCTTTTTATTTTTATTCTTGCTTTTTCTCATTTTTCTCTTTCTCACTCTTTATTCTTTGTAAATTTTCTCATTTTTCTTTTTTCATTCTTTTTTTCTTTTTTTCCTTTTATTACAGGAGCAGAATATACAATATTCAGTATTCCCTTCTACATGTCCATGCAAAACCTGCTCAAGAAATTCCTCATCCTCAATCCTATCAAGGGAGGCCTTTTAGAGGAAACCATCAAGGATCCATGGACCAACATGGGCTATGGGGAGGAACTAAGTAATGCCTTCTGTAGAGTCAGTCCTCCCTGACTCCAAGGACCTTGGGCATCCTGAGTTGATCGTGTCCATGGGCTACACACGTAAAGGGATCCAGGACTTACCCATGAGCCAGAAGTATGATGATGTGATGTTCACCTACGTGCTGGCCGACAGGAGACCCGAGCTAGGGTACTACGCCATCACCCTGAAGCCCCTCCTTTGGCTGATCCCACCAATAGCTGCTGTCCTTACCCATCCTGCAAGGTACAGCACAGGGCCTCTGCCAACCCAAAGCAGCCGCGTTTCAGCGAACTCGCCATTGTCACCTTTAATTCCTACTCTGAAAACAGTCAGAGCCGCAGCACAGAAAATCAGTGGCCTCAGGAGGACCAGGCTCACAGCACAGCCAGAGTGCCTGCCAGTCCCCTGCCTGGCCTGGAGAGGAATACCAGCCCAGCAGAGCCCCCCAGCATGGCCCTGTGGAGCCCCAGGTGGAAACCGCTTCCCCCAGGACACACCCTCCAAAGGAAACCCACACTCGGGGCAGCTAAGGGGCCTGATCACCAGGATTTGCCTAATGGTGTTATCCCAGCCTCTCCCTCTGGCGGCAGCCAGGGCTGTCGGGGGCCACTGGGCAAATCTCAGGTCACTGAGAAAGTGATATAAACAAGAAGACATGTCAGGAGGTCCATGGAGCCAGCGAGATGGCGGGAGACTGGCCAGGCGCCGGACACAGACGGTCGTAGGGGGATGGGGTAAGAAGTACAGAACGCTGTGCGCATCGCCTGTGCTAACAAGGCCTGCAGCGGAGGGTGGGGGTGTGCGACCTGTCGACCTTTGTTCACAGGGTGCAGATAAGAGGATATCCGGCTCCACCATGACCTTCAAAAGCATAGTCTCCAAGATAACTGCTGAGCTTTAGGACTGCCGTGGGGCCACCTGGGAGCCCAGAGAGGCCCCTGGCCCCAGCTGCAGGCCTGCCCCTCGGCCCCACGTCGGTGGCCTTCAGAGACTGGACTGTTGCCCCTGAGGCGCTTCTAACCCTTTTTCTCTTCTCCATCCAGTCTCTTGTGTTTGTGGGGGAGGGAAAATGATTCTGTATAAATAAACAAAATTTACCATGTTCAAATAGAATAGTTTTAAAAACCTGCCCTGCTTTATTGCTACAGTTGTCACAAGGCACTCATCTACTACTTTACAAGAAGAAGGCCCTGGATGCTTCATAATACTCTTGTGACCCAACCGAAAACAAAAACACTTTCCTTGAGGGCAGTCCAAAGCCTAGTGAGACCTTCCTAAGAGCTGGACAAATGTCGATGAATTGTAAAAGGGATTACATTTGGAGCTGTGGCATTGGCTTTTCTTGCTGAGAAAACAAGGCCTGAGGGTCACATCTGTATGACAAATATTTCTATGAGGCAACCACTTCAGTATTTATAAGCCTAGAACAGTGACAGCATATTCTCACTCCTGGTGCACCCGCCCCTGGAGCCCCAGCCCTAACTGGGGAGCATTCACGGGGCTGGTCTTCTGTTAGGTCCAGACTCAACTTCTTGGGCCCCTGTGCTCCCTATCGATATCCTCCTCTCCACCTTGGGTCACCTTCCCCTCCCCAAAATAAACCTCCTTTTTTTTTTTTTTTTGAGTTCAAAGAACATTCCTTTATATTTTTGAAAGATTTTTTTCAACATTATTGAGGTATAATTGAAGTATACTAAACCTACAAATACTTTAAATGTAAAATTCTACCAGTTTTTACATACCTACGCTCATGAAATCGTGACTTCTCAACATGTCCATCATCTTCCAGTGTTTCCTATGTCCTTTTTGCCTATTTCTCCCTCCACTGCATCCCCAAGCAACTGCTGATCTGCTTTCTCTCTCTATAGATTAGCTTGTATTTTCTAGAGTGTTGTACAAATGGAATCATACAATATGTTCTCTCTCTCTGCCTGCTTCTTTCATTCAGTATGATTTTGAAATTCTTCGATATTGTGTGTATTCACACTGTCTTTATTGCTGAGTTGCATTCCATCATATGGATATATCGCGACTTCTCTATCCATTCTCTACTGGTGGATTTGGGTTGTTTCCGAATTTTGACTATAACAAATAAAGCACCTGGGAACGTTCGCATATGAATCTTTGGGTTTCATGCTTTCGTTTCTCTGGTAAACACGTAGGAATGGAACGGTTGGGTCATATGGTGAATATATGTTTAACTTTTTAAGAAATTGCCAAACTGGTTTCTACAGTGGTTGTACCATCTTACGCTCCCACCAGCAACGTATGAGAGTTTCAGTTGCTCCATGTCCTCATTGACGCTTGATATGATCAGTCATTTTGCATTCAGCCATCTCATGGGGTCTTGCTTGTTTCAATGCACAGCAGTTTAGCTACCTCTAGGCCTCACTTCCACCAAGGGGCAACATGCTTAGGTTTATAGAGAATAAGACTAGGTTATGCCTGTTGTGACGGTGAAGTTAATAGTGACCTTTTTACCTTCCAAAGTGTCCTGGTTTGGATAATAAAGTATGTGGTTTCTCTACATCTAATCAAACTTGCCGTACCCCTGGGTCGTACATCCACCACCACAAATGCCCAGCTAGGCATTCTGCTCCACAGAGACTTTTCTCTCTGCTAAAAGAGCTTTTCTTAAATTTTTTCCTTACCCCAACAGTATTACAGGAAGAACAGGGGCATAATGTAGTGTGTGATACTGGAGTTTGGGGGCAAGTGGAAGGGGTAGACGGAGGGGGTGAGACCTGTCCTGATGACCATTTGAGATGGATGCAGCCATGCTTGAGGTAGATGCAATCCTTAGCTTTCCCACACAAGAACCCAGAAATCCCCCTTTTTTGTTTGAGCTAGTTAGACTTGCATTCCTGTCACTTGCCATTAAGAGTCCTGACTAGTATGCATAGTAGGCGACTGTGCCTCAGAAAGGCAGTAGCATTTTGCCAAGCCTTGGCTGCCTCTCATTTCACATCTGAAGTACCTTCTACTTTTCCTGAGAGTTAGTTTTTTTTGCTGACCTAGTCCTGGTACTTGGTTGGGGCTGAAACTTCGGAGAAAACTAAATGCCCAGGGTCAAAGTATTCAACGGTTATCACCACATGGTTTGTTTTATCAAATGCCCTAGCTTTGCGTATCCACTCTAATGCTGCAAGCTCCATATTCTTTAACTAAATTGTCATTTCGTGGTACGATCCAAAAGCTTCTGAATTTTGAGAAGCAGCCTCCCTTTCCAACTAGCATTTCCTTCCTTAATGACTAGATTTAATACTTAAAGAAACATATCCATAGTTCCTCGGAGCGCTAAATATGCCAATGAGCAACCCCGTAAGTGACCTGTGTGAACACATCTCTAGTGGATGGCGTGTGCGCTCTCTCAGTAGCACAGTGACTTACTAGTGTTGTCTGAAGACATCTCTGTGTGAGCATTGCAAAGGTAATACTCTAGTGGATGAAAAGAGGCCAAAAGTGGGGGCAGAAGTTAAAAAGATCTCATTGAATCCCCTCTCGAACATTCTCAGACAGATAGGACTGCAGAACTGAGCGAGGCGCCTGACTCGCAGGGGTGCCTACCAACCGAGGATCGCCCTGGCCTGGCTCCAGGCCCACCGAAACAACTAAACTCGGCTGGTGGCGGGGTAGTGTCCGCCCTTCTCCTTTGTGGGGCTCGGCCCAAGTAGCGGGGCAGGTCTCGCCTCAGGGGAGACTAAAAGGCTTCCAATACGCACATCCAGCCCTCGATCCCAAGTAGCTGCCTTGGCTCAGGATCAGCAGACGCAGGGAGAGAACACCTACGACCTGCCACTGCCGCCTCGGCGTCAGCCCCGCCCCCTCAGTCTCTAAATCCCGCCTCCGCGCACCCGGGCTCCATCCCCACAGACAGGCGCTCGGGCCCGCCTGGACTAGCACGGCCCCGCCCCGTTCTGGAGGGCTCCGCCCCTGCACTTAGAGCCCCGCCTCTCCCACTTCAGGCTCCGCCTCCGCGCTCCGGCGCGCCATCCCCAGGGACACGCAGGTGGCCCCGCCCCCTAACCCGCCCCTGGTCTAGAGGGCCCCGCCCCCGCGCCTAGAGCTCCTCCCCTCCCACTTCAGGCCCCGCCTCGCGCTCCGGCCCCGCCCCCGCGTGCCCTCGGGAGTCCCGGGGAGGAGTTGCCAGGCGGGAGGAGGCGTGGCCGTGGTGCCGGCGGAGGCGCGGGCGGCGGGGCCGGGACTCCGGCTTTGACACGGACTGCGAGCGGGAGCCGCGGCGCGGGTGCTGGGCACTGGTTTGCGGTTCAGGCGGATCCTGGGTCCGAGTCGAGCGCGGGACTTTTTGCCTGGATCAACGCAACTGCCGCGACGCCGCAAGTCCTAGTGAAGCCGCAAGACTTGGTGCAGCTGCGGCGGTCGGATTTCGCCGCCGTTGCCGCCGCCCTGCAGCCCCGCGGCTCCTGCCGGCTCTGGGAGAACGACTCTGCGAGTTTCTCCCGCAGAAAGAGCCGGGACGCGCGGCCCAAGGCGGCGTGCGAGGGATCCCGTGGCCCAGCCCCTGACCCGCACCCGCGCGGGCACCAGAGCTGGAGGCAGGGGCCCAGCGCTGTCCGGGGCTGGGCTCCGACTTCGGAGCCGCAGGTGGAAGAAGGACGCCCCCGGGGAGCGGCCGAGAGGTGGGGCGCGGGGAACGGCGCGGGCCTGGTGGGGGTCCATAAACGCCTCCCCGTCCGCACTAGCGAAGACGGAATTCCGGCAGGAACGGGAGGTGTGGGCTGATGGGGATAGGTCTCCTTCCAAATGAAGCGACTTATCGCCTTTTTGGACGCCGATGTGATAAGCCCGGACCTCTCCAGGGAGAAATCCACATGGGCCAGGCTCGTGCGTTTGGGGTTCACGGACAGCCACCAGCCGGGGACTCCTGGTTAAGGACTCCAGCTCTAGGTAGGGAGTGCTAATGCAAACTGATTAACTGGCTCAATTGATTTGTGTGTTTATTAATTTGTTTTCCAGGTGGCCAAGTGGAAGGTACTTTTGGACGCTCTGGGCATGGAGATTGAGTGTTTGTGATAGGTAACCAGTCAGCCCCTGAATCCGGCACCTTGCCTTCGTGCCTGTGAGGTCTACTGGGCTTCCTCCCCAGCCAAAGAGTTCTTCTGCGGTGGTGAGGCCTTCCTGAGCCCCTGATCCTGGCAGGTCATGGGGAGCACCCTGGGCTGTCACCGCTCTATCCCCCGGGACCCTTCGGACCTGTCCCATAGTCGCAAGTTCAGTGCGGCTTGCAACTTCAGCAACATTCTGGTGAATCAGGAGCGGCTGAACATCAACACTGCCACGGAGGAGGAGCTGATGACCCTGCCTGGGGTGACACGTGCGGTGGCACGCAGCATCGTGGAGTACCGCGAGTACATCGGTGGCTTCAAGAAGGTGGAGGACCTGGCACTTGTCAGCGGGGTGGGTGCTACCAAGCTGGAGCAGGTCAAGTTCGAGATCTGCGTGAGCAGCAAGGGCAGCTCTGCGCAGCACTCTCCCAGCTCCCTGAGGCGGGACCTGCTGGCGGAGCAGCAGCCTCACCACCTGGCCACCGCCGTGCCCCTCACTCCGCGTGTCAACATCAACACCGCCACCCCAGCTCAGCTCATGAGCGTCCGAGGCCTCACGGAGAAGATGGCTGTCAGCATCGTGGACTACCGCCGCGAGCATGGGCCCTTTCGCAGCGTCGAGGACCTGGTGAGGATGGGTGGTATCAATGCCGCCTTTCTGGACCGGATACGGCACCAGGTGTTTGCCGAGAGGTCCAGGCCTCCGTCTACGCACACCAACGGGGGCCTGACCTTCACCGCCAAGCCCCACCCCAGCCCCACCTCGCTGAGCCTGCAGAGTGAGGATCTGGACCTGCCGCCCGGGGGGCCCACGCAGATTATCTCCACTCGACCTTCGGTGGAGGCTTTTGGAGGCACAAGGGATGGGCGGCCTGTGCTGAGGCTGGCCACCTGGAACTTGCAGGGCTGTTCCTTGGAGAAAGCCAACAACCCCGGGGTGCGAGAGGTGGTGTGCATGACACTTCTGGAAAACAGGTGAGGACAGGCACCACCAGGGGTGCCGGGCGTAGGGGTGCCGAGGGTAGGGGTGCCAGGCCGTGAAGGCAGCTCTCGCATGGCCTTATCTGTACATGCAAATGAGTGGACCTTTTGGGGAGTAGGGAGAGGGCAAGAGTGTTTCATCTGTGTTCTCCAGGCCCCAGCCAATATTGTCACCTGCAGCCGAGCTCTCCTGTTCCAGAATTTTCAGAATGCAGCTGTCTGGGCTGCATCGAACACGGTATATCTGAGATCAATTCATAATCTGGGGAGTAGGTAGAGACTGTGTTGGTGTTGCTACAGAAAATGTTAGACTTTATGGGTTTACATCACATCAGGCCCTCAGAGCCTGGGAACTATTGCACAGTTTTGCATGTGAGAAAGAGCTAGTAGAATTTTTATTAATGAGAGGAAAGGTTACATTCGTTTCACCAAATATGTCTATTTGTGTGCACAAAGTCATCTTTAAGATCAGGTATTTGCAAACACAAACACTGTATATTTACCAAAATGCTGTGAATGAATCACTCTTCATTCTTTTCCCTTATTTAGCCTGAAGTTGGTTTTCAGGCCCACAATTGCAGCTCTAAATGTAGGTAACCTCTTCTGTTCCATAGTCAGAAAAGGTCAAACTGACGTGCGGTGAATATTGGCCAGCGTTTCCCATTTGAACTACAAGAGAAGAGACTTATAGGATGAGCTCTAATCAGTGTTTACATTATTCACAACGCTGCTCTCTGTAGGAACTTCCGCTAACCCCGCATAAAACAAAGCAATATTATTGTACCAGTAACTCCTGCTGTTAGTAAAACAGTGTATTGTATAATGTAATCAGCACTGGGAAGGAAAGAGATATTTTTAATGGTCCCTTCCAGGTCAGAAATTCTCTGATCCTGATAGAGAGAGATTTTGCACGCTCCCTCCCCCCAGAGGTGTAGTATGCTGTGGCCACTCTCTGCTTTCCCTTGTACTGGGCTGTTGGTGACAATGACAGGGCAGCAGTTCTGTGATATGAGGTGAGTTGGGGAGGGGGCTGGGAATCACAGTTCATGTGGGAGAAATTCAAGATAAATGGGTGAGGAGAAAACCAGGTCACGGTGTTTCTCTGGCACCATCTCAGTGGCACACTGTCCTCGAGGGACAGTGCATCGGCTCAGAGAACCGGACCTGGGGAGCCCCTGCGTGCTGTGTCCCTTGTTTTGCCTCGTAACTCACTCCTTTCATAAAATCATCTTGTACACAGGTGAGAACTGGACCCGGCCTTGGGAGATATTTATCAGGAATGGCTTGAAAATTGTTCTCTTCATCCTTAGCGGCGTGGGTGCCGGTATGGGAAAGGGGAGGGGCGGGGGGAGGAGTGGCTGTTTAATTCCCATCATGAGTTTCCTTAAGGCTCATTTTGGCAGGGTGGATCAGGATCAGAAGTCGCTCAGTGAGAATGACAGACTGGGCAGCCCTTGCCTATTTACCGTGACAGTGATTTTTCAATTATGGTCTCTGGACCAGCATTGGCATCAGTGACTGACTCAGAAACTCTGGGCTTCTGTGTTTTCTCACGCCCTCCGGGTGGGTCCGATGCACTCTGAAGTCTGAGTCCCATTGTACTTTGTGTCAGGCAGTCAGCTGTCCCTGCGGGTTGCTCTGTAAAGCGCCTTCCCCAATACTGGCTTTTCTGACAAGGTCGGTGAATCCGTCTGGAGCTTTCTAGGTACTGTGTGTTTTGTTTGTTTTTTGATTGTTCTGATCACCCCTGTAGTTATTCAACCACATGATGTTCTTTCTAGTCAGGTTAGGGGGCTTATTCTGCTTCTAGAACAGATGAATACGGTCCCAAGTGGGCCCCCCTGCAGCGTGGGCCTGAGGCAGCCCGGGACACTGGAGGAGCCCTAGCGACTCTCGTCCAGCGCGAAGTTCGGCTTGGTCCTGAAATCTTTGGATTTCCTGGAGGGATGATTTGTTGAAGACATTTAACAGCTGTCCTCAGGCGAGATGCCAGACGAACTTGTCCAAGCCCAGTAGGGTGTACAAGGGGGCACCTGGAGGTAACCGGGGAGGCGACCTATATCCCTATCACA
Source organism: Pteropus alecto (assembly GCF_000325575.1). Lineage (NCBI taxonomy): Eukaryota > Metazoa > Chordata > Mammalia > Chiroptera > Pteropodidae > Pteropus > Pteropus alecto. The sequence goes on from NW_006436282.1 coordinate 25,426,556, forward strand.
TTCGTCACACTTGGCCACTTCTGTTGTGCTGTGAGTTGGTGGTTCCCTTTGTCTGTTCACAATTTGTTCAGTGTTCTGGGGACTCTTAGCACTTTGTTAGTGTTTGGTAAACATGAAGTAATAGGCTTAGGGCCTGTGTGACTGTCTAGGGCACCAAAAGACGGCTGGCTGTGACAGAGTGGATCACGTGTCCTCAAAACAGCCGTGCACCTTCTGCAAGAGCTGTGTGTTCCTCCTGATTCACCAAACTCTCTTGCGTTCCAACCGATCCCCGTGTTAGTAAGAGGAAATACATTTCGTTTGAGCAAGAATGGATGCAGGTAATTTTCCGAGTGGCTCATTTCCATATATGTGTGACTTCTGGGTACGCCTTCCTGTTTTCCAACAGCATTCACATTCATTTGATGCCCCAGTATCTCCAGGAAGTGGGTGAGTCTTGCACTTATTAATGATTCTCCATCTCTGGGTGACGAAACTAAAAGCAAAGGAGTTAAGTGACTTGGCTCCGTCCCACAGCTTGTTAGTGACTCAACGGGGACTAGGACCCGGACCTTCTGACTTTAGACCTGTGTTCTCTGTGTGCATGCTGTGTTTCGTGAGCATGTCGTCTTTTTCTTGCCTCTTGTACAGGCATCCCACACTCTGCCTATTCAAGGGCACTTGCCAAGTTGTGTGCTAGTCACATTTTCTTAAATCCATTATAGAGGTCTTCTTATAGAGGTCTCTTGGCTCCGCCTCTTCTGTATTAAATTAGTGAAATTCCTTAACCTCTCCAAGTCTCAGTTTTTCCATCTGTTAAATGTAATTAATGGGGAGTGGGGGGGGGCGGGGGAAGAAGAGAAAAAAGAAACCCTTGAGCACTTCTTTTGCAAAGGAAATAGCCAGCTCTTTGTTTTCTCCTTTGTGGATTTGCTTTAGTAGGTGTGTTTTCTTAGAAGAAAGGCATCTGTGTGGGACTCTAAAGGGTTAGAGTCCTTTCTTGCCCTGAGATGCTGCTGTGTTGGTGGACTAGCAAGTGTGAGCTACAAGAAGCCACGTTTTTGCAGGCAAAGGCTGATGTAGGGCAGCAGAAAACTGGATAATCATACCGTCACCAGGAGCCGTCAGGGATGGTGTAACAGAGCTGACAGGTTTCCTCAGATTCCTTTGCCAAATCTCAGTCTTAGGCAGTGTTTTTCCTTGTTCAGTATTTATGGAGCAAGACTCAGAGAGGAATGCTTCTGCTAAAATCCTCGCAAAATTTGGTGATAGCCAATATGTGGAATGAAGACTTTAATTTTCATTTTCGTGGGGGTTTGTTTTGTTTTGTTTTGTCTTGTCTTGTTTTGCTGAGTAGTTGTGCTGTTTTGAAAAGCCCTTTTGGTTTCTGAAAGGATCAGCCCTGGGGAACTGACAGATCATCTCCAAAAGAAATAAGGAGGTTTCATATTCCATTGTGCAATTTCTCCATGGCCTCCATCCGAAAGGAAGGCGAGTGTCCGTCTGGAACCTTACAAAGGTCTAAATCTGTCTTCTTGCCATATGTCTGTCTGAAGTATCAAAGACAAGGTGAATTAGTGCCTGGCGACACACACCGATTGTGAAAAAAGGGATTTTAGTATATCGGGTTTGATTAGCAAAATCAATATAGACACAACTTATCTTGATTCATTCATTGACAAATACATGTTGAGTGGCTGCTGTGGACACGCACAGGCTAAATTCAGGAGTCAGCCTGGCCTTGTTATTCAACAGAGTTAAGTAAATGCAAATCAGCTTGTGTGGCTCACCTTTGAAACAGCCTGGGAAACCCAAATTTTGGGGGGAAAGCCACTGGGTTTGATTGATATCTGGTTGTTTTCCCCGTATGAATATGGGGGTCCGTCCTGGGAGTTGAAAGGTGAATGGATATAGCCAGACATAACATTTGGGGACAAAGTGCCCAGCAGTCTCCTTAAAGTAAAAAAATGTGAAATCTATTTTCACAGCTGTGGAAACTGAGGCTCAGAGAGACTAAACAGCATCCGCGTGGCCTTCGGACATGTAAATGTGGGAGTCAGGATTCGAAGCCAGGCATCTGTCTCCTTTCAGAACAGGGAGTGGGGGTGTCTTTTCCCAGACTCTGTGTCCTTCGACCGACCCCTGGCCCACCTGCTGTTTCCTCCCCATCTTGGGTCTTAGACTGGCCAGGCTTCACCTGCACCACCCGGACTGCGGCAAAGCCCCGGAGGCCTCTGCTCCCTTCCTGTTTTTGTCCCTCTGAAGGACCAGGCTTATGGCCAGAGGTAGAGCAATGCGGAGGGCGTTGCGGCCCCTCAGTGTGTCTGTGACCTTGGCTCAGATGTGACCTCGGCTCAGCTCCAGGGTGGAGTTCTGGTTTTCTGAGCCAAGGAGCTCTGGGTCGTTTCCGGAGGGAAAGGTGGTCAGTCGTAAGGTTGCCGCGGATCGCAGGCGAAGGCGGTGCGGACGGCAGGCAGTCCCGCTGTGGGCACAGAGTGGGGTTTATTGCACCCAAGGGAAGGATGTTCCCCTTTGTCTTTCGGGAAAGCTGGGCCCATGTGGGATCTGGTTTTGGAGGACTGATTTCCCCAGGGGGCTAGTCATTCCTTTATGATTTGCTCATTCATCCAACAGATGTTTTTTGAGCTCTCACTAGGTACCGGGTTCTGTGTCAGCTCCGGTAGTAAAGTGGAGAACACGTCACAGTCCCTGCTGTCATGGAGCTTCCGTGTTAGGTGGAGAGACGAACAGGTCGTGGATGAATAATTACAGACAGCGGCCGATGCTGAGGAGAATGGAGGTGAGCTGAAGAGAAACCTGTCGAGGCAGACGGGGGTCAAGGAAAGCCTCACCTGAGAGCCGATGGATGCGAAGGAGCCAGGCCTGGAGAAAGCGGGGGACGAGAGTGCGCCATTGGCAGAACCAGCAAGTGCAAAGGCCCTGAGGCTGCTTGTTCCAGACGGAAAGCCGGGTCCCAGGAGTGGCAGGTGGCTGGGGTTGCAGGGACAGGTAGCACCTGGTGGGTGGGGCCTCCAAGGCTTTTATTTTAAGAGCAGAAGGAAGCCACAGAGGCTTGGAAACCGGTGGATGAATGGCGTTACCAGCTCATCCTGGCTGCCGGGGATCCCCCGGGAGTGGGCCCTGGGAGTCGAGTAGAGAGGCTGCTGTCAAGCTGGAAATGACGGTGGCTGGAGAGATGGGGGAGCGCGTGGCGATGAGAGGATCTCGTAGAGGTTAACACTGCGAAGACTTGGATATTGAATATTGGATATTGGATATTGGATATTGGATATTGGATATTGGATATTGGATATTGGATACACTTGGCGTTTTGGATATTGCAGGGATTAACCAGGCGGCTTCCTGGAAGACTGGCTCAGAGGCATTTAAGAGACCCAGGGGTGACTCGCCCGCCTCGGCGTTGTGTAGGCAGGACGCAGCTTGCCGACCTCCCCCCAACCCCCCATGCCATGTTGTGTTGCTCTGGGCAGGTGTGGGATCTCACTTCATAGTGGATGGAGAAGGAGCCCAGTGGTCTGGCCTCTGTGCAGACCGCGGTCTGGCAAGGCGACCCGCTCTTTAGTGTCAATTACCTGAGGAACAAGGGCATATCTGGGAGGTTTTAGTTAACCATTTCTATCAAAAGACAGCTGAAGCACAGAGATCTGTTACTTGCCTGATGGTTCCAGAAGCGTGTGGCCTCAGCATAGGGGAAGGCTGAGGGGACAGGACCAAGTCACGTGGTTGGGAGGGAGCCAGTCTGCAGGGGAGGTTGGGGTCCGAGCGGTGTGATGGCCATCGGGGTGAAAGTCAGTGCCCACCCCTACCCCTCCCCCGACAAGTGACAAGTTGGAAGTCACTTTCCCACAGCCAGGGGGCCAGGCTGGCCTGCCACCCAGGCTTGTAGCTGAAATGTTCAGATGGGGACACGTCGAGCTCCCACACACGGCGCCTCCCAGGAGAGAAGAACAGCGAGGGGCGTGTTATTTTTATTTCGATATTACCCTACCTTACAAAAGATGTTATCCTAGAATTCTTTAATAATGATCTCTGCCAATAAAAATCTCTGCCAGTAACAAATAAAATGATGCATTTTGCTAAAATCTGATGTGCTCGTCACAGACGCATGGCTCGTGTGTGGCCAGGTACAGCTGAGCGGAAGTTCCACACCAGTGACTTCTGGCTTTACTTCTAGCATCGAAGCAACCCAGGAGATGCCTCAGAAAATGCCCCGCTCCCCCTGCAGGCTCGTAGACCTCAACAGGTGTCTAGGGACCTCAGAGGCTGCCCGACCCTGTTCATCATGACCATACACAGGCCTGGTCTGGACAGCAGTTTTTAGTGTAAGGCTTTGATTGACAGCTGCCCAACAGCTGCATTCCAGGGGGTGGGAACTCTGGGGACAAGTGCTCAGAGTAGACGTTTCGTTATAAAGAGAAGTCCTGAATCCTTCTACCGAACTCTGGGATAGAGAAACCCTGGGTTTTCTCTACCGAGTACGGGTCCCTTACTCTGTTGCTTCGTTGTTTGTTTCCAAACCAGCCCTTGTTTCCTGTAAATTCTATTTTGGTTCAGTCATTACCTGATTAAGCTGTTCAGCTGGGCCTTCAATTGTTCTCTCTGGAGGCTGCTGTGAACTCCTGAGATACAGCGCCTCAGCCAAGAGAGTGTTGTTCCCGCAGCCGCGTGGAAGGTTATGTGCGTTTGGGGTGTGGTTTTATCATGTTCTAGGGATCTAGATCCTGTTTGCTCACCCAGAAACTGGAGGGTGAAATCAGTACTTCGTCTTTCTGGGCCTGGGCTAAAAGGGTGGTGTCTTTTAAAGTGGGAGGTCTCGGATGGATCGTTTTTTAAAATACTGATTCAATCAATACTCTACTAAAAAAACCCCTCAAGAACATATTTCCTTCCTTCCTTCCTTCCTTCCTTCCTTC
>NW_006436282.1:25431557-25440268 GCF_000325575.1 Pteropus alecto
TGTTTTCTTCCTCATCACTTTTAATTGGGTGAACACAACTGAGTGAAGAATGTATTTTCAATAAGCAAATTTGGTCTGACCTAAATTTTTTTGCACCATCCCTTTTCTAAAATAAGGGAAAAGTAAAGATTTCTATGATTTCAAAGTACCGAAGACTGGCCTTAGGCCTTGGGCTCGTCTGCCAGGAGACCCGGACTCCGTCTTTCCTTGGAGGGTGGTCTCTGCAGCTTCGGGTCACTATGTCGCTTTACTAGTTATTTCTTTACAAAGCGGTTCCCAGTCGTTTTGGTTTGAGGACTCATTTTAAGCAGCATAGTCCTGCATGTCCCTTCCCCACGTCATGGTGGCGTCCACGTGGTAGTCATACTGGGAACGAGGAGAATGATCATTAACACTGACGGTTACTGTGGCCGAGGCCCAGAGCTGGGCAGCTTGACTTGTGGGTAGCATCGTTCACCCTCTTTTACAGATAGAGGACAGACGGCTCAGGGAAACAGAGTTATTTTCCCCAGGTCACACAGTTTTTAAGTGGTGGAGCTTAGATCATAACCCACACAATTAGACTTTAAAGTCTGATGATAAAAATCTACCCTGAGTTCATTAATGCTTTTCCGCATATTTGTATTTTATTCATCACGCCAGCCTGCATACCAGACTAGATGTTCTCTTAACCAATTCGTTTTGCATTCCCTAGGTCATGATCTTTCATAGGTATGCTGATATATAAATGATATCGTGTGTGTGTGTGTGTGTGTGTGTGTGTGTGTGTGTCTGTGTCTGTCTGTCTCGTACTTGTTTCTTCAGAGTAGAGCAAGAATATTTGCAAAGCCATTGGAGTGCAGGATCCTATAAACTTACGACTTTCAGTCTTTTACAGTTGTCTTGCCCACACCTATTTTGAAAGCAGTTTCTTTAAACAACTTGCTGTTATGGAAGCTTTCCAAGCGTTCATCTTAGTTTTCTTAGGAACAACTTCTCCTTCTGCTCACTCCTCTTTCATCAATCGATGTCACATTTTAGGAGACCAGAGTAATATGTTCAACGGGCACAAACAAGCCTAGGGACAGACACAGCTGACCCTGGGGAAGCACATCGTTGATCTACCAAAGCGAGGTATAGAAGCAAACTGGATGATGAGTAAGAGCCAAGACCACAAGACCCCCAGGAACCCTGAGCTCAAATACAGTGTTTGTGTTCATCAAAACAGCTATGATATTTTTATTGGTTGATTGTATTGATAAAGGTTCTATATTTAAATGTATACATTTCTTCTAAATCACAAAAGTCCCTTCCAACCCTGAAGCTTTTTCCACAGATAGAGAAAATGATCACTATTTCTACCAAAAGCCTTCATTCCAGGAAGGAAGGTGTCATTGTTGTAGGTAAAGGGTGTATTTTTCCTTGGGCGGCTGTAACACAGCACCACAGACGGGGTGGCCTAAACAACAGACATTTATTTCTTATGCAACTGTACATTTATTGACTATTTACTTCGTCCTAAGTGCTGTTGCTAAGACTTTTACAGTCATTAACTAACTTGATCTTCACACCATCCCAGTAAGGTTGGTAAAGTATCTCCGCCTTACACATAAGGAAACTTATCTTAAAGAATTTAAGTACACACGCCGGAAGTCACATGGTCGATGAGTGGGAAGCAAAAATTCAGAACCAGGCAGAATGACTCAGAGCCCAGACTCTTTTACTCAACTCAGAGGCAGAGAGCCCACAAACCCAGAGATGGGACCAGGAGGTCAAGGAAGGGGACAGTTGTTCCATGGCCTTCTTATATCTAGAAAGTATGAAGGGACAAGTTTAACGGAGGGTACTCCCAGGAGTGGGTGGATGGAAAACCAGAACAGCTACTAAGTGACTAACGGGCAGGGAGGGCATGGCCCTTTGTCTGTGATGCTCTTTACACAGCAGAAATGCTTAGCTTCGATGTGGTCAAATCGTTCAGTGTCTCTTAGAATGCTGTTTACTAAATCTCATCTCTGCCCAAGTTTGCTCTTACGTTTTCCTCTTGGCATCTCAGTTTTATATAGTTTTATCTTACGCATCTAAGTTTTTAATCTCTCTGGAGTCTGCCTTTGAGTAGGAATGCAATAGGGATCCAGTTTTATTTCGTTCGGTTTTCCCAGTCCCGTCTATAAACAGCATCTCCTTTCCCCACCGATTTGGCACGTGTCATTTGTCACGTGTCCATCACGTTTCATGGTCTGTCTCTCTGTGCTCCTGTGCCATATTCCCATACTGCTTCTAATATGATGCATCTGGTCGGGTGAGTTCTCTCCCTTGTTCTTCCTCTTAAAAATTTGCCTAACCATATAAATTTTAGGATAAGTTCGAGTTTCTCGAACATCCTGATGGAATTTTGATTGGAATTGTATCGACTTTACAGATGACATTTTTGAACATTTGACATCACTGCAATGTTAAGTCACCTGTTCCTTGAATATCTATATTTTTTCGTTTATTTAAGTCTTCTTTTGGAACTTTCAGTAGAATTTAACATATTTGCACGCGAAGGTCCTGTGCATTCTTTCTGAGGTTAAATCTTAGATATTTTGATTCCCTATTTTTAAAACCCCCAGAGAATGAAGTTTCACAGTTTCGCTCTGTTCTCGTTCCAGTCTTTAACTGTCCTTATTACCACAGTGCTCATCCCCTGCCCCCTTTATTTGTAATTTAGGCCCATTTAAAAAATTTTTCCTAGTAGAAGTGAAAACCAGCCTTTCAGAACCTCTTTGAGGCTCACTTAAATTTCTTTGTATATTGGGTGACCTCAGTTCAACCTCCATCCACCTTATATTCTTGCCCTGACTAATTTTAGTTCATTTTGCCTTTTTCCATGATTCATATTTTTCAAGTATAAATTAATTCCTGAATGCACTTTAAGTCCTGCTTGTATGAGTAGATATACAAATATGAGCGGACCCAGCAGAGTAGACCAGACACATGGCAGCTGGCTTAAACAAACAAACAAAAAATGTAATGACCACAAATTATAAAGGTTTAAATTTAAATTTTTATTTGTGCAGAACAACTCTAGCAGTGAGTCAGACTTTGTCCTAGGTCAGATTTGAGATCAAAGACCTTGGGATTATTTTTTTATAGTTCAAAATCATTTATCGAGTCTCATTTTTATAAATCTTTTGCTTCTCACGTGTCCACGGATTCCTGTGTGTGTGGCCGCAGACATATGTCTGTACACGCCTCCACCCACAGAATGTCTGGGTATGTGCGAGCTATAAATATACCTGTATTTTTAAATGGATCTTTATCTTTAGTGTTAATTACTTCTTTGCTTCTTCCACTTTCGCAGTAGAGTTCGGAGGATGTGCATGCAGTTGGCCATACACTTCCTTCTAACTAACTATTTGTAAACTCTCCTCTATAGTTAGCTCCAGCCAAGCCCAATGGCATCTGGTATCTGATTTCACCTACAAGCAACCCAGGTGAAAATTAGAAATTTCTTTTTTTATAACCGGTTTCAAAAAGACCTGGTAGCTGCTAAAGTCAGAGCCAGATGCCATGACCTCTGCCTTTTGCGTAGTTCAAAGACAGACTGTTTTGGTACCCAAATAGGGGCCTTTAGTTTTGATATGAAACATTTAAGACATACAAAAAATATAAACGATATTTGGACCCTTTTCTCGCCTCTTGTCTGTGGTTTTGCTTTCTCGAGGACCCAGAGCCCTTCTATCCGACCGTCATTCTTCTAGGCCCCTCCCACCCCACTCTTTCTGTGCTTGGGAAATTTTCTTTCTTATGAGACTTGGTGGGCAGCAGAGTCCGCCACCCATGGGGAAGCTGGAAGTGCAGAGGCTGACTCTCCCAGCATCCCTTGCAGCTAGGGCCTGGAGCCTCGGTGGGTCCGTCCTACTCTGCGTTGGTCGCCAGTGGCACTGAGAGCGCAGGGAGTATGAAGAGCTCGATCCGGCCTTCGGGACAGGATCTGGTTCCTGGGCCAGCAGAGACAGCGTGGCCGGTCACCATGTCCTTCAAGAGCCTGGCTTTCTCTTTGCCTTCTGACACAGGGAGTGTGAAGAGCTCGGTCCGGCCTTCGGGACATGATCTGGGCCAGCAGAGACAGCGTGGCTGGTCACCATTTCCTTCAAGAGCCTGGCTTTCTCTTTGCCTTCTGACCATTTCACCAGGTAAATGGTACATACCTGGCCCATGTCCAGGCCCTGTACGAGTGTGCACACCTGGGTCACAGGAGGTCAGTTACATGTCTCTAGAGTCTTCTTCCTAACACACATCCATTTTTAAGATGCCAACGTAACAGTCAGCTAATCAGGAAGGGCTGAAATTCACCTTCATATCAAAAGAAGGATGTGCTTTAGAGTGGGGTCTCCCACCATGGCAATTTTGATTTTTAAAAAAATTTTTCATTTTGAGGTTATCGTAGAGGCACATTCTATTGATATTTGGGGCCAGATAATTCTTGGTTGTGGGGGCAGGCCTGTGCATTGTAGGATGTTTAGATGCCAGGAACACCCCCTTTCCCAGGGGCGACAACCAAAAATGTCTCTAGACATTGTCAAATGAATGTCCCCTGGGAGACAAAATTGTCCCTGGTTAAGACTCACTCCTCTAGAGCCATTTATCAGAAAGCCATAAAGAGTCGTGTGACCACTTGGGGATCATGGCTCAGGCTGGCTGGTTTTCCTTGGCTTCGGTGGACGTGCTGGACCCTGAGGCCTGGCTGGGCAGGAGAGAATGGAAGCCACAGGGTCTGAGAGGTCGAGGACGTGTGTGTGGCTTCTTGCAGCTGAGGCACAGAGGCGGGGTGTCCAGTTTCAGCTGCAGAGCATGTCGTGTTGAGGGAGGTGGCGGGACAGAGCCGGAGCAGAGGGCAAGGCTGAGGGGGTGAGGCCCAGGGCCCCTCAGTGGGACCACCAAGTGAAGGAGGAACTCGGGAACCTCAGACTGATCCACCGCCCTGGTGACGAGGTTGCCCCTAGGACGGGCTGGGGTTGGGGATGTGGAAGGGCAGGATGCCAGGCCAAGGCCCCACGGAGGAAAAGAGTTTCCTAAAGAGGACCAAGCCAGGCCTTGGGGTGGGGGTCGTCAGCGTACTTCCTGGATGGCCGTTCACTTTCGGAGCTGCCTGGAGAGAACCCCTCCCCCACACAGCCCGGGCAGAGCAGGATTTGGAGGAGGGAAAGAAGAGGTAGGGTTGCTTATTCCTGACCCTTGTTCTATGGTAGAAAAATTAGAGTGTCATGGGAGCCCAGTGACTTCTGCAAGTTTTCTTATTCAGTGGTTATTTGCATAAAATTATTTCCATTCACATGCTAGGAGACACCGCTATTACAGTTGTGAGCATGTAGGTAAGATGTTAGCAGGGTTTGAGATACTCAAGAATCAGCGTTCATACTTCTATGAGGGAGATTATAATTTTTCCTTAGTAATGACCCCCTTACAATAAAAATGAAAACTTAGTTGAAATGAAATATTATTTTTTTGTATACAGAGAAACATCTCAAATTAAAAAACATAATTGTATGTGACTTTAGATCACGCTTACTTGATATGCGTTTGACTCTATTATAAATATAATCCTAAATAAACTGCTAATGCCAAAAAAAAACAGAATAAATCATTTTCAGTGAGAAAAAAGAGGTGGGAGGAAAATAGCATATGGCATAAAGTTTTATAACCTAAAAATAAAACTGTCTGGTTCTCCTCAAGTAGCTCTTCAGTACATTGAATGTCTTCAGGGGAAAGGAAAATACTAAATCCAGAGACAATTCAATATATTTTGATTTAGCATATTACTGCCTACATTTTTAGAGATGGAAAGTAGACCAGTGGTTGGGGCCGGGGGCAGGAGGAGGGATCGACTGCGAACGGGCACGAGGAGAATTTGGGGGAGGAGCAAATGTTCCCAGCTGGACTGTGGTGATGACTGCACCACTCTAAACTTACTGAAAAATTGTTGAATTTTGCACTTGCTATGGGCGGCTTCCATGGTACGTAAATTTTAGCTCGCTAAAGCCATCAAAGCGTTACGCTATAAATGACGTCTTATTCGACTTCTTGATGGTTTTTATGTCTCTTTGTTTTGTTAGTCTTTTCAAGAACTGTCTGACTTAAGTCATTTAAATTCTCCGTGCCTCATCTTCTTCTCTTGGAAAATGGGGGTGACGGTGCCCCGACCCAGAGCTGGTTGGGACGAGCGAGGGAGTTAGTTAAGTGTAAAGCGCTTACAACATCCCCTGCTTCCTGGGATCACGGTCACCGCTGTCATCGTCGTCCTGTTCCCGGCTCTTGTCATTTTCTTCTTCGTCTCGGCCTAGGCCTCGCTCCGGGCCAGGCCGACCGCAGAGCCTTCCGCCCCCTCCTCTCCACACGCCGCCGTCAGTGTGACTTCTGAAAGGAAAACCCAGTCTCTGAAAACGCTGCCGAGGTGGTCCCCCATGGCGCTTTAGATGGAATTCAGACTCCCTGTGCTCACGCGCGCGTGCGCACGTGCACACACAGACACGCGCACATACAGACACACGCACACACACACACAGACACACGCACACACTGTGGCCCCTTCTGGGTCTCCTCCCTCCTCCCAGGCTCTCCCGCCGTCTCTCAGCCCTCGATGCTCCTGCTGCTCAGCAGCCCTTCCAGGTCCCCGTCTGGGCTCCTCCCAGGCCCTTTCCTCCCCTTCTCTTTCTGTAGGTGCCAGTGTCTGTGAGGCTCCCGGAGAAACCAGCCCAGAGCCCATCCGAGGCCCTCTCAATCTGGGACCCCCCGCCCACACCCCCGCAAGTCCTTCTGACTTGTGATAACCGTGACTCTTCACATCCCCACCATGAGCCCCTGACATGGAGCGTGCCCTCCTGCCCCGGGCTGGTCATGGCTCCCAGCACAGGGCCGGGGCCTGGGCCAGCAACCCTTGAAGAGCAGCCGTGTCTCTGCAGCGTCGGTTTGCCTTGCTGTTCATTGCTGCAGGGAGATACCGTGATCCCAGAATGTGTTCTGTTCATCTGAGAAAGCCCTAGGTCTAGAACCTTTCCTTAAGGTTTTTGTTCAAGAGAAAACTCCTTTTTGTCTTCCAGAGGTTTGACTTAAACTAGAAAAGAGATTATGGCCTTGGCCTTCTGCAGGGTGTTACTTTTCCAAAAGGGAAGATCTTCTCCATCTGATCTCCTGGGATCTTAAGTTGGACATGCTTTCTTGTGGGGAATAAAAGAACTTATCCATTAACCATCTGCTAATCTGCCGACCAACTTTGTCCCTGTGGGGATTCTCTTCATTTTTTTTTTGCCACATATATTTTAAAAACATATTTACATAAAGCAAAGTTCCAGTTTTCATCCGAGGGGTTCAGTGGTTTACCATGCCCCCCGGTAATCAGCCTTGCCCTCCCCCACCACTGCTAGGCCAGTGGGGACTGGAAATTCCCTGCATTTCTATTTATGTGAATATCATCTCCTCCTTTTCACATTTTTATTTTATAATGTGCGTAATATTACATTAATACGTCTGTATAATTTATCACTAAGTTTTCTATGTGTGTATATGGGCTACATGCTCAGGAATTCTAATAGTGCTGTAAGAGTGGTTGAGGGAGGGATGCATTATTTTACAATTAGGAACGTTATGAATACACAGAAACCTATCTGTATGCAGTGGTTTGCAGACCTTGAGCATCAAGGTCAGCAGAAGCTTTTCCTTGAAGGAAATTGGAGGTAGAACTCCATCCAGTACAGGCGCTGTGCCCAGAGGTGTGAGGGTGGGGGCTGGGGCCTGGGGCCTCGAGCAGTGGCGCTCAACCCTCTTTGTGCTTCAGTCACCTGGGACACTTTCAAGCCCCTCCCATCCCCCCTCACTCCCTCCATCCCCCCACCTCCCGCCGCCCTCGCCGCCCTCGCCAGACCCACTTCCGCCCCAGACATCCCTCCCCGGCCAGGGGCGGGGCGGGCGTGGGTGTTCTCCCTAGAGCACCCCAGTTGGTTCTAAGAGGGGCAGGTTGACACGCTCTTCTCCCCAGTGGTGACCGGTGATTCCAAGACTCCAACCTCAGGCACGTGGATAGTAGAACTGTAGAGCAATAGGAAATGCCCTGTGATGCCTCTTTTCCACCCAAAATAAACTCCTAGAGAAAGGACTTAGGTAATTGGCAGGGTGCAGGACGCTTAGAACGCTCGTGCAGCACCAGGAGGAAGCCATGGGGGGGATAATTCTCCACCTGCGCAGGTGGCGTTACAGTCTCATCCGAGTCCTCATTTGTCTTGTCACTACCAGATGTCACATTCTGTTGGACCCTTTCTTCTTGGCCCAGTCAGGGTTGACGGGAGATGACAAAGGTGATGGGGCAATAGCCATTTTCTTCCTTCACGTCCTGCCCACCCTCTCATTTCCCATTCGGGACAGTGGCAGAGAAGTATCCGGAAAGACTGCGGGGTCTCCCCGCTCAGAAACCAGGGCCATGGTGCCCCTCCCTGGCGCTGCCGTTGGAGTGCTGGGGGTTCTGCGGCTATGCCCTTTTAGCTGTGTCTCGTTCTAGACCAGGGCGGTAGGCAGAAGACACTGTCATAGCCACGGTCAGGACACACACCTGGTGGCTCTCGTGATAGCCCTAGTGGCAGCGATTTCAGGAGCCTGTGTGTGTCTGCCTCCATTTCTCACGAATGCCAGCTCATCCTCGGGGCCCAATTTAAAATCCTTTCCTCTGGTAAGCTGGTCCCTGTCTTGGACGAATCGGG
>NW_006436282.1:25440302-25460983 GCF_000325575.1 Pteropus alecto
AGCATCGGTCATAAATCCGGTCAGTTCTGCCCCAATCTGTGTCCTGCTCTGCAGGCCCATCTGCATGCACCTGGCCTTGTGCACTAGGGCCCTCCCCGCCCCTTACTCGTCTTCTGGCCTCCACCTTTTCTCACCTTGCTGGCTCCAGAGTGACTCGGACAGTTAAAGCCAGCCTGTGACTCCGTCACCCCTATTGCCTTCAGCAGCACTTCCTGACTTGCGGTTGGATAATCTGTAGAATGACCTGGGGTGGCTCTTCTGTGTGGATTCCTGAGCCCACCCAAGACCTCCTAGCTCCGACCTCTGTGGATGGGGTCTGGGAACTGTGCATTTGACAAGCTCCCTAGTGATGCTGGCTTGGGCAGAAGTTTGAGGACCACTGAGCAGGGGTCACCAGATGGTCGGCAGTTCCCTATGCATACACCCTGTTCATCTCCCCGCCCCCCACTCCCGCACTCCACCGGCATAGCCTGCTGCCCTCATTTCCCCTCCTCCCTGTGGCTCCCTCGTGTCCCGCGTTCATGGTAGTTCTGGCAACCGTTGAAGCCACCTGCCCATCCCAGGGCCGACTTTTTGTAAAGTCACGATGAGCAATGAGATCGTTGCATTCCTAACATCTCAGTCAGCCTGACATGGGAAGCGTAAAAAGAAGTTTTGAGTAGAATTTGCAGGGTAAGAAGCATCTTGAGTTTGGCCTGTGTCCTGTGGCTCCTTTATGCTCTTAGGCCCCAACTACCCTTCTTGTTTTAGAGGGAAACGTGGGTCGTGTGGAAATACAGTGGTGTAGAAGGAGATATATAAATATAAATATGGCCACAGGATTAGGAAACGCTGGAGTTTGCCTTGGAGCCCCTGTGACCTCAGCAGCATGGACCGGCAGGTTAAATGGGTCTGTGGACAGTGGTAGCCATGGCAACCCTAAGGCTCTGGTGTGGGTGAGTCAGGGCCTCTGAGGCAGACGGGGTCAGGCAGGCCTCAGAGAAGGGGCGCAGAGGGCTGCCAGCCCCCGGCTCAGCCCCTCTCCTGAGCCAGCTCATGTGCCGTTGGTTATAACAGTTCTCCCCGGATTCAGCAGCTGACCGTGGGCGACTCTGAGTGTCAGCGAATGTGCAGATGGCACGCACATGTCGCCACGTTCTCCGCGGGGACCGCAGCCTGGCTCGTTTGGCGCGGGTTTTGTACTTGGCTGACACACCGTCTCGCTGGGCTCCCAGGAGGGGTGATGAAGACCCAGGGAGCTCGAGCGTGGTCTCTTTTAGATCAGATCCGGTCACATCTACCGAGCGGGCCAGCCTGACAGAGGGCCCCCCAGGATTGCTGTTTTTCTGTCGTACTCTGAGATCGCACGCTCAGCAGGTTTTCTCTGTGGGGACGTGGTAGAGTGTCGCCGGTCAGTGCAGCTTCACAGCCAACGGGGAAGCAGCTTCGCTTCGAGTGACGGTTACATTTTTATCTATTTTCCTCAGACTATGTGCATTTTTTCACAATCGTGTACCTTTCTGCTTTGGGTGTTCAAAACACGGGTTGGTGGCAGGCTGGATATGGCCTGTGGGTTTGCAGTTTGCTGACGCCTGCTCCAAACCACTGGCGTGTTCTGATCCCTTAAAATAAAGAAGAGGCATTGCATGCACTCAGCTCACAGACCGTGTTTAACCCGGAGTCCATCTTCGCCAAGTGACAGTCACAGAGTCAAGATTCATGTGTCCCCTGGGACCGTCAGACCTGGGACTGTGTGAGGGCAGGAGAAAACTCTGGAGTAACAAATCTGGTTTTCGTCCTCCCCCTGAAGATTTATAATCTTCCTGAGTCTTTAGTTCTCTTTTTTATAAAATGAGTCACTACAAAGACTTTCGCAAAACATGCGTGAGAAATAATTGGCAAAAATGATCCACACCCGTCCACCTGCCGCCCTCCATGAGAAGGAGAAGTTCTTTTTGGAGGTTCCCTCTGCGTCCTCCCCACACAGAGGAAACCCGTGTTCATGGGTACCGGAGAGCTTTACCACACACGCGCGTGTGTCCCTGAGCAGATGCGTCGCTGAGCTCCGTGTGAGTGATGTAACGTGCCGTGCATTTCTCTGCAGCTCGCGTTCTGTTCCCCTCAGCCTCACGCTTCCGAGGTTCATCCATGCGGCATGATCCGTTCAGTTTTAACGCTGTCCTGTTGTATTCCGTGCATGTGCCACAATTTACTTGTCTGTTCTACTGCTGATCGACATGTAGTGTCCAGTTTTTGACATCATGAGCAATACTGCCGCGAACATTCTCGTATGGGTCTCTTGGTGCATGTGGGCAAGATTCTCTCTTGAGAATAGATTAGAAGTAAATAGCCTGCTTTGGGTGTCTGATTAATGAACTTTTATTGATCACATTGGCACTAAGCATCCCTGTGCCAGACACGATTTAACAGTGATCGGTGAGCATGTGGACACTCAGATTCCTTGCTCTAACTCCCGTGAGCTGTGGCCCATTGCTACCCTAGAAAGAAGTTGCCCTGTCCCACCCATGAAGGTCACTGGTATGAGATGGCATCCTGAGTTGGAGACGGCTCCAGTAAGGGAAGGAAAATCGAGCCTCTGGCATCTGCTCACAGTTTCTAAGCAGCCCTGATGTTTCACTTCACACCCTCTGTGTTCATGGCAATGTGTGTGTTTGGCATGTCGTTAGGCTTTGCGGGGATTCTATGTTCTATATCCGATTTCTTTTCATCTCTGTAGCAAGCCTTACCCTTGAAAAGTGGGTGGACAGCATCAGTCAGAATATCCCTTTACAAATTGGCTGAAGAGACCATTTAACATGGAACAGGTAGAACTGGCTGTTGAGTATAGATATTTGAGTATAGAGCATTTACCTTCACCTTTTCCTTTCTAGATTAAAATAAGGCTACATATTTGTATTTCCTTTCTATTTTGCTTGATGGGTTGGTTTCTTCTTGGCATTTATAGAAAATCAACAGCATGGTTTTAGTCTTTTAGACCTCGTCTTTCATTTCCTCTGGGTTCGCAATGGAAGGTGACAGTGGCCGGTGGGTAACAGCTTTGAGACACACCAGCTCTTCTGACCCCGAAGGTTTATCGCAAGTGGGATCAGCCTGAGTCCTGAGCGCGATGCCCAGAGGGAGCAGCGGGGTCCAGTCCTGCGGCCCCGCCTCGGTGGGAATCTTAGGGGGCTCTGTCAGCCTCAGCGAAGACCACAGCGGTGCATCACTGCCTCCTCCTCTTGGACCATGAAAAGCAGAGCTGCAGCCTACTAGAGGGCCTAGTCATTGTCTATTTTTTCCCGTAATGACCAAATCAAATTTTCTCCATTGATCTAAGGGAGATAGAATGGTTCAAGGAGAGCAATTAAGAGTCATTCAAAATAAATTACGGTTAAGCATGCATCAGTGTGTATTTGCGTGGGCGGAAGCGTAGGCTGGGGTATATGCAAAAATTGGGCTGATTAAAAGTGGGTAAGCTAACCATTCTTTCAGTGGTCTTAGGAACTATTATTGGAAGTGTTAAAAACCAAACTGTTTCACTGCAACACATGTTTCCGTAACACAGGTGAGGTCATACGCTGTTATGACTGTACATATGAAAATGATGTCTGTATAAGATGGAAGTCAGTTGTTCCCGGCATATTAATATTTTGCGATAGCGCACAAGTCCAGCAGAACTCTGCAAGCCACGGAGGAACCCAGAACCCGTCCACCTTGTTCTTCTCGCTTCGTTCTGGCTGTCCGCTCTGTTCTGGAGGTGACTTTGCATGGGTCTCTCTGAGCTTTGTGCATTTGTCCGTGTCATTACAAGTCAACAGCCTCCTCTTCAGCCAAGCCATCTTTACCTTTTAGAATTTTAAGTAGAGTCTTGTTTCTTTTTTAAAAAATTTTTTTTGAAGTCAGTGAAACATGCGTAACGTAGAATTTACCATTTTAACCACTTTTAAATATGTAGTCCATTGGCACTGAGAACATTTACATAGTTGTGCAGCCGTCACCCCTGGGCATCTCTAGAAGTTCTTTTATCTTCCCCAAATGCAGCTATGTACCCATTAATCACTAACCCCCATCCCATTCTCCTTTCTGCCCCCAGCTTCTGGCAGCCACCATTCTTTCTGCCTCTATGAATTTGACTTCTCTTAAGAAGCTCGTATAAGTGGAATTTATACAGTCGTTGTCCTTTGTAATTGTCTTGTTTCACCGTGAGTAATACCCTGAAGGCTCATCCATGTTGTAGTGTGTGTCCAAACTTCCTTCCTTTTTAAAGCTGATCAGTATTTCACTGTATGTATATACCACATTTTTTTATCTGTCCATAGACACTTGGGTTTTTCACCTTTTGACTGTTGTGAATAATGCTTCTATGAAAATGCGTGTGCAAATATCTATCTGCAAGTCCTATTTCTCCACTTATTAATAATTTAACTCATTTTTAACTGCGTTGGTGATTTTTAAAATTGTGATGGTTACTTTCTTTGTTAATCCGGGGGGTACAAATTTGCATCAGTCTTGTATGGTCTGTCTCTCTCTTTCTCCCCTTTTTAAAATAAGCCCTGTTATTTTTACTACTGGGTTTTTAGAACATATACTTTTTGGGTAATCAGTGTAGCAACAATGATTGTATTTGATGACGAGGCCAGAAGCGAGTAGGGAGAGGCACTTTCTGTTCTCCCCGGCAACAGTCAGTTATAAGGATGTAATTTTGTCAGTCATTCTGCGTGTCTGGCACTTGCCAGCACTGCGCTGGGTCAGGCCTAGATGGTGTGGTAATGGCCTTCGATTTCTATGCCACTGTTGAGAGGTAGGACACTGCAGCCAGCAGCTTTGTGACTGCAATCGAGAGAGGCTGTATGGCAGTCATCTGGGTCCTGCAGAGAAAGAGGCCCGGTGATCCCCACGGCTATGAATCATAATCAGCTTCAATAAAAAGCAAAATTTCAGGGCCTTTTCTTAGCTCAGGTGACATCTCCAAAACAAAATCAGTAGTGAGAGTTAGTTCTGCGTTCTTTTCCTCTGGTCCTGGCTCCTAGTCATCAAATGAGTGGTTTGCATTAAAAACAAATAAACAAACAAACAAAAACCATGAGCTCTGAATCATGTAAATGGCTAATTATAGATATTTGTTTTTAGATATGTTTGCAAAATGAATAGATGAATGCTTATGAGGCCCCTTGGTTACTTCTGATGTTTTATTATAAATGTTAAATGTTATTAAGAATTGATGTAATTTACCGAGGATATTCATATTTGAAAATGTTTTATAACAATTTATTAGCAAATACAGGTTTCCACATTTCAAAAGTTTTAGTTTAACCCATGACAAATTGAGTGTCATTCAGTGGGTTCAGTTTGACAGATACTGTGGCAATCGCAAAGACTCTGATCCAGTGACCGGTACCACTGAGATAAGCCTGCCCTCCACCCTGGCCTCTGCAGTTGGTGTAAGCAGGTGTCAGGCCATTTCCGTTGTCCCAGCCCCCACAGGATGTGACATACAGTGGAGACAGCCAGAGGCTGTGAGGGAGGGACCTAGCCCCAGCACCCGGCTCAGCATGGTCCCCAGAAATACATTTACTGATTGGCTAACCCAATTTATGGAAATTTCTACATGAGTGCTCATCTTAATTCTGAGGGATGGAACATTTATCTGGTTAAAAAATATGGAATTTTTTTAAAAAATGCCAAATCCTAGAAAAAAATCAGTGAATGTTTTATCTAGTCTTGAAATGTCAATACTGATGGTATTATTAAGTGTGCAGTAACCATGGTATATCATATTGAACTTCTTTATGTTATCAGTGGACATTAATTTTGCCAAATTTTTTAAAAGTTCTTTGGCTGTGTTATCTTTCCGAAGTAGATTTTTCGGAATGTGAGGATCTCAATATCCAGTCCGGGTTTGTTGAGTACTCGACCTGGGTCGAACTTCGCTAGGGATAATTACTTGTAGGATAAGAGAGACACCACTACCCGAGGAGACTCGAGTGGAAGGCTCCCCAGAAACGAATCACTCACGTTCCTTTACTGAGGATATTTATCACTGCAGTTAAGAGCGGACGTCCTCAGAGACTTGGTTCAAATTCTGTGCCTGACGCTTGCTGTCAGGACTTTTACACAACCTTTCCGTGCCTCAGTTTCCCCATCTACAAACTAAAAATAACAACAGAAGCCTCTTCGATTTCGATGGCATGCAGATCAGAAAGGCCTGTGAGCTCAGAGAAGACATGCAGTCAGTGTCAACCACTATTTTTAGCTGGGGCGACTCTCGATTTGGCTCATACGTCTATCTGCCACTCTCAATTCCTGTGACATCATCATCAGACAAAGCTCAATATAGTCCTGACCAAGAAATGGTTGCTGTTTGATTTTTCAAAGGCCGTGCATCTCATTCTGCAGCACCAGCCCCTCTCCAAGGGGAAGCTGTGGGCGCGGTGACCAGCACGCAGATTGGCCTGTGTGGACTCGTGGAGAGGAAGACATATGGCAACTTCCATCGGCTTCCTTTGTTCCTCCGGGTTTATTTTAGTTCTCTGAGTCTGATACCTAATGGAAGCCTGGCACACAAAATAACACGAATCCAAGCACAGATGTGAATCGAGATAGGGTGAAGCCTGGAGCTTGATCGTCCCCAGGTTATTTGGAGGGAAGAGAAGCCCACCCTCAAGTTTTTCCTCTCCTCTCTGGCCTCTGCCTCCTGGGGTTGGAAACCCCTGGCTGCAAGCGTGACTTGTACCCACCACACCCAGAGTGCCTGGCTTCCTCATTCTGGTGTCTTGCCAGCCCATCTTCCCTTAAGTCATTACCGGTCATTGACCTCTTCCCCAGAAAAATGCTAAGAGGTTTTTGAACTTGAAACAGTTTCCACATTCGCTTTTACTCAGGAACACGAGAGCTTCCTTATTCAGACCAGGTGACGTACGATCAGACCGTGCCTGCAGATGTGCACAGCGGTGTCAGATTATGCAGGGACCGTGGAAGGAAACATTCTCCTGAGAAGGGTCAGCTCGTGTCAGGTCTCATTACCTTGGGTGGCTTGGTGACTGGTCCTAAATTTAAGCACATGCTTGGACTGATAAGAGCGAGTTAATAGGACAAGCAAACAAGGCCCGAGGCTTTAGTTTAGAACCTGAAATTGAGGTTTTAGCCCTAAGCCCTCGCTGTGGGCGAAACCTTTCTGGCAAACCTTTCTGGTACAGGTATGGGAGAGGGTTGTGGGGCATACCAGAGAGGTGGGTACAGGGACACTGGAGTGGCCTGGAAGCAGTTGCCACCTGGCCTGCCGAGCGAGTCCTTCCCATTATGGCTGAGACCAAAGGTGGCCCTGGAGGGGGCTGACTGTCATTCGTTTTCCGTAGTGAGACTTTCAGCCCACACCGAAAAAGAGGAGCGCTGAGAATGGGGACAGTTCGTGATGCGTCCGGCAGCCTGGTCCAGCGCGAGCTGTCGTAGGAGGTGCAAGTCTGGGCCCTTCCGATGAAAACCAGACACACCCTATGCCCTGTGCATCCCAGATGGCCATGCCGGGTCTCTGACTGGACGCACTTCATTTTGTGACCCAAGGTTGCTCTTTCTTGTGAGTCTGCGGGATCTTATCCTAGTGACGGTTTGTGACCAGAGACAGCAGCCTTTTCTGGTTTGGAAGTCTGGGATCCTGTTTGTGACCCCTGCCCTGTGCCCTTGAGAATAATGCATGGGCAGGTGCGGGGGTGGGGGTCAAGGTTTGGGGCGCTGAAACCCTTCCAGGTTGTTGGAATCCTGCGGGTTAAAACGCCTCACGCGTGGAAGGTCGGCCCAGCCGGGGAGGCACCGGCCACCCTGGTCTACTACCCTTTCCTGAAAGCGGAGCGCGTGAGCTTTGCATCGCGGACGCGGCTTTTACTTTTAAATGCCGGGCGTGACAGTGTGTGCACAGTGACGCCCCCCCCAGCCAGCGAATTGGCCTTGTGTGAAAACGCACAAACCACAAATTAATCTTAAAAGGGGGGAAAGCAAAAAAAACAGATGCGACAAGCTCCTCACGTCGCGCGGCTCGAGGGAAAAACTACGCAAGAGGCATCTCCGCGCCCGGAGGGAAGGTCGCTGTGCCCGGACGAAAGGCGACGAGATTCTGTCTGCTCGTCTTCTCTCGAGGTGGCTGCCACCTCGCTTTGTCTCGGGGCGCCGATGGCGTTGACCTTGACGTGCATGCATCCCTTCCTTCCTTCTCTTCCCTTAAAACGCATCTGACTAATTTTTGTGTCCATACCGACGAGCACAGAGAGCTAAATGACAGAGCTGGCACTGGTTTCGCAAAGGGAACAACCCTGAAGGCCCAGCAGTGGCCCCTTACCAGTCCCAGGCCCGCGTCTCGACACTGGGTCATCCTGGGCAGACCTGGCTTACTAAAGTCACAGACGATCATATTACCCAGCTCCTCTCGTATTTTAAAAAAGATGGTCTTAAAATCTAAAAAATAGAAACGATACTCCTTGGACCACCATTAGACCCAAATTATGTTTCCATGAATGAAACCAGAGACCTTCCGGATCAAGAAACGAAAAGCATCAGAGTGGAAAGAACTTCCGCCTCCCTGTCTTTAGTTCCGGAGGCTGGTCGGGCTGCAAATGGTCCCTGAGGACAAGAGATGCCCACATGCCCCTGGGCTCGAATGCAAGGCGGTGACACAGGATTCCTTCTGTCCCTCAGTCCCTGCCTGGGGCTCAGGTCACTGGAGAGGGTTAGGGAGGGACAGCCCGGCCGGACTCCTCACTGCTCCTGTCCAGGTGGCCAAAGCTTGAGCCCGTGGGCTCTGACCTGTGTCTACACTGAAGAAACTCCTGGTCCAGAGCAGGAGGCAAGCAGGGCACAGAGTGGGGTGTTCGCAGCAAGGATGCTCACCCAGTCTTGAGGTGAGCGGGGTGTCGGGGAAGGGCCCCGGAAGAACTGATGATGTTTGCCAAGACGCAAAGGGCCAGCCAGGGGAAGTGAGACGGATAGAAGAGGCCCAGGGAGCAGAGTTCTGAGCAGGAGAAGGCGCAGAGGCTGGAGCAGGAGCCGTTGCTTTCAGGGTCTGAAGGCTGAGTGCGGCTGGGGTCCAGGGAGATGCCCAGGAACAGCGAGGGAGAGGCCGGGACGGACGGGAGGGGATGGACCCCTTCACGCCGCTTGCGGAGGCCACTCGGGGGTGTGGGGTTACCCTGAGGGCAGCGGGACGTCGTGGGGAGAGCGAAGGAGGGGCAGGGAGACCGCAGGGTTGTTCATTGTCATGTGCTGGTGGAGTCGGGCAGTGAGGGGGCCAGGTTCTCTCTTTAGGGACGTGTGTCTCCAAAAGCTCCAGGGACCGCAGCCTCCAGAAGGCTGTCCCTTTGGACACCATAGAGTGTCGTTTCACGTTCTTTTTAACACGCGCCCTGGGCTGTGTTTTCCAAGAGGAATTCAGGAATCCAGGCCACCAGTGGCCACCATCAGTAGGTGACCAGTAGCAGACCAGCTATGTCCATCCTAGTACACTGTTCTTAAGGCTTTTTTCAGAATAACCGTCACCTCCCTCTAAGGTGGCCTTCGGGGCCATGTCGTTGTGCTGTGGTAGAGCTGACAGTAAAATTTTGCCTTGGACATAATGTGGGGGGCTGGGAGAGTTTCGCCCGGAGCCTGTAAGATCTGCCTGAGTCCTCAGGGCCAGGAAGGCCCTGTGAGCTGAGACTCGCCAGTCCTGGGTGTGTTTTGTATGGCTTTTGAACTCCATGTCTTGAGTCCCTTTCATTCCAGAAGAACTGTGGCGACTTCTGTTGTGAGGTCAGAAAAAGACCTGAGTCCACATCAGAAGGGCCTTCAGATTTCCAGTTCCACCTGACATGGGTGTCGATGCCCAAGGTCCTGAATTCAGCCCCTTGCAATGGGTGTCATGTCCTCGGCATGTCTTCCAGGCCCCAAGGGAGCAACTCGGACTCGCGTGAAGCCAGATTCATGCTTTAGGTTCAAATCCAGGTCCAGGCACATTAAGTACAGAAGGAAGAAGAAATCCTGGAGCGTATGAATGAATGAGTGAATGAATCAATGAATGAGTTCCAGTTCCAACCTGAGGCAGAATTTTCAGGTTGGTGATTTTTACCACCATGGTTCTTCTGGCACCTGCCCTGCCCATTCCTTGTGACCCCCTTCAAGGAGAGTACCTGCTCGGGGTAGTGGCACCTCACAGAACCTCTCCAGTCCTGGCTCCTCCGGTTGCCACCTTCTTCCTGCGGCTTGTCGTCACCACATCTCCCTTGCATCGGAACCTAAGTGTTCTCAGTAGACTCCCGCAGAGCTTGGGGATAGCACTCCAGTCCAGGGAGGGCAAGTGGGACCGGCTCTAAGTGACTGCTGGTTCTGCTAGATCCATGGTCCTCAAATGTCCCTCTGCTGACATCCACCTGGGCGTCTTCTCAGAGATGCAGAGTCCCGGTGAGTCTGTGTCAGTAAACCTGAGACAGGAGCCAGCAATCAGAACCCCTAACAGAATCCCAGATGCTTCCAGCGCAGGTGGGCGGTGGGTGTGGACAGCACACACAGTGTCCTGGGTGGAGAGTTCCCAGGCTGCTCTGGGCTGGCCCGGGCAGGTCGATGGAATTGATCGAGGGGTCAAGGGGTCGGCCATGGGAGGAGTGGATGGAGGCGGCGGTGATGGGTCCTAACCCAGCCCTCCTCGGCCTAGCTTGCCTAACCCTTCAGTTGGCAGGTACGCATTTTTAGAATGTGAGCTCTCTATCAGTAATCCATGGGTCCCTGCGTGCCAGGGTGTTAGCTGGTCCCCCTGGTGATCTGCGTGTGTCCTCACCTGGTCCACGGTTACTAGACACGAATACTCACGTTCCTAGAGGCCACTGAAATCTTTGGTTTTGAAAAGGATCCTTCATAATGCCGCAGGTGTGCTCCCGATTTGCGGTCCATCTCTGTCTGACTCATTTCTTTTTTCTTCGGTTCTGTATTCCATTAGTGACCGGACATGACTGAGTGCCCCCTCTGCAGGCACCTGGCCAGGTCCTGGGGGTACAGTGAGTTCCGAGAGGCAGGGCCCCCCTTCTGAGTGCTGTAGCCAATGCCCCATTAGTATGAAGGGTGGTCAAGAGGGCTAGCAGCTGGCTTCTTGGACGGACACTGAGACCTGACGGACTTGGAGGCAAGGTGCTCTGCGGGGTGTGCCAGGAGCTCTCTAAGGGGCGGGGTGGGGGGCGGGGACAGGGCGGCCCAGGGAGCCTCCTTGCTGCTCCTTTGGGGTGGCAGGGTACCCTAAGCATCACGGGAGGCCTCAGGATTTCACACTCTCTCAGCCAGCCCGAGGAGGACACACTAGCTTTGCACGATGCCTTCGACTGCAATCCTGGCCCAGAAAGGCAGGTTTGTCCTCGGGAGCTGGGAGCGGGGTGCAGGGAGCTCTTTTTTCACTCTGAGGAATCCGAAGAAAGTTCTCTAGAACTTGCAGTGTCCGGCCAGCGCTCAGCACTCACTGCATCAGAGCCACGGACCCAGGGTGCCGTTCATCGCCACCTTTGGGTGTCAGGAAACTGAGTTGCCTTGGTTTTCCGGTGTGGAGACTATCTAAGTGATAAGAATTTTCTAGGAAGGGGGTTTGTCGTTATTGTCATTATTATTAGAAACTCATTATCTTCTCCCTTTGGAATTTTAACTTTTCTAACGATGGGCATGGCCCTCGGAAGGGGGTAGATAAGGACTTGCGGAGAGATGGCAGGACATGGTCTCTATAGGAAACGAGGCCTCATGCCTGGGATTAATAACTAATAATAATGTCAGGGATTGATAAGTTCATGAGTTTGCAAGGAAGAGTGAGATGGGGCGCACAGCCCGCTGCCAGACGGGCCTGGGTTGAGAGCGGAGAACCAGGAACGTGGGTTAGAAAGTCTTCAGCTCACGTCCTTCCAGGCCAGGCCTCGCAGGGATCGGTCTCCTCCAGGGACTGCAGATCCCGGAGCTGCCGCCAGCTGCCCCGAGCTCCAGCCAGGGCCTCTGCACGTGGTTGCCCAGCCAGGGTCTTCCTGGGGCGGGGTTGTTTATCTTTTGTAGAGACTCGAGTTTCTCGCCCTGTTTACTCGCCTGCGCCGAGCACGCCTAGGCCTGCACACCGAGGGCTGGCAGCGTCCAGCCGGCAGCCTCCAGCCGCCAGGCGGACGTCCACGGGAAATGGACAACAGCACGGGAGCTTTTAAATGACAGAGGCTTTGTGGCAAGACCCACTACCTCTCAGCACGACTCAGGTGTTACACAGATCGTCTCTGAAACGAATCTCATGTTTCTTAAAGGAGCTGGTGTGCCTGAGAACTGAGCGATGTCCTGTGCACCTTGTTGAACCGTTGTTATGACCCTACGAGCTGGGGCCACCACTAGCCCCATTGTATCACCTTAAACCCTGGGACTTAGAAAGGCTGACAGAGGCCCAAGGTCATGGAGCCTGTAAGTGGAGCTGAGATTCGAACCCAGAGTTCTCCAAGCCCAGAGGTAGGCTGGCGAATCCCAGCTCGTGCCGACCAGGTCTCTTCTGCTGTCTGAAGCAGGACGGCCACGCGAGCTCCTTCCTGCACATCATGCCTGCACGAACGGCCTGCCAGGCCACCCCACAGCTCTCCGGCGAGGCTGGACGTGCTGGTGGTCACTCCTGACATGGCAGGGACAAGCGTGGGGTTCTGGATTTGGGTGGTCACCAGTTCCCAAAGAGGGGAGCGCTCTGGGCCAGGAGACTAGGAGGAATGTGTGGTAAATGATGCTGTCACAGTGCAGCTCCTGGCGGCAGGGGCCTGGGGCAGCGTCCTGCGGCTCTGTCGAGTGGCTTTGAAGAGTGGCCATTCGGCTGGGTCTGGGGCCATCACTGAGTGGGCTGCACCTGGACAGGAAGTTGGTCAGGGAAGCACCAGGTCATGGGTCAGCGTTCTGTGGCCATTCCTCTCTTTCCCCTTCCCTTTCTAACAGAGGAGCAGAGGGAAGCAGAAGACCCCCAGGAACTAAATTAGCACCCCAGGACTCCAGTGCGGGAGAGGCCGATGTTTTTAAAACTCTGGTTCTTTTTTAGGCTCAACTTAAAGGCTCAGAGGTAATTAGCTGTTATAGAAAGACTGTATTGTTGTTTTAAAAAGCTGCCTTGTGGGAGTAATCATTATCTGTAGTGGGAACATGGCAATGAAAATAGACCCTGGACCCTCCTTTGCAGGAGCTAAAAAAAAAACATAAACACCCCAGCAATTCGTTTAATGAATTGTAGGTAGCAGGCCAAAAAATGCCATTCTCTCACTTTTTAAAATGAAAGAAATGTCATAAAAAGAATATGCTTTACTTTGAAAATTTGAGGAGTCAGAAAATTACAAATCATAAAGAAAAAGCAGGCTTACTAGTAGCATTTGGAATAAGTGCTCTTAGAACCTCAGCAAACACACTTCCGGTCTCTTTCCTGTGCTCATGAATAAATGTTTATTTGTAAAAAGTTGGGATCAGGCTAATGTATAATTTTATAAACCACTTTTTTTCACTCAGTAATATTTCAGTCTTTCCCCCGAGTCATTAAGTCTTCTTTTTTAGTGGTATAATGTCTGCATTAGATAAAGACCTTGTAATTAATCTCAGAACAGCAGCAATAACAAAGATGATGATGATGAAGATGATGTTGAATTTTGTGCAGTATTCCTCCCTTATTGGTCAGTTGTGGTCTAAATATATTAAATGGAAAATTCCAGAAATAAACAATTCGTAAGTTTTACGCTGTACACCACTCTGAGTAGCTTGATGAAACCTCGCACCACCCAGCTCCGCCCCGTCTGGCACGTGACTCTTCCCTTTCCGTTTTATTACGAGTTCTTTTTCATTCATCTCTTCCTGTACCTGATTTGTAAATCATAGGTTTTGTCATAGGCATGTACGTGTAGGCACAGACAGGGTGTATCGAGTTCGGTGCTGTCAGCGGCGTCAGGGTCCCGTGGGTAAGCGGGACACTGTACAGAACTTGCTCTGTGCCGGGCAGCGTTCTGGACTTTACACGTAAACTCACTCTGTCGTCACGCAGCCCTGTGAGGTAGGTACCATCGCCATTCCCATTTAATCTTTGTTGTTTGACATTTAAGCTTTTCCTTTAAAAAATGTATTTTATACGAGTCTGTAACAAGCACACGGCGTTCAGGGGGCCGGCAGGCCCCTCCCACCAGGCCCCTTCCCCGCAGACCTGCCAGGCCACAGCTTCGATGCATGTTCCACATCGTTGTGAATGAGTCCGCACTCCCTGTCTCTTCCTTTCCCTTTTGAGGGGCTAGAGGCAGCCTGCAAGGTGATAGAGGGTGTCTGCTGAATGTCACGGCTTCTTGTGACCAAGGTTTAGAGAGGGAGCAGGTCTTTAGTCCTGGTTCCCAGGACCCATCGCCCAGGCCACTCTCTTGGCCCTTTGTCACCTTGTATTATTGTCTGTTAACTCCAGTCTCCCGATTTGGAGTCTTCCAGGAGACTGGAACCATTTCTCGTGAGTCTTCTCATAGCTCAGTGTCCTACACAGGCACTTGGGCCTGTAAACGTTTCCTGATTAAGCAGAGAGAAGGAGTCAGTGTTAGTAAATACAGGCGGATTTTACTAGTAGCTGAAATTTTGAAGGGGGTGAAATCTGACTCCCGCAGACCAACTGCCCAGGCATAGGCCTCCCGCGGAAAGCCCGCCCGGAGGCATGGATATGGGCCATTTGCCCAGCTGGGTGAGGGGCTGACCTTGATGCACGGAGCCCCCATGTGGTTCAGGGCTGTCTGTCCATCTAGCGTTTGCTGGGATTGAAGAACAGGCTGGGAGTGAAGTGTGGGTGTCCCCAACCTGTCAAACAGATGGGGCCACCTGGGCTGCAGAGCCTGGAGCCACCACTTTCCTGGATGCACCTCCCAGCTCCCCACACTCTGGAGAACTTCCATGGAGTTCCTGAGGTGGCTAGAAATCACTGTGTGACAGTAGCTTTTTTGAAAAGAACATGCGCCTCGGGACGGTAGAGCAGATGTCTGTGGATTGCTTCCTGGGCGCCAGCTCTGCTGGACACTGGGAGTGTAGGGAGGACTAAATCGTGGCTCTTGCCTTCTAGAAACTGGTGGGAAGACCATCCTATAATGGTTCTAAGATGGGACAAAAGGTTTGCTGTGCATAAAGCTGGAGCAGTGGTCCCAGATCATGCGTCTCTGTTCCCACCAGTGGCCTCTACACACAGGTCATGCCCTGGGTCTCAGCAGGGAGAGGGTTAGGCGTGCCTGGAGCTCTGATCATGTCCCGTGGGCAGGGTCAGGGAGGCCTGGCAACCGAACTTGACAGACAGACGGCACGTCTCATCAGGAACAAAAGCCGAGTCCTGGAGGTGGCAGCGGCGCGAGCTTCCTGTCACACACTCATTTCTGTACTACTGGGATTTTTTTTTTAACAATGAGAACGCAGCCTTATATTATTTGTATAAATAAGACAATTTAGAAGATAGAAAAAAGTAGTCTTTGCCTCTAGACTCTCCCAAGACTCTTCTCCTTTCAAAACTGTGTCAAATCTAAGTCACTGCCACGATTATTTTGTGACGAGGAAGGTGTGTCCCATATTTCACATGGGAGAGGAGGGAGTGGCCTGCCAGATATTCCTGGCCTCTGGAGCTTCGCACGGGGTTTCAGGGTTCGTTGCCCCAGTGGCCCTGATTCTCAGGCCCACGCGGTGAGGGGGAGGGTGAAAGCATTGGACTCAAGTGTGATTTGGAAAACCGAGCTGCAGGTGAAAAGCATGGAAGGTGATTCTTTACCCAAAATGAAGTGGCGTTAGATTTTGACTTATGCATTTGACTTTCAAAGATGGGAACGAACCCCAATGTGAGCAGGCCATTCTGTGCGGAAGGGGGCGTGAGGTGAGTAATATGAGGAAACCAGACCTCACTGCTCTTTAAAGTGTTAGCGCCTCCACAAAGTGGCGTTTTCTGCAAAGAGGGGACAAGGTAGCAAAAAGTGGCAAAGACAAAACCCCACAGAAACTCTCTCTCGGACTCTGAGGTAACAGGGCCGCTGACCTAAATAAGGGCAGCTCTGCCACACAATGAGCTCACGCTGCCAGGACAGGCTGAATTGAGGCCACAGCACCCAACACTTATACACTGGCCTTGTGTGCATTCGGGCCCTGGATGACAGGTGGGCCACTGTCCCGAGACAGCCAGATGGCCCCTGATCCACTCTCAGAGGGTTTCCTGGCACTCGGAGCCCGGGTGAAGGCTGGGTGAGAACAGGGCTATATCCCTGGACAGAGACGCCAACAGAGGAGCAGGATTTTATCATGAGAATCCCAAGAAATGAGCGGGCCTGGCTGGGCTCCAGGGCTGCTCAGAGAGAGCAGCTCCTGGTGGACTGTCTGGACGTCACTCTGAGTCCCAGTACAACCTGAGCCACAGATGCAGCTTTAAATTTTCAGGCAGAACAGTGTAAAAACGAAAAACGAAACAGGTAGCACTCATTGTAATATTTTTTACTTAACCCATGATTATTGGGAGGATGAGCAGGGGCTTTAGAAACACAAGAAACGAAACAGGTAGCATTCATTGTAATATTTTTTACTTAACCCAATATATCCAAACTATAACCCAGTATAACCCAAAATATCGACTCAACTTTTATGCACATCATCAATCTGAATGTTACTAATGTCTTACCTTCGTTTTGTGTGTTCTTTGAAATCCAGTGTGTGCTTTACCCTGAACAGCGCATCTGCATTTGAGCTGTCACATTTTGAGTGCCCAGGAGCCGTGCGTGCCTGTGGCTGTCGCATGGGCGAGGGCAAGTCTAGAAGCTCATAGCTGGGCATCTTACAGTGCGAGCTGGGAGAACCCCCAGGGTGCTTTTGTGGCCCCCGGGGTCACTGTAGCGTTTGAGACAGGGCCCTGATAACCTTCTTCTATTTTTTTTAAAGCTTTAAACTTTAATAACTTAAGTTAGCGATAATGATTCTTTACATTTTCATAGGGCTCTTCCATTATAGGATACTTTTAGTGTGTTCTCCTTCGCACCTGAAACTCTGGGAGGGAGGCAGGCCGGTGCCACTCCTTCCGGCGAACGTGTATTGAAGGTCTGCTGGGTGCCAGGCCCTGATGCACCCCATGACTCCTGCTTCTGGGAGCTTAGAGTCCGGCGGAACAGAAAACAAATCATTCGAATCATTGTGTCAACGTGGTCAGAACCGTTATTGGGAGGATGAGCAGGGGCTTTAGAAACACAAGAGAAACACCTTAATTCTGTCCAAAGTGTCGGGGGGAAGCTCTTCAGAGGAGGGATATTTGGGTAGAAAGGTGCGGGATGAGGAGACCTTTGCCAGGCCGATGAACGGGGGTGAAGAGGAGGCGCATTCTGAACACGATCCATGTGGTTGGAACCTTGAACCTGATACGGCCACTTTACAGCCCAGACAGGTTGGGCCACCTGCTTGCAGTCCTTCTGGGTGTTCGTAGGAGAGGTATCTGGAGCCCTAGAGCTCCGGTGAGCTGTGCCTCCCGCGGCTGTCATCTGGAAAAAGTGGTTCCTGGGCAAGATCTTTGGAAGGGAGTAGGTGGTTGGGGGGTGGGAGTGGGGGAGCACCTACTCGATGGTCAGGTGACCTTATTCCAGGTTCTTCCTGCCTGTCTGCAGCTGCCATTTTTTGTTTCGAGATCGGAAAGAAGACTATTCTGCATTCCATTCTGTATCGTCATTGCATTTAAGTTCAGTGAGGCTGCATGCTCTTGGGGCTGTTTGCAGAATTTCATGGTAGTTGTCTGTGGGAGGAAAAACCACCACTTCTGGATGTTTCTAACCCCAGATAAACTCACTGCCCACCTGGAACCTCAGTGCAGGATTTTACCGCAGTCAGGGAGCTGGGCTCCCGCCTTTGGTCCACGCAAGACCCTCGGCCACCGCTGGGGCAGGACAGAGGCAGCACCGCACGTCACCAGGAAAGGCTGGCCTCCTCTGCGCTCAGCAGTTTTATTTTTATCTTGTCAGCGTGTTCCTCTTTTTAAAGTGTGAAGCCCAGTGACCCCAATGAGCTGTCTGCCTGGGCCTGGGCCAGGAGGACCAGGTCACTCCAGGTCAGAGGCAGCCCTGGGCTGGGGTGGCCGCAGAGGGGGTTCCCCATGGGACTGGGTGGGGGCAGGGTGGGGCAGGCGTGCCCTGGCCATGGGCGAAAGTGGCTTGCCAGACCGACAAGTTCTCAGACTGGGGAAACATCATGCAGAAGTAAACTGGGGCCTGCACACCGCCACCCCCCCCATCCCCTTTCTAGTAGCCCTTTTAAAAGAACCAGCAGAGTTTGCAAAATTCAAATGTTAATATTTAGAAACACGAGATCCAGTGTGTGTACCTCTCAGCGTCTGGCCGTTGGTAGGTTTCAGGCCCGCTGGCTCTTACATCGCTCACGCCTCAGGCTCTGCTGAGATTTTATCAGCGCGATGAATGGGAACAGCGGGATGTCACTCTGAGGCTGGCCATCGGGGGGTCCTCTTTCCGTGGCACTGAGTGGTCAGTGGTGGCTGCGCCAGGCCCCCGGGAGGACATGGTAGAGTTCTAGAAACAGCAGGGCAGGCGGCTTGACCTCCCCCTTCTGTTGGCAGATGCCCAAAACTCACTTGAGTCACGGGGAAGAAAGAGGATATTGTGGCCGTACGCCGTACTAGGCCCTGAGTCGGGTGCGTTTGCCACGCAGGCCCGTGACTTCCACTCGGCTGTTCTGTGAGCTTGTCATCATGGGAGGCCCTTTTCCTTCCCTAGGGCAGTGCCTCTCCAGGTGTGGTCCCTGGACCAGCAGCACCAACATCACCTGGGAACTTGTTAGAAATGCAGATTCTCAGGCCCCACGATCTCCAGAATGGGGACTCAGGGGAGGGGCCCAGCTCTGTGTTTTAACAAGGCCTCCAGGCATCTGTGACACACTCTAAAGCTCGGGAACTCTTATCCGAGAGGCAAAGAGCATGGACCTGGAACGAGTCCGGACCCAAATCTCAGGTGTGTGGACAGCCTCTCTGCACCTGAACATCCTCATCTGTGGGCTGGGGGTGCTAACGGTACCTACTTCATGGTGCCATGTGGATTACATTAAGCAATATGTGTTAAAACCAGGAACAGTGCTGGGAACGTGTTAAGCACACCCCAAAGGTTTGCCCTAACTTGCTCGAAGTCAGCCGGCTTGGTGTCCCTTAGAAATCAAATTCATTTAGCTGTGATACCGCCTCATTATGCAGAAAATGTCGGCTGCTCTGTAGGCCCAGGCTAGCAGGCTGCCTTCCTCGCCACCGGCTCTAGCTCCTGAGGAGCCGAGCTGCTCGGAATTCTGAGAGGGATTCAAGGCCGAGTCTGAGCTTAGCATCTGTGTGTCAGTACTGAGTAGTAGTGTCTATCTGGGTGTGCAAAGGGTTCTTTCCTCTTGTTGTTGGCGGTTGTCAGGCGACTTGGTGTGAATTTCTGATCCTTTCCTGTTGCTGGTGTTAATGGGAGGCCAAGAGTCACTGCTGGATGCCGCAGGCCAGAGGGATCGTGTGGCCAGCACGTGTCCAGGGCAGATTAGCAGGAGGCTGCGTGTGGTCCGTGGGCTGTGCCTGGCCCAGGAAGTAACGTGCGCCTTGGCCTGGTGCTGTCTCTCCTGGGACCCGGGGGTGGCTGTGGCCACAGGAAGGGGCCGGTTGAGGATCTGTATGCTCTGAATCTGGCCACGTCACATTCCGTTTCATTATGACTCCTAGGAACGTGTAGCACCATTTTGCAGATACGGGAATGGCGGCCATGACAAAGTACCACAGACTGGGCGGCTTAAACGACAGAAATCTGTTTCCTCTCGGTTCTGGGGACCGAAAGTCCGAGATGGAGGTGTCAGCAGAGCTCGGTCCTCCGCGGCCTCTCTCCTTGGCCTGCGGACGGCCGTCTCCTCTCCGCGTGGTCTTCCCTCCGTCCCCGTCTGTGTCCGCATTTCCGCTTCTTATCACGACCCCCCGTCGTCGTGGATTAGGGCCGCTCTGGTGGCCTCGTTTGAACTTAATTACCTCTTCAAAGACCCTGTCTCGATTACCGTCTCATTCTGAGGGGCATCGGGATTTCGCATATGTATTTCAGGGGGTGACACAATTCAGAGAGTTTCAGAGAAGAGCTTCGAGGAGGCAGTCGGGTGCCAGCACCAGTGCACGCTGGGGGTCGAGGAAGGTGGGCTCCAAGAGAGCAGTGGGGACCGCAGTCGTAGAGCGTGGGCAGGAGCAGGGCTTGGGGCGGGATGCGGTCAGACTTTCAAGAGCACAGTTGGGTCTTCTGGGGTTATAAAAGGGGAGTGGAACCTCTTCTGAGGGGCAGGGACAGCAAAGGGGGTGGGACAAAGATATGAGAAGGACAAGGAGGCCACATGGCAGAGTGGACATCATCCTGGCTTCAGGCCCGCTGGGCCGAGCACTCTCGGATGTGACATCTTGTTTTTCAGAGTTTCCGCAGGAAATAGATGTCCTGTTTAGAAAGTTGTGCTGTCCCGCCTTGCACCCTCACCCGGCCACCGGGGGTCTCCCCAGAGAGCGGTCCTCGCCAGGCCTGGTCGAGGGATGCTTAGATGTGGCCCCTGCAGAGGCGGCTGGGGTGCATCTCCATGAAGGAGGCCTTCTAGCTTAGCCAGCGCACCCCCGTTCGGTGGTTCTCCAAATGTAGCTCCCAGGCCGGCCGCACCCCCCTCTCCCGGGTAGTTGCTGGAAATGCGGACCTGCT
>NW_006436282.1:25461030-25468949 GCF_000325575.1 Pteropus alecto
CGAGCAGTCCAACGACGCCCCAGAGGATGTCCCTGGAGCCCCAGAGCCACGGTCCTCAACCCAGAAGTCACGCAGGCCGTCGCTGGAAGTGAGCGCCGGGGGCTGCTAGCAGCCGCGTTTGCTTTGTTCCCCGCGCTTCCCCAGAGAGCTTTTCGAGTTGTCAGCCAGAACCCCGCTTTGGAATTCCCCGCGCCTGGAGATGTGGGCTGCTAAAACGAGGGGTCCCTGTCTGGCACAGGCATCTTTCACGGTCTGGGCTCAGCAGTTCCCGCCGCGATCCCAGGCGGCTTTGCTGGCCCGACCCCACACACGAGGTTCTGCGCCTGCGGGCGGTGGTGCGGGGGGCCAGAGGGGAAGTGGGGGCCGCCTGGGTCTCCCTGAATTCGGCATTTTAAATCGAAGACAGGCCGGAGGGTCGGGTTTCACGCACGGCAGCTGGGACTCATAGCACTGGCGTCAGAGGCCTCCAGCTTTGAAGACTGGGCGAGACGCTGCTTAATGAAAACCAGCCCCGGCCCACCAGCCACTGTCCTCGCTGTGACTGGGCACCACGCTGGGTCACCCAGCCCCTAATGCTCCTGGAGGTGCCCCAGAGATGAAAGCTTGGCAGCTGCTGCTGTTACTGGTCAGGGGCTTGACCTCTGAGCTGCGGGTTACAGTGAGGGCACCAGTAGCCACGGTTAATTGCCAGAGAGGCAGAGCGGGTTTTCTCCTCTTCGTGATTCAGAGGGACAGATATCCAGAGACCAGCCACATCCCCTCACGTCTAAAGCTGACTCCAGGAGCCAGGGGTTGAAATTTCGCAGATAACCAAGGCTCTTAGTGTAGAGCAGGTACCCGTTTGTCCCTGCAGTGGGGACCTCACACGCTTTCTGAAATCTCGTAGTCACGATGCTTGGGGGCCTTGCTGCCTGGCACTGTTCTTGTCTGTTCTGCGCTGGTGAGCGCAGTGTCGTGGTCAGATCCTGGGGACTCAGGGCCGACACTGTCCCCTCACATCGGGGCTGTTCCTGGGTGGAAGGAAAGAGCAGGTAGCTGCCGGCCATGTCCCTCCCTCTCCCCTACTGGAAATCTCCGTGGAAAACCTCTGGGCTCCCTGCAGACCATGGATGTGCGTGCAACCAAAGTAAATTCTTTTGCATTTTGCATCTTTGTACAGGTGAACCTTCCTCTGCTGCTAGAACCAGGGGGTAGGGTGTGTGTGTGTGTGTGCACGCGCGTGTGTGTGTAAGTCCTGGGTTCTAGTTCACCCATGTGATTTTGAACCAATGAGTAAAACTTTCCAAATACCTTTTTATTTATTTTTTTAAATTTTCTCTCCGGTGAGGGGGCTTTAAGTATACTTCTTCCAGCTGGTGGGACCGTCTGCGAAACTTTTTGGGCAAAATATTGATAGTAGTTATTTATCAAGAATGTTCGGTAATCTGAAATTCCCATACTGTTCTGGTGTGTCCAGAGAAACATGTCCACTTAACAAAGGAGAGGCGTGAGGGACACGTTCCAGAGCTGCAGCGAGTTACGGAGGTCCGTCCGATTGTTCATCGACGGCCCCACACAGGGCCGCTGAGCTCTGACGGGCCTGCCACCGTGACTCATAGGTGCTGGAAGACACTTCCCAACCCACGCCCCTCCCACACCGTCACTCGCTGGCTCTGAAAAAAGAATCAGAAATGGCTCATAAAAAGTTCGATTTCTTTAGAGATCAAATAAATGTAAATTTAAACAGCATAATGATACCCCTTCCATACTGTGGGTCAGGGAGGACTTACAGAAATTATGCGGGATGAGGGAGTGGGTTGTACAAGTGCGGTGGAAGCCTAAATGTACAAAGCAATTTTGCAAAAGTTATTTAAAATCTTAAAAATGCACATAGCCCTCGACCTCCTGAAAACGTATTGTTTGAAATAGAGCTATTCAGAAAGTACTATATGCAGTTTTTCACCAGAGTGATAATTAGAACTGTGAAAAATTTGAAACAGCCTTGATGTCCAACAAAGATTATTTGAACATATATATATACACATATAACTGTATATACATATATGTGTGTATATATATATGTATATATATATATATATCTCTCTCCATCGAAATTACATCAAATAATACTTAATAACATGGGATCATGTAATCACGTGCTCTGCACAGGACTTCTTTTAAAAATAAATAAATAAAAGATTCCTGTGAAATGTGCTCTCATAATTGCTGCTTAAAACAGCTCCCTGCCCAGAGAAGCTGACTGCCTGGGCTACATTACAAGAAGGGATGAACGTTTGCTTTTTGCTGATGAATGAGGCCACTGCCTCTGACAAAACCCAGAGGTAAATTTCGTCTGGCCTGAAAGGAAGAGTCTTGCTAAGAGGTGGAAGGTCAGCACCGAAAGCCAGATGAGGAATTTTGTCTGGAGCGTTGAGTTGGAACCACAAACCATGCATTGTGTTAGATAACTTTCCAATTTCCCCTTTTTTTTTTCCCTTTGGAACGTTCAGTTACTCACTCTTACTCTCTTCCTGAAAAATAAAAGAGGTAATTAACTTCTTAAGACAGTGGCAATGACTAGTTGAAAGCAGCGGTTACAAGCCTAGCTGGGTGTGTGCGACACTCGGTCTGTTACAGAATATTGGGCGATGGGCGGACAGGGCCGAGAGCAGAGCCAGTCTCGTTTCGTCTTGAAGTGTCCCCGAGGAGTCATTTTGACCGCGTACTACGTGAAATTATCACTCTTTTCTTGGCTGAAAATATGGGATCACATGTAAAGCTTTTTCGAGCTTTAGAAATATTCATTTTATTGTGGCTTGACAGGCTTAGGATGGAAGCAGCGGATGGAAGAGGAGGAGTGGGTGGGCAGAGAATGGGGAGTACATCCAGCTTAGGAGGGGCCCCAAAGAAGGAAAGCTTGAGGGGGTGTCTGAGAGAAAGCTCTGGAGGAGAAGCGTTAATATGGGGGTGGGGAGATTTTAAGTAGAGCCGAGGGCGGAGTTTCACGTAGGGGTCTGAGAATCTGCAGGGCGGGGTTCAGCTGGAAAGCAGTGGAGTTACCCTGAGGCCGGCCTTTGCGTAAATAGCATCAGAAGCCACGTCATTGGGCTGCAGCTTACTTGGAAATGCATCAAAAAAAAAAAAAAAAAAGACGAATTGGTGAATGGTTAGATGGACAGGTGTGTGATAAAGCACACAGTGGAACGCTAACCACGGTAGAATGTGGGTGGCAGGTGTATAGGTGTTCACGGTATAGGTCTCTGAATTTTCCCGAAGGTTTGAAATTTTTTCATAAAGTATAGGGAACAAAAAGAGCAACTGGATGGCAAACCCTAACCTCGTGGACATTTACCAAAAAATCTAGGTAACAGGGAGTCCCCTGTGAATCCCAAAGTTCAAAAAGAGGGAGACCCCCCCACAATC
The DNA here is from genome assembly GCF_000325575.1 of Pteropus alecto. NCBI lineage: Eukaryota > Metazoa > Chordata > Mammalia > Chiroptera > Pteropodidae > Pteropus > Pteropus alecto. The sequence continues at coordinate 25,464,433 of NW_006436282.1, forward strand.
TTAATCATTGACTTGATTGCTGACCAGAATGCATGAAAAATATGTGTTGCCCACTTCCATACTCACAGGATTTGGTGCACATAAGGAAATATGTATGTGATACAAAAGATTAAAATGGTGGAAGGAAGCCTAGTGAATAGAGAGGGAAGACGAGGTTACCCCATGTGATTCTGACCACGCTGCTAGGGGAGGACCACAGGAAGGTGGAAGTGCAGATGGGAACTGGTCAGCTACAGTGTTCACCTGTTAACCAGGTGAGGTCGAGCAGGACGGGGACACTGTTCCCACAGTAGACACCGAAGCTCTTTTGATCTGGTGGTTTCTTCTCCCTCCCCCAATGCAAGCCAAAGAGTAACCAAAGAGGATTCGGGAAAAGCGTCTGGGGGCGAAGGCTGGGCAAAGTATTTTCTCTGAAGGAATATTATGTTCAGATGATACACGCAGCATTTTCTGATCGTACTGGGCAGATGGCTCCTTCTTGTGCGAAAATGTGCTGGAACAAATTAAGGGGAAAAACAGAGTTCCGAGGAAAAGTCCCCAGTTCACTTGGATTAGAGAGGTACATGGCACCAGTTCGAGGACCCCCTTGGTTTAGGGACATCTGGGCCCACGTCATCATAACCACTCGGATTAACAGTGACCAACAAGAACTTCACCCAAGTTGCAAGGCTTCATCTGTCACCCATTGGATGTGGCACCAGGAGGAAATGTGGATTGAAACCAAGAAATAGCAGTCAGGGCTCTGAGCCCGGGGCTTGAGTGGCCGGCATCACTAGCTCTTGCTATGCGACGTAGCCCCACATCCCTGTCTCTAACAGAGCTGATGGTGCCCGGTCCCTGCGACGCTGTGCAGAGAAGATGGGATGTTTATGAGGCACCTGGCTCCATGGGTGGCAGATGGTGGGCTGACGAGGACGTTTCTTCCCTTTCTTTACCCCCCTGCCTGATAATGAACCTAAAGCTATACCGCAATTCTTACAGAAATAACAAAAATAGTGGATAATTTTTCTTAGTTTGAGGAAAGAGTTTAACCCTTTAACTTAAAATAGCCTGAGAGTTCATTTCTTTGCAACATGTTATACAGCCTTATCTTTGGGGGTTTTCATCCTTATCATCCTTCGGTAAAGGGACTTGCAATTGGAATATATGTTATAGCTTTGAAAGTGTTTCAGAATCAGTTCTACGGTATATATTTTGCTTATTACCTGGCATCATTTTGTGTTCAGCTGTCATGGATGACGGAGAACTGTGTTGCCTGCTCACCTCCAGAAACGTTATGATATTCTTCGTACTTCTTTGAGAGAGCGAAGCCTGGATCGATCTGGAATTAAAGTGCTAAGTGTTAAGGAATTTAATCGAATTATTCTATAGGAACAGGGGCACTGAAGGTCCCAACTTCACGAAGGCCCGGCACTGTGAAATCTGGACTTAGAGACTCCCCGCTTTCCAGAAACACTTCCGGACTGTTTGCCGGTCATTTAGAACCCATTTAAGTATGATTCTTAGGAATGAAACTATATCCTTATCAGTTCTGAAGAAGATGAGAATAGTGTATCAGATGTTGTCCAGATCGATTCAAGTTAAATATTAATAGCTATCATTTATTGGATACCAACTCTATACTTGAAGTCAATACCCTAAAATAAGTATCATTTCATTGAATCCTCACAATGATCCAATTAAATAGAATCATTATCTTGATTTTATAGATGGGAAAACCCAATCTCTGATCAAATGTCATCTTGTGGGATAGGTCCTCCCTGATTACCCTACAGCATGCCGGCCACTCTTGTTCACATGTACCTGGTCGTTCACGACTGCTTTATCCTGCTTTAATTTTTATAAACTCATTACATAAGCCGCCTAATCATTCTGAAGCCGTAAAATAGAAGTCGAAATCCCTGCCTCTTCAGTTGAAGATGAACTATCCCAAAGGCAGGAGTAAGAGAAACTAATGCTGTCGCACGTAGCTCATACAGTCAATCCGTGAATCCTTTGTAGCTGGAATCTAAATCTTCTGAGAATCTGCAGTGCGTTGGTGAAATAGCCCGAGACAAGCTCAGCAGAGTCCCTGACATCTGGAAAACACTTGGCCAGCGACGTCCTCCTCCCCCGCTTCATCGGTCCTGTCTGCGTTTCAGTCTGTCCCTGTGCCTTTCCTTCTGAACTTCCCAGGAACAAAGTTGTCCAGTCTGGTGTAGTTTTATGTCCTGTGGTTAAACCATGCCGTTAGCTTTCTAATGGGCTTTCCTGTGGGGCCTCAGACCTCAGATCAGGTTAAACGTGTTAGCCTTTTCAGAAGTGGCAGTAAGTAGGCAGTTTGCTGCTGACCAAAAAAAAAAAAGTGGTTGTGGAAACGCATTTTCCAGACTCCAGTTGGGGGCCGACCTCTCTTCCACTGTTCAACTGCCCCATCTTGGGTCTGATCGTCTTCAGTGGTTTTTAGTGAACGTCAGGCTTCATTGCCTCTGGACTTTCCAGAGGTTTGTGCTTCTGGAGATTTTCAGAAAGCTCTGTCCTGTTTCCACACTGTGGGTCTCCCTGTGAGCCAGGACCTGGGGGGCCTGAAGCCCTGCGGAACGAGACCCGACTTGGAGATGGAGTCCCTTTGGGATACTTGCCCGGCATGGCAGGTAAAGAGCCCCGTGGTCTGAGAGGGAGCCAGTCTTTTCGTTTGCCGAGCAAGCTAGTTGCTAAAAATGGGAGACCAGACATCGTCCTGCCTTTCAGAGACATCCTCTCAGAAGCATTTGGCAGCTGTTGTTCATGAGAAAGACACAGCCTTGACCTTGGTTCCAGGTGTCCCATGGCTTGTAGCACCTCCTGATCATTCCTTGAGATAACCATGATGACATACACACACACAAAAAAAATCATGAAAACTCACAGGCCAGCAAAAAATAAGAAAGAAAGGACTGACAAATGCCAGAATCTCCTGGTGTCAACTGGTGATAGCGATGAGGCTGGTAGAGCTGGGCCGAAGGACTCTGCTCAGGATTTAAATCATGGCACGAAGGTTCACGAAGACGAGGCCCTCCCTTACCACTACCCCACACTTCCCGAAAACAGGCCGAAAATAACTTATACCTTCTCCATCATTGATCCCTGACCCACACGCTGGAAGCAAAGTCCAACTGGTTGGCCTTTCTTTTCTACCCTCAGTTACTGCCTTGGACGTGGGTCCTTGTTAACTTATCTCTTTCCTTTCTTTCTTTTGTCATATATCCAAGTAGAATAAGGAAACAATGGAATATAGCCAGATGGGATGTGAGGTAAACGGACATGATTTCGGTGCATTCTAGTAAGTCTAGTCCCCCAAAGCAAAGTGCTACAAGCAGGGTGCATGCTGGGAAGGAGGGTGCTTTCTGCCTTGAGTTGATCGAGAGTCTCTGAGGAGCAGGTGAACCTCATTAGAGCGAAGGTTCCGAGTTGACTGGAAGCTGCGCCCCCCCGCCAGCAGGTGTGCAGAGGAGATCCATTCTTTACACAGGTGGACAGAAAACGGAACCACTGCCCACTCACAATGTCTGTTGAAAGTCTTTGGACTGGACAGACTTTTCCCTGTTTAAGAATGAATAAAGACAAAAAAAAAAGTTTTGGGGGAAAGTCTTGCAGAGCAAGGTAAAGGCAGCAGCTTCTAGAGACCCGGAAACAGTTTTTACTTCTGGAAAATCATCTACAGCAGGATCCAGAAGGGACTCTGGGGAAAATGCGTGGACTCCTCAGCTAACACAAAGGCCTGGCCTCCCTGGAACAGGAACACAAAACCTGAAAGGAGCTGGTTTAAGTAAGGGAAGGTTTGGGGAAAACAAAATCCTGTAGGAGAACTAAAATCCAAATTAGCAAGAGTACGGAAGAGTATCAGAGTGTGGTCAGCTGAGTCGTGTCCCCCAAAGAATAGCCACCCCCGAATGCTAAACTACCTTACATGGTGATAAAAATGCAACCAACCAACCAAACAAAAAACCCTCGACTTTGCAGATGTGATTAAGGTAAGGATCTTGAGAGACAATGAGGTTATCCTCCACCCAGCAGTCTCTAAATGCAATCACAAGTGTCCTTATAAGAGATGGGCAGAGGGAGATTTGATGACAGAAGAGAAGGCAGTATGACCCTGAAGGCAGGGATGGAATGATGTGGCCACAAGCCAAGGAAAGCTGGCAGACATCAGAAGCGGAAGAGGCAGAGAACAGATTCTCCTCTGGAACCTCCAGAGCAATTATGACCATTCCAGCACCTTGATTTTGGGCCCCGGATACTGATTTCAGACTTCCGGCCTCCAGAACTACAAGAGAATACATTTCTGTTGTGTTAAGTCACCAAGTTTCTCATAATTTTTTAGAGCAGCAGCAGAAAACTAATACAAATGCTATGGAAAATAAAAGCAGTGGTGTGAATGGAGGAAAAAACACTTAAGACGTGGTTCTGGAAGATACAAGGAAAAAAGTCACAAACAAGACAGAAGGTTATGCATGTGGAAGAGCTGTCGGCCCACGGTCGGCTTCCTGGAGTGGACG
>NW_006436282.1:25470036-25473777 GCF_000325575.1 Pteropus alecto
TCTTTTCCGAAGAGCACTGCCTTCTGCTGACCAGGTGCCTGAAGGAGGACGGCTTCGGCTTTGCCCCCAGCGATGTCTCAGGCTTACACAGTGCTAAGTACTTTACCTCGGTCGTTTCTGTTCCAGGCTGCAGGGCCAGATGCCAGATCCCTTCCCTCCCCCCTGCAGCAGTAGGGGGCACAGCTTGAAGTCTCGCAGATTGAGTCGGACCCCTTCCCTAACCCCCACACCCGTGTGAAAAACAGGTGAGCACTGGGAGATCCAGACACAAGTTCTCGACGTGCCCTTACACTGAGAGATGGAAGAACAAAACTCGTCGTAAAGTAGACCCCCAAAAAGGACCGATAGGTTTTTAAAAGCAGAAAATGTCCAGGGAACTTCCTTTAGCCACAGTATGCTAGAATTAGAAAAAATACAGATCATAACATTGAAAACCCAAATACTCAGAGACAGAAAAATGCAGTCCAAATACTGTAGAGTCCAGTAAGAGATCCTAATAGCAACTGCAGACTGGGCAGAAAGTAACAGGAGGGTCATGAAATTTGAAACAAGGACAGTATTTACTTAGGGAAAAGTTTATGGCTTTATATACAAGAAATCATTTGAATAAATGACTATCCAACCCAAGAAGCCAAACAGAAACTAAAGAAAACAATGGAAAATCGAAGGAAAGGAAGTCATGAAGGTGAAGGTTAACCTTAATAAATTAGTTAAAGAATGGTAGACTTGGTAAATCCTGGAGCCAATTTTTTCAGAAGACCAACAAAATAGACCGATTTCTCACAAATGTAACTTTTAAAATAAATAAAAATATCTACATTCATTAAAGAGCAAGGAAGGGGACGTGACCACAGAAGCAGAGGTTGTTTTTGAGTTAAAAGTGATTACTAGCCCAATTCTGTGCTCAAAAATTTTAGATCTGAATGGAGTGGCCAATTTTCTAAGAAATTTCTAAGAAATGGAAATTTCCATAATTGATTCAAGCCGTTGAAACCCGGAATGGAACCAAAACCGTGGTGCTGTCATCAGAGAAACTGCCCGTCCACTGTTTCGCAGACTGGCTCTTCCAAACCTGCCAAGAACAGCTGCCCAAGCTAAATTCCACGTGGACCGTTCTGTTCTAATCAGCACTTCGCCTTGGAAGGAGGGCGAGATTCGAGCCCGTGCTTGGCAGTGAGGGGGTGAGGGGCTGGGAGAACCCGCACCATCCCTGGAAGCCTGTTCTCTCTTCCCAGGCGTGCGGGCCGCCGACATCTGGAGGCTGACGTCGGCCAGGCCATCCCAGCCGTGAGCCCATGGCGGAGGAATAGACCGACCGCATTAGGGGAGACAAGTCCGCGTCTAACCCGGTGGCCTCTTCTAAGATGTGGCGATGGATCGAAGAGAACTCGCCCTTCCTCTACTCGGAGGCAGTTAACATGGAGCCTTCCTTGGGAGGGGAGGGGAAAGAAACCTGGGTTGACCTAATTTCTTAATGTGACTTCCATGGAGTTTCATAGGTGGCCCCCAGGTCCTATACCAGGACATGCGAATAGAGAGTGGCTGTCGCCCGTGGCCACCAGCCGGCTATGATTCCACCCTCTCTCCATCCTCTCCTCTTGGGTCCCCTCTCTCCCTGCTGGCAGGCAGCCTGGGGTGTCCCCCTGCTGGTCTCCTGTGCTGAGGACGCACGTGAAAACCCCTCCCCGCTCGCTCGCTGGCCTCCAATCCGGTGGCAGTCTGGATTGGGACACTCGGGACAGAGCTTGTGTCACCAGGATTGCTGGTGGCTCTGGGGTTTGGCGTGGCTCTGAAGTTTGAGGATCTTCACATTCTTCTCCCCTTTTCTTGCAGAAGAGGTTGTAAACATGCTGAATTACAATACAAAACAATGACTCTTACCCCACCCCCACCCGCCACTCATGCAAATGGTCATTACTCTCGGAGAGGAACACTCCTGTGATTATATTATTGGGGAGGACAGTGGGGAGCTGTGAGAGGGGCCGTCCATTTACACTTTAATAATTACCTGCACATTGACAAGGTGAAGGCTCAGGGCTCTGCCTTCTACCCCTTAGCAAACTGTGCTGTGAGAAGCCACCTTACATGTCTACCTAGATTTTAATCTAAGTGCTTCCCCTTCTCCATCTCCCACCTACTCCTCACCCACTAAAATCTGGCACTGTCCCCACCACTCCCTGAAACCTCTCTCTCCAAGAACACCAGCCTGACCTTCTCTGGTGTCCCTCAAAATCAGAACTACTGCCACCCGCGTCTGGCATCACCCTCTCCCCTCGGCTGCGGGGCCATGTGCTTCTGGGTTTTCTCGACCCTCCTAGTGGTTCCTTTTCCCTGACAGACACCTGTCCTCTGCCTGTCTCTTAAATGCTGATGGACCTTGGGCTTCTGTCCTTGGCTGTCTTTTTCCTCCACACGGTTTCCTGGGGCATCTGGTTTCCCCAGACGCCCATCTCCATGCTCCCAATGTCCACGTCTAGACCCAGGACTGGAGGTCCAGCCAGCTGCCTGTTCGCTCTCCACTCGCAGGCCCCACAGGCCCTTAAACTTGTGTCCCAGATCGAACTCACCATCTGCAGCCCCGCTTTGCTCCCTGAGGAGATGGTCCCTTCAGCACCCAGTTTCGCAAGCCGGAAGCTGAGCTGCTCTCCCTCTCGCTTCCCCGCACCCGCTTCTTCATCAGGTTGTGCCAGCTGCTGGTCTTAAGGCGAGTAGCCCAGGGCCACTTCCCCACACGAGCCTCCTCCACGCTGGCTCGCGCTGCCGCCAGTCTCGTCCGCCACCCAAACCCATTCTCCACACCAGTCATCTTTCTACCTTTCTTGGGCATCGTCTGTCCTGGGCCCTGTACCACACCATCAGTGGCTGCTCCCTGCCCTCGAAGGACAGCCCGCACGCCTTAGTGTGGCTTCGCCAACGCTGTGCGCAGGCCGGGTCCCACCTGCTTCTGCAGAACAATCTTGGCACCCTCCTCCACACACACAGCACCCAGACACCCCTGTGTTCTCTGGGCAGTATGTATTCCCAGAGCGGGCCATGCTTACTCTTCTCTTTAAGGGGGAAAAAAACACAGCTTCCTGAAGAAATCCCGTATTATAAGCGGCCGTAGCAGTAGCTTCTAATTAAAATGCATGGTTTCCATTTTGAAACTCAGACTGTATATCCGAGTGTGCTAGCCTCTTCTCTGCGTCTTTCTCATCTTTTCTCCCCCTGCCCCTTACACAATCTCTCCTCCTGGGTTTTAGCAGTATAAGCATGTCTGTATTTTTTCCTGCACCGCCGCCGCCCCCCTCCCCATAATACTATTAATATTGGTTTTAGAGCAGATGTTAAATCAAGTTTAATCTCACGTGCCAACTTCAATAGCTTGGTTGTAGCTCCTGGGGTGTTGAGAAGAATTCTGAAGCTGTATCTAAGTGAACAGGGGGAAATTCTCGGGGAAAGAGGTAGAGAGGGTTGGAGAACAGCCACGTGCGTGCTAAGCGTTTGCCGTCGCCATTCGAGAGGAAAGTAGACTGATGAGATCAGCCTTCAGGGTTTGACCTAAATAAGAGTTAACCGGAGATGTTCTAATATCTTTTTATTCGTTGCCTGAAACCGTTGGTTTCTAGCTCATGTACTGTAGTGGTTTGGATGTAGTGTCTTTGCAAACAGAGAGAAAAAGAGAGTTATATCTTAACAGTGTTTAAACCTTTTCTCTAACCTGTTGATAGCTCATATCTGATCCTAAATTGGACTTTATGA
>NW_006436282.1:25473809-25493428 GCF_000325575.1 Pteropus alecto
AATATACATAAATATTTTTCGGTGGTTATCTCAGAAGCAATTTAAGCTTCAGAGACTTGAGTCATGACAGGAAAGACCTTAGCCTATAAATTGCTGTCCGGATTGGCCACCTAGAATCTAGACTTGTACGTTGGAATCAGAATGTGCTGAGTAGCCAGTAGCTTTCACCTGTCACCAGACACATCCCGTTAATGGCAGGCGTTTAACACAAAGGCACGTAGCACCTCTCACCAAGGGACAGTCGTGTCATTTGGGGCATTCTTTTTCAGATAGAGAAACTAAGGCTTTGCACTGGTTTTACCTTTGCAAGCTGCAATGGGTGAGCTATCATCGCGACTTGGCTTATGGGCCTCTGGGCCCTGCGGGAGGCCAGTAAACAAGCCTTGAGCGCTGCCTTCCACGTGTCAGTTACGGACACTGCAGACATAGTGGTGAGAAGGCCCGTGAGTGCCCCCAGCCTCAGAGAACGTCTGTGCTGGGTAGGAGGAAACAGACAAGAGCACCCCAGCAAATAAATGCTTTACGATACCAGTAAGTGCTCTGAACAAAAGAAAATGTGGTGACCAGGGACGCTGCTTGGAGGAGGCGGCGTTTGCACTGGGAGCGGATTGATGCAATGAGTTTGAGTCTGTGTTGCAAAGCTCTGGGGGAAGACCCTTCCGAGCCAGAGGAGCAGCACAAGCAAACGTGTGCGAGAGATGAAGGGAAGTCAGTGGGACTGATGGACAGGATGTGCCCGCGCATCCTGTCCATCAGCCCTGATGTTTGCTAAATTGTTCTTGGTGACAGTAGTGGTTTCTCGTAAGCCTTTAAAACCTTTATGGCACTTCCGGGAGTTGCTTTTAAGTCGATCATTGCATTTGGTTGGATAGTGCTCGCCAAGTTGTACGTAGAGGTTACAAAGAATTCTGTAAGGAAAGATGAACCTTATCGTGGGCATAGCCCCTTCTGTGGGAGGTGTGTGGCACGGGGGTGCCCATTTCTGCTCCAGACAGCCCGTGCAGGTTGGTGGGGACAGGGGACATTGTGACCAGCCACCATAAACAGATTAGTTGGGTAAAGAGGGAACACAGGAACACCAACAGCTGGCCTGTTCCCTAAACAATCTTGCTGAACCCTCCTGCTTCCTTCTGTGTGCTGAGGAGTCCAGCCTTGGATGCCTGCTCATTGTGTCCGTGAACACCTCAAAAGTCACTTGTCACAAAGGGAAAATACCTCCCCCATGACACCTGCATCTACTTCTGAACCTTCTCGTCTCGGTTGCTGGCTGCAGCCTGGGCTCTGGCCCCTAAACTGGAATCTGGCAGGGTGTGTCCACCCCACGCCTTCTCTCTTCCCTTGGTGCCTTTGCCTCTGTAGTCCCCCTGTAGGTGGCCTTTCTCCCAGCCCCTCCCCCACTGACAAGGCTAATTCCATCCCTCTTCCAGGAAGCCGTCTCTGACCTCTGCCGAGCTGGACTCCTCTGTGAGTCTCAGCCTGTCCACTTGGCACACCGCACGTCATATTCTGGTCTGACCATGGCCTCCAAGAGGCTATGACCTCCTCATGGGCAGGGAGCATGTCATTGGCATCGTGCACCCACAGCTACCAGCACATAGTAGGCAGCGTCGATGGGCGGCTGAGCAGGCCCTCTTTGCAAGCTGTGATTTTAGCCTTTTGCTTGTTTTCATCAAAGGGACATTAGGGGAAGATTAATACAGAACATGGGCAACTGTTTTCTTCTTCATATCCTATGAATTTATTCGGATTCCTTGCATGAAGCAGCTATCAATTACTTTTAGAATGTTTTCGTGGTGACGTGTACATAACACTTAACTCTAATTTTAGCCATTTGTAAATGTACAGTTCAGTGGTATTGAGTATATTCACCTCGTGCGGCTGTCACCGGCATCCATCTCCGGAACTTTTAGCTCACCCCACACCGAAACTATGGACTTATTAAACAGACTCCCCATTTCTCCCTCCCCCAGCCCCGGAGAACCCCTATTCTACTTCCTGTCTCTGAATTTGACTACCTGAGATACCCTATCTAAGTGGAATCATACAGCATTTGTCTTTTTGTGTCTGGCTTATTTCATTTCATAATGTCCTCAAGGGGCATCCATGCTGAAGCATGTGCCAGAATCTCCTTCTTTTTAAGGCTGCATAATATTCCATTTTATGTACGTGCCATGTTTTGTTTATCCATTCATGCATTGATGATACTTTAGTTGTTTCCACCTTTGGCGATTGTGTGAATAATGCTGCTATGAACATGAGTATGTGCAAATATCTGTTTGAGTCTTATGTTTTCAGATATTTGGGGTATATGCCCAGAAGCGGGATTGCTAGATCATACGGTAAAATCACTTTTACAATTTAGAAACATTTTTAATGGTTCTGAAATGGTCATTTCAGTTCAAGCCAAAGGCCACCTTAAGATGGGAGGTGACGTAGAAATGCAGGCTGAAATTTCAGACTTTAGTTCTTGTGACCTGTGTGATGCTCGGTGGCATGAAGTGCTGTTTTTTCAAGTGTGCTTTTAATTTTTTTTACAGCATCAAGCTTCTAGCTGTGCAAGAACTACTTGACAGAGAGGCCCTGGAAAAGGTAAATATTTTACTCTTTCTACCACACATTCACAAACTTTGAGCAGAGGGCCACACACCAGAAAAATTCAACTCCTTGTCGCCAGAGATAGCACTTATTGCAAATCGGTCAGTTATTTCATATTCTTAACCATGCAAACTTTTCATCAAGACCCCCACATTGTTCATATGCCACTGACGCTTGCGAACCTGACCTCGCTTGGCGCTTCAGGGCTGTGTGGAAGCAGAGGCTTGCCCTGCTGTGGGCCCAGCTCCGAAGCAGGGTCCCTGTGCCTTGAGACGCCACACACTGGACGCCGCCCGTGTACCGGATTCTGTGCTGGCCACTCCGCTCAACCTCTGCATGTATGTGTCATTATCTGGGCAAACGGATGATAGAATTGAGACCCGGTGTGTTTACATAACTCGCCCAAAGAAAATGAACTAAGTGGCAGAGTAAGAAAGTGAACGCCATTGTGCCTTTTCTAGTTCAGAGGCAAGTTCACGAATTCGAGACTCTTTTTAGGTCCCTCCTGAGGATTGGGAAACTCCTCCCACCACAGACGAATGTTTTCACCACTCGCCGGAGGAGGTGACCTGGTGTGTCTCTGGCCCGCAGCTGGGATCCTTGGCCGATTGTGGGTTCGAGTTCTGTGTGCGAGGTGGGGTAGGCTCTATAAAGCGGGTTGGGCAGGGGCCAAGGGGGCCAGGCTCCCAAGTACCACGCATGGGCACCCCCAACTCATACTGAGCTGCTCCCCTGGGTAGCTCAGGACCCTCCCCAAGTATGTGACTTTGGGCATTAATTAGAATCTATCCCGTTAACAAAAAAGAACCTGGTTAGAGAGATGAGCACCAATTGCTATTATTTTATTTGTAGAATTTATTTTATTTGTCACTAAAGCAAATTAAGTTTTTAAGCACCAGGCCATGACGTGAGGGGAGGGAGGGACCTGAGCTCTGGCTCTGAATTTTAACATCCTGGCGGCCTCATTGCCGCCACAGGTAGAATGAGGACAGTGCTGCTGCCTGACCTCAGAGAAGCGACACGAGACCCCAGTGAGTTAGTGTAGTGGACGGGATTTCTAAATGCCAGAGCACGCGAGTCATAGTAATTCTTAATTGGTTATATTAATTCTTAATATGTACCCAGCCATCAAAGCATACTAGGGGCCAAGAGTTTATGAAGATTCTGGGTCTGGTCTTGAAATTTTAAAAATGTTACTTCTCTAAAAACAATCGTCTTGTCGGTATCCACTGCAGTTACCAGACAAAGCTGGTAAACACACGAAGCCCATGTACTTAGGTGTCTCCGTGTAATAAAAACACAGGCGCTGGAAATATCGACCAGGTCTTTGGAGCTGTGTTAATATCAGCTCTGAGAGGCCGCACAGTTAAGCCAACTTGGGGTTACTAACCGCTTGTGGGATCTCACGGAAGGAGGCTGCCATGGAACAGGGCTTGTCGTGTGGGGCTCAGACAGCCTGAGTCTGGAGCCCGCCCCCTCCTTCCTAAGCGGGTTATTTTGGGTCACTAATCCTCTTTGTGCTTCAGTTTCCTAGACTATAGAGTGGGAATCTTTATAATCCCTAGTCCGCAGAAGTTTTGAAAAAGATTAAGTAGACAGTTGATGTAAAAGACTTAATGCCATGTCAGGCGCTGAGTGATCCCCAAAAGTTAGCTGCTGCTCGTCTTACTTCCCCATCTTCCTCCCTCTTTCTGATGGCTTTGCACTGTTCCCCTATCTCCCTACATGGCCTGCCGACAGTTTTACAAGACGGTCTGAATGGGCACGGGGGCCAGCTGGGAGCCGAGTACACTCAGCTTCCGTCTTCCTTCTTTCGTGTGTGTGTGTGTTCATTCTTTCACTCACACTACGGGCCCTGGTTGAGCTTTCTAGTGCCAAGCAAGTAGCAAACATTTCCAGAAAAGGCCAGAAGGAACCAGTCGATAAGAGCCTGGGAGCCAATTGCATTTCGAGTGGCACATGGTCTATAACCTGGCACTTCTGTTCTTTGCACCAGTTTATAATAGCCTCATCCCCGGGGACAGGTTGGAGAACCAACAAGAAAAGTTCTTGGCAAACTGTAGACCTTTGCTACTCAAAGTATGGCCTGCAGAGCAGCAGCATCGGAAGCTCGTTAGAAATGCAGACTCTCAGCCCCGCCCCCCGGACCCCCTGAATCGGTGAGCATTGTAACAAGACCCCGGGTGACCCTCCTAAGAAGTGTCTGTTATCACCATCACTATGGATGAGTCCATCTTCAGGGAGAATCTGTAGGTGTCAGCTTTTTGCTTTTGTAACCAATTAAGTTCCTTATTTTTTTGCACCAAAAGAGAAGAAGGAAACATCATCATTGTACTTGTAAGAACCCAGTTTTTATCTTTAGTTTGCCGGCCTCTTCCTTTCATTAAGAAAATAGTCTTATTTAATAGGCAGAGCCAGCAAGAAAGGCCTCAGTTATACACACATCCTGCAAACTTCAAACCTCTTTGCCTGTCTTTGCGGCCAGACTTCGGATGGCAACACGCCTTTGGGCTTTGCGCTCACTGAACTGACATCCCACTTAGGTGGGACTGGTGACGTCCAGACAGACAGCCCCAACCGTGGGGACCTGCTCTTGCCTTTGTCTTATAAGAAGGAAGCTATTCTCAAGAGGTATTTTCCTCACAGGTGTAATTGCAGGTTATGTCCGACCAGTAACATATTCAAATGATGTAAACGTAGATAATATGAAATGCTACAAAGCAGCAGCAGTGTTTGGGAGTCTCCGAGACAATATGACTTCTAGTACTTTTTCTCCCTCACAATGGGCATTTTGTAGTGACTTTAGGATTTTAGTTTAAAGTTATCAGCCATTTGTCTGATGTGTACGTTCTCTGGTTTCGGGTAGCAAGCCCGTCCATTTCAGAAGAGCTGGGGCTCTCCTGGCTTCTGCAGCACACGGGCAGCTGTGGGGGGACCCTGTCGGGGGGAGCTGTGCACCCTGCTTCCACCAACCTCACCTCTGCTTGGCTGCTGGGCCCAGCAGGGGACCTTCCTTGGAGGCCTGTAGAACTGCTCTCGGGGTTCCTCTCCGCCTACAGCTCTGGGGTTCCTGTTTCTCGGTTGATCCTTGGGCTCATGGCAAAGGTGGGGAACTTCTGCTTTTCCTACTCTGTTCTCTGCTTCCTCGCTCCAGGGTCCATCGTGAGTCTGGGGGCCTCCGTGTTCTATCTGCCCTGCTCACCATCAAAACACGCTTTCTGGGGAGAGGTGGATGGTGCACACGTGGATGGACCCCCGCGTCCAATAGATCTGTAGGGTTCAAGGTTTTGTTTTTTTAACCTCTTTAAACACTCTTTGTCTTAATTCAGGTGTAATAGCTTAGAGTGGAGGTTGGGGGATGCTTGAGAGATGGGGTCTCTGAATTTCTCTTGTCTACTAACACTGTATAAAGCCATTTCCTAGAAAAGTGACAGCGATTTGTCGTTTATCTAAAAAATAAACTATAAACCACATAGTTAATCATCCTAAGTCTGTATACCAATTTCTTAAGTCTTTCTTTAAAAAGAAAAACTGTAGAACCGTGAGAAGATGATTTAACATGCTTAAATGTCAGGACGTGTGACCTTCCTCTGAAAAAGTGTTTTGCATTTGAGGGGCTTTTTTTGTCAAACATCCATTAGGTGCTGAGCGCAAGGCCTTGCTCTGAGAAGGAGGAGCACCAGCTGACGCTGTGCTCTTTGCTTTAAGAGTGAGACCGCTTTTGTTTTTCTCAGCTCGAGTCACACAGACTTGTTTCCCAGGCTTTATAAACAGGCCCACCTAATGCCTTTAAACGTGGCATTGCATGAAAGGAAATAAAAATATTGGTACAGCTTGATTTAGTAAGATTATTTTTCAATGACCTTTTCAAACAGCTTCCTGCAAAGCGGCACACAATAGTTTGTTTGGCCGTCATGTCCAGCTGGAGGTCACACTCCCCCTGGAAGGGCCAGAGCAATGGCAGACCCACCCCTAGGCCCGCCCGACTTATAGCCATTGTCTGTCCCACCCCCAGCTCTACCCTTGGCCTCTGCAGGTCGTGACTCAGCTGTCAATCACGAGCTGACTGCATCCATCCTCCGCCCTCTGGAACCCGGTCTCTGAGGGCGCATGGACTGGGCTCGAATCCACTCTGTCGTGTTCTAGCTGGGGGGCTTCTTGGGCAAGTTACTGACCAGCCTCAGTTTCTTTTTAACATTGGGGTGGGGGGGGGAGTGTCACAATGATACCTACTTCACTGGGATGTTTTTTTATGAGAATTAAGTGAGACAATGTACGAAATAAAAGAGATTATATATAGTAAGCGCCAGAATAATGTAGCGCATGCTTTCCCTAATTACCTTCTGCCGTCGTCGTCATCGTCATCCATATCTTACATCGTCACTGTTACTGATGTCCTTCTCCTCCTTCTCCGTTGAGAAGCCCAACCTGAGATTGATGTGTTCCCGTCAGAGGATGTTAAAGAAGGCGTTACCTGCCCCCTGCCCCATCTGCCAAGTCGTCTAATACGAGGTGCCTGCCAGTCTCCTGGGCCTGCTGCTGCTAGGTGTTCTCCCCAGAATTTCGCTTTGAAGTTCAGCTCTTAGTTTACTTTTCCCGCAGGTGGAGCAGGTGATCTCTGAGACCTGTTTTGGTGTTTTATGTGTGGGATAAAGTGGATACGTCTCTCCAGCAAGCGAGGGACAGTAGCAGGACAGGGACTCCTCCAGCCAAACCCTGGTGGCGAGCATCATTGGAATTAGAATAGCTTTGAGGTGTTTTCAGAAGGAAATAGGAGGTAAATAATTATCACATAGACGTGTGTGAATAACCTAAGGGTGCAGAGTGCTCGTGCCTGTAGTGGTGATGGCGTTTTGGGAACACACGTGCATATTCACAAGCCCTAGCTCTGTTGTGACATGTTTGGGGAGTGTTTTTCACTGTGATTTGGACTCCCAATTAATTTTGTTTGTGCGAGAGTTGAGCACTTACTCTGTGCCTAAATTGTACTACATACTAAGGGGGATAAAGTGATAAAAATACATTTGAATGGCTATATATATATAGGACCCCAGAATGTCAGAGCTAGGGGAGACTTTTCAGATCGTCAAATCAGCCCTGTCACTTTGCAGCCCATCTCCCAAGGTCTTCTCGACTGTGGGCATCAGCTTTAGCAGACTCTGTGGGTGCTTCTACCCCTGCCTATTCCAGAAGGGGGAGTAGGCTCAGAGGGGCGGTCCCTGGGCCCGGTGATGGAGGACTGACACCCAGGTCTTCTGACAGCGTGATGGATAGCGCAACAGACGTGGCCTAGTGGTGTTTGTCCCTCAGAACGTGGCTGGGGTTGGAGGAGGAGGCAGCAGGAGATCTGGACTCCAGATGTGGACACTGTCCTGGGAGCATCCAGGAGCGGACCTAGTGGTGGTGTGAGGGCTGCATGGCCTGCAAAGAGAGCTGACGAGGGACTCGTGGAAGGATGGGGAACGTGCAGCAGACGCCCCTTCGTGGAAAGACGGGGAACGTGCAGCAGACGCCCCTTCGTGGAAGGATGGGAACGTGCAGCAGATGCCCCTTCGTGGAAGGATGGAGAACGTGCAGCAGATGCCCCTTTGAGGAAGGATGGGCAACGTGCAGCAGATGCCCCTTTGTGAAGGCTCAGGGTCAAAATGAATTGCTTCAAAAATCTTAACTAAGAACTCAAAAATATCTTTAAAAAAGAGTAATCTGTATTTATTTTTAAATACCAGAATGAGATTTTTCAGCATCCTTGGTTTACTTTTTCTCACGTGCTTAGTCTGAGCTTAATTTGAATGCCGTCTCGAGTGGTCAGTGTTCATGTATCTGTTAGATTTTTTTTTAATGGGTTGAGCCAGCTTAGTGTCCGATCATGATTACACTCATTGTAATCCCATTCCTGGTGAAGTTCCTTTCAGCGGGCAGCTTGCTACCTTCCTTGAAGGGGCCAGTAAGCAGAAATGGGAGCCCCTGTGGAGCTCAGTCCCTTTTGGAGTCTGGCTCAGGCCCACGAGAGGCCACCACAGCCAACCGCTCACCAGCTCCACTGCACACTTGGGCCTCCACCTCCCCCACCCCCATGCTGGAAAGGGCTCTTGGCTGGGGTCCCCCAAGCACCTCAGCTGCCAGAAAATGGAGCATTTTGGTGAATTGTGGGCCAAGCTCCACAGCGCATTTGAAAAAAGAGAAGGTGCATTTTCTCCTTTTAAAAGCATCACAAGATGCCATGTATATTTAGGGGTTCCGATTACCTTTCTCTTTTTATGAAAAGCTCATATTTGAAGTGACCATAAAGTGGAACCCTCAGACAGGACTTTTAAAGTCCCTTCAGCTTTTCAGCTATCAAAGATAAGGGAATTAAACAATGAGGGACCATTTTAAATTTACGACATTAGCAAGGTTTCTAAAACAATAACATGCGATGTTGAAGTAGTCATAAAACCAGCGTCCCCATTCATTGCTGGGGAAGGGCGGTGACGACGCGCTGGCCTTTCGTAAGCTCTTGGGCAGCATAATTCATTAGCCTTTGAGATGCCCTTACCCTTTGACCTGTGACCCAGTTCCTGGGAGCTCATCTTAATGAAACGGTCCGTAAAAATGGAAAATACTAACCACGCTATACCATGCCTTATAGTCATGAATAACTGAAGGCAGTTCACTGCTCAGTGGGGCAGGAAGGGTTAAAATGATAATACCCATTAAAAATGATAAGTCTTTTAGCCTTGTAGAAATGCGTTATAATATTTACAGAAAGGCAGAAGAAGCAGTTGTACCTGCTGTAATTACAACACGTAAAAATGCACATTTATTCTTTCGGCCACTATTTATCGAGCACGTCCCTGCGTCAGGCAGTGTGCTGGACTGGAAGACATGAAAGTGACCGAGACAGCTGCCATTCCCACCCTCGTGTAGCTCACAGAACTGGTGAGGAAAATTAGCGATTATACTAATGCCTATTGAAAAACGACAGTGATAAGCACTGTGACAAAACAGAACAAGCTGTCTGGAGTGGAGCCCTCACCTAATGTCCTCATAGCATCGAGGAAATATGGAAAAGAAACACAATTAGGTCATTTTTTTTTTCATTTAAAATTTTCTTTATTATTAATTTAATATTCCTGGAATCAACTTTTTAAGTATCAGGTGAGAGCTACATGCCCTCACCCCAGAAAAACGTAAAAACACACACGCACCGATACGTCCCGGTGGATTTGCATATTCTCAGACCTTCTCTGTGGCACCCCTCCGGCTCATACATCTGGGCCCTGGTGAGAATGAGGTTCCTTTCCCTCGCCCAGAAATGCAGAAACATCTTCTCTCATCTACAAAATAGCGGCCTCGCGAGGAAGGTTTCCTCAGAGTTGGACAAATCGAGGCTTCCCTGTGGGACAGCGCCCAGGATCACTGGGGTCCTCCACGCAGTCGGGGTCCAGGTGGATTTCAGGCAGCATCACGTCCCATTGACACAGAGCATCCCTCCCGCTGCCTTTCCGTGGCCTATGGTGTGATCCCGTCTCCGCTATTCCGAGGGGACCCTCGGTTGACAGCGTCCCTGCACTCCCATCCCCCGCTCTTTCTTCCTGTAGCATCATCATTTCCTCCCCTGGTGACTGCGGACGTATTTAGGTCTCCCAAGATGCGTTACTACGTGTCCTCCTTTTTGCTGTTGTCCTATTTCTCCTCCTTCCTGTACTCGTAGATTTCTTGAATTTACGTAAATCCTCGCCCTCCACAGCCAGTCTTCATCCCTCCTCAGCTCCCCTTACCTCCTAGGAGTCCGGCCCCTGTCTCAGTTAATCTAAGAAATTATAGCTTGCCTGAGCCAATGTCTACTCTAACTCAAAGCATTTTTATTTTTAAAAATTTTGCTTTCTATCGTTGGAAATTATTACGAAATAATTTTACATAGAACTGTAACATTTTATTTGTAGTTATCCTTTTTTTTTTGGTAATTTCTATAGACCTATTTCTGTTTTTATGATGAATACATAATGAACTGATGTGGAGATCTTTTTCTTTTAACTTTGAAGCCATTTTGATACAATGCTATGAATTTAGGAGTGGGGACAAGGAAAGAAACCATGCCTGGGACTTCTTTTTCTCGGTTAGCAGCATTGCTGGAGTCTGAATCAACTGTTGTCTTCTACTCGTGATGGTTGTCCTTGGTGTTTGATTACTTTGTCTTCATACTCTAAAAGCTGTGTTACTTATTAGTCTCCTGAGTCTAGATGTATAGAGGAAAAAAAGAGGAATCTTACAATAGCCATTTGGATTGCAAGCTCAGATGGAGACCGTGGCGAGTCTTATAATAAGAGCAGAAAGATCATTTTGTCCATTCAGGCTTCAGGGTCAAGGGGACCAGGAAGAATCACCTCTCTCCACGCTCGCTGAGAATCTTATTACCATCAAGTCGAGAGAATTTTGCTGGCCTCTGCTGGTAGCTCATAAATGATGGGCTGGTCTTCTGAACATGTCAAGCCCATGATTTAAACATCACGTGTCCATGTTAAAACTTTTCCTATGCTGACTCCCTTTATCCTGGAAACGCCCCCTTTCCTCTTTGAGAGGCCATCTGGAGGTTCCAGTTCTGGAAATGGCAGAGCAGCTTCTATCAGAATAATCTTCCCTCAAATAATTATAACTCTGGGTAAAATGCAGACAACTATTTGAAGGCACGTAAGGGCAACCCAAAGTAAGCAGAGACTGTAGAGGCGTCAACCCTCAAAAGAAGGGGCCAGCCCTGGGTGAGATCTGTACGCTTTTCCCCCGATGGAAGTCCGCAGTCTATGTGGGCTGTTAGAGCGAGCCAGGAAGTCACAAATATTCTCTCTTTTCTTGGATCGTCTGCCTCAAGCTTTCTCATTTCTTGTTGAGCTTTTCAAAGAACTTTCGGTTTTATTGCTTTTCTCTCTTTTCCTCCCTCTATTTTAGTCATTTCTGCTCTAATCTTTTTTGTTTCTTTCTCCTATTTTCGGTTCAGTGTGTCCTTCTTTTTCCGGTATCTTAAAGTGAAAGCTTAGGTTATTGATTTGAGATCTTTCTTCTGTACTAATAGAAGCATCTACAGCTATAAATTTCCCCCTAAGCACTGCTTTAGCTGGATAGCATGAGTATTGGTATGTTACATCTTCCTTTTCATTCATCTCAAAATGTTTCTAGATTTTCCTTGTGGTTTCTTCTTTAACCCAATGGTTATGTACAAGTGAGTTGTTTCATTTCCACTTATTTATAAATTTCCCCAAATTCTTTCTGTTATTGATTTCTAATTTTATTCCATCCTATTGTGGTCAGAGAATACTCTTTGACTTCCATCCTTTTAAATGTACTGAGGCTTGTTTCAGGGATTAGCATATGGTCTAGTCTGGAGAATGTTCCACGTGCACTTGAAAATAATGTGTATTCTGTTGTTGGGTGGAGTATTCCATAAATGTCTATTGTTTATATTGTTAAGTCTTTTATGTCTTGTTATCTTCTGTTTAGTTGTTTTACCCATTACCGAGAGTGTGGTATTGAAGCCTCCAGTTATTGTTGTTAAATTGTCTGTTTCCTCCTTTAACTCTGTAAGTTTTTGCTTTATGCCTCCTGGAGCTGTGTTACTAAGCACATATATGTTCATAATGGTTATGTATTTCTGATTTATCGACCCTTATTAGAAAATATCCCTCTTCTAGGAACCCCTTTTGTTTTAAAGTCTGGTTTTCTTTGATATCAGTGTGGCCATTCCAGCTTCCTTAGGGTTGCTGTCATGATAAATCTTTTTCCATCCTTTTACTTGCAACCTTCTTATTTCTTCGAGTCTTGAGTGTATCTCCTCTACACAGCGTGTAGTTGGATATTGTTTCTTACTCAGTTCGACAGTCTCTACCTTTCGATTGGGTTATTTAACCCGTTCACATTTAGTGTTATTATCCATATGGTTGGATTTACGTCTGCCATTTTACTTCTGGTTTTCTGTGTCATTTTTTGGTTCCTCTTTTCCTCTTTTGCTCCTTCCTTTGCATTAAGTGAATATTTTCTAATGTATCATTTTCATTTCCTTAATGATTGTTTTCACTATGCTTTTTGAATTATCTTCTTAGCAGTCGCTCTAGCGTTTACCATATATATCTTAATTTACCAGATTTATACTAACTTAAATTTCAGGGAGACATTCACCCCTATGGAGTCGTGTTACCTTTCTCTCCCTTGTGAGCTGTCGTCACACGCATTACATCTCGCTGTGCTGCAGACCCAGTGATACATTGTTATCATCATTACTTTATACACTTCCATGTCTTTTGAAGAAGATGAGAGAGCAAGTATAAATGTATAGAGTTAGCTACATGAATCATCTTATTTACTATTTCCGGTTTTCTTCATTTGTTTTGTGGATTCAAGTTACCATTTGGCCTCATTTCTTTATTCCAGGACATTTTCCTTCCTACTCGGCTCCTTTGTGCTGTTGTCATCTATATCACATTACGTTACAGGCCCAGCGATAGAACTGTATACGTGTCGTTTTATACAACATGGATAGAAGAGGAAAATGTGCGCTTACACTGTCTTTTGTAAACCCATCATTCCCCTTACGGGTTCTCTCCCTTCCTTCATGAGGATTCCAGCTGGTCTAGCGTCACTTGCTTTCAGCCTAAAGAACTTTAAAAACTATTTCTCGGAAGGAGGGTCTGCCAGCAACAAATTCTTGCTGTTTCGTTTGTTGGAGAATGTATTTTATCTTCATTTTTGAAAGATGGTTTTTCTGGATTTAAGACTCTCGGTTGGCAGCACTTTGAATGTACCATTTCATTGCCTTCTGGCCTCCATTGTTTTCGATAAACATTCAGCTGTTGATCTTCGGGGGAAGACTTTTGAGAGCTGGCTGTATTACTGGGCATTATGTTTGCCGAAGGAGCATTTTATTTATTGGGTTTCTGAAGAGCAGTTCATACTTACTCAGTGTTCCCAAAGCGGATTCCACTTTAGTGATGCAATTTCATTTGTTTGAGGAGACTTCGAAGGCATTATCTACATTCCAATAAAACATTTCACATGGTTTTGGCAAAGGGAGAACGAAAAGGAGATGGCATGATGATATTCTAGTAAGACCAGAGACTTTGTCGTAAGAAATACCTGAGTTTGATTCTCAAATTATAGGTTATGAAATCAATTTAGTAAATTACAACCAGCGTTTGTTTATATATACTATATACATATAAACCTTATATGCATACAGATGGATGGCTGGATGGATGGATGGATGGATGGATATTTGTTTATATATACTGTATACATATATACCTCATATGCATACAGATAGATGGATGGATGGATGGATGGATGAGTGGATAGATAGATGAGTGATAGATGGACATATACGTACATGCATACATACAAAGTTGGTAGGCAGATATATACATCAGATTGCCAGATAAAAATTATTTATTGCTATGAGTCATGGTCAAAAATGTTTCATATCTACTGTCCTAGACCATTTATTGGATTGGGAGAGGGGGAGGGGGCTTGCTCTGGGGCTTTTCCAGGACTGGAAAGGCTCTGCTTGTCCTTGGTTATATCCTAAGCACTTTTCCCATCTGTTTCATTAGTCTTCTGACCGTTTTGCTTTTCAATAGAAAGAAAATGTGCTGAATTCATTGCATTCTCTTTAAAATTGTTGCACATAGTCACCGCCTAATACAGACATCTGCATAACCTTGGTGACACAAGTTACATGCAATTTCCTGTCTTGTTTGGTCCACATCAAATGCTTCTCTTATCAGGAAATGCTGACAATTAGTTGGTACTCAGAGAACTTTCAATTCACGTTTTTAGAGAATTCCGAGACTTTTCATGAATGATTCATTCATTTCTTGAGAGCATGACTTTGTATTCAGCAAAGTTTGGGCTAATGTGTCATTTTAAATGAAACAGAAGGGCAGGCAGGTAAAATCGTTTGGATCGGTTGCTAAAAATATCAGCTGCTGATGTTCTTAGCAGGTAAGAGTATCCTGATCGAGCTGGTCATTAAGGCTTGCTCTGACACAATTAATTTAATGGAGAGATCTATCAAACTGTTACCTACCCATTTAGAATGAGTAATTCCTACAGGTGAAAATATTGTTTGGGCAGCATCGAAGTGATGATTTGGGGCCTTAATGAGATTCTAAACTTCTGGGAAAGCATCCAACCTGCTTTCAGAGATTTTGATCTATCTTCATAGAAATGAAGAAAGGTGTACCAACATTCTTTATGAATGTAATCCAAGACTCCTTTCTAGATCCTAGACTTAGTTTCCCTATGACATTCTATGGGTCCACAGGTCCATGCAGCAGCCGTTGCTCCACCAAACTCTTGTCCATGAAAAACAGACTCATTTTCACATGCAGAATTAATCGGGTGGGAAAAAACAGCCAGGGAGAACAAAGCAGCCCCCCATGTATGGGTTCCTCTAAAATTACCCGCCTTCCTCGTCATCTGCCAGTGGCTTCCTACGCAAGTGGCCAGTCAAGGGATTTACTTAAGTGGCACTATAGAGTCATGATTGGACCTCAACCTTTGCACCAGCTCCTGGGAGAACATTAAAGCCTCTGCCCCCAGATTATAAAATTGCGAGACTGCAGTTTTTTGTTATTGCTAATCTTCTCCATCAGGCAAGCTTGGTCTTCCCTCCTGGTCTCCACCTGCCTGAGACCCTGGTTGAGGAATAAACTGCTTGATATCGATTGTTCACTTTGCTTCTCATTACCCAGACTTCCTTATTAGGCACTGAGTTTGGGTGGCTGTATTTGTGAGTAAGAGGGAAGAAGAAACAAGTATTTTTAGGTGTCATTTCAGGATGGAGCAGGGACATTTTTCTATGTTGTTTTTGGTGCTTAATTTATTTAGTAAAAGCTTTTATTTATGAAAAGGAAATTAAGTTATTGCGTGTGTGTGTACACACACACACACACATGCACATCTTCTACACGAATAAAGTTCAAGCCAATTAATTAGTATTTATACTATCGCTAGAAGTGAAATTTCAAGAAAATTTGAAAGCAGAGAAAAAATGAAAACACATAACATTACTATTCGGTCTCTGTAATTTTGTTGTTCAGTTCCTCGTTTATATCATCACCAGAGTAAGTCCTTGAACATGCAAGTTTGATCATATTACTCCCCTCCTTGCAGCTGCTTGGGTAGGAAGCTGAGTGGCATAATGGGGTCAGGTAGGCAGGGATTTGGGTCCCGGTTCAGCCGCTTGCTCTCCGGGTGATCTTAATCCCTCCAGCCCCATGTCTCTCATTTCTCAAGCCAGGATAATGCCTGTGTCGCAGAGCCCCGCCGTGAAGCACATCAGGCAGCGTGTGTAAAGAGCCTGCAGTAATACTTGGCTCGTGGTGAGCCTTCTAGTAAATGAGCGCTGCTCTGGTTCTGATTCATTGATACGGGGCTCTCTTCCTGTGCCGTGGGCACTGCCATGGCATCCACGACGTGGCCCTTGCCTCATGTGTAACTTGATATTTTCGCACCTCTCTTCTCTCTGTCCTGTTTGCTTTCCATCCACCCACTTCCAGTATGTTCGCAGCCTGAAAACCTGCGAAACTAACACCAGGCTATGCGGCTATTTTTAAGTGCCTCTGGCCAAAGCCGTAATGGAAAGGGAGGTTGACTCAAAGACAGTTTGGGGGATTGGCGATCCAGGTCTCCCATTAGCACAGAAAATTCAGAACCAACGAGTCTCTGGATGTTCACCAAAATGAGAATGCTGTTTCGGGAACCGCTACCTATAGTTCCTGCCGCCATCAAGTGTCTGGTAATGAAAAATTCCAGGTCTCTCCATCCCTTGCTGCCCACACAGAAAAGAACAATCGAATCTATGTAGTTTGCTTAGACATAAAGCAAAGAAATATTCAGGCTTTAAAGATTAGGATTTGGCGTAATGCAAATCAAAATAAAATGTCACGAATCAGTAGTGCTTTCACCCATGGCTCTGAAGTCTTTATTTTTATGATTATTGCTGCGGAGGAAGTCAGGCTGCACAAACACCATTTAGAATAGTGGAAGGCTGGCGTTTTATAAGAAAAATGGCAACTACAGCGATTTCCCTGAGGGTCTGTAAGCACTAATTCTGTTTAATGTGACGGTTCCTAAATACTCTTGGTTCTTCACAGAAACGCTTATGGAAAGTGCTGGGAACTTTGCCATCTAGAGTGAAGCCTAAGAGTGAACTAATGTTCATGGGCTGAGAAAATCTGTCTCTGGGGTTTAAAAAACATATAGGTGTTTGCATGAGAGGGTCAGGGTGGGCGCTAATGTAAACTGCTGGCGTTGGCTGCTCCTAAATTATTTCCTTTGGATTTAAGTACCTCAATAATCGTTTCCTACCCCATTGTGTTGGCTTCTGTCTCCTCCCCGTCCCTGCCCTTTCTGCTGTCATATCTGAAACCTCATGGGGAAAAATGCTCTTATTAATAAATTGTACCGTTTACAGACAGTTTTTCCCCTGTCTGTACCTGTCTCACCTATTGATCGAGCTTGTTTACCTGAAAATATCAAAGAGGGAAGAAGACTCAAAAAAGGAAGCTCTATGTACAGTTGGCTAAGTCATCATGGTTTGTCTTAGGAAATAAGTTATCATCATCGCCTTACAAGCTCGAGGCAGCCTGTTTGCTTACAAGTAAGATGTAACATCTATGGTTGACACTTACTGTTGAATGTTTTGTTCAGTACTTCATTAGAAAACACCGAATGAAAGTCTGCCTTCTCAGCCTTCAGCGCTGGCATGTTTCTCAAGCGATGTAAAAACATTAGAATCCACAGAATGGCACGCTTGGTGCCAGCCATGGTGTGGCTGCCCCGCGTTTCTGCTCCGATTGGGGTGCTTTGCCCTGCCGACAACTTTTCTCCACTCTCCGAAAATAGCCACAAAATCCTCCAAAACTCATTGCTATTTTCAGATCTGCTTCCACTTAGAATAATTAGTTTCAATCATTACGCACAAGTTTAGTGCCTAATTACGGAAGAAGTGCTAGTTTTATTTGCCCCGAAACTGTCTTTTTTGAGCTTCAGAAAAGCTACATTCTAAAAATTACTGGGCTGTCCGCTCTTCTTCTAGGTGCTCAGTAGTCATGTGGAAAGAAGGCTGGAATTAACTCTGTCTAGAGGCGGTGTCCCTAAGGGTGGCCCTGATTCCCTACCCCCCCGCCTAAGGGACAGTGGGAGGGACGTCACAGCTGTAGCATCGGGTGTTTGTTGAATGAAAAGATTGGTTCTTCTGCTTTATCCTAAACACTGAATCCATTGCCTAAGTCATTTTTTTTTTTTATGATTGACATAAAATTCACATATTATAAAATTAACCATTTTAGAGTCCATTTGAAAGCAAATAATTCTGCGGTATTCAGTCCCTTTACAGAGTAGTTCTACCCTCACCTCTATCTAGTTCCAAGACGTTTCCATCCTCCGTAGACAAGCCAGGACCTACCTACCAAGCCTGCCTTCCCTCTCCTCCGCCCCCAGCACCCGCGGCCACCAGCCTACGTTCCGTCTCTATGGATTTGCCTACTCTGGTGTTTCAGATCAGCGGAGCCCTGGAACGTGCAGCCTTCGGGGTCTGGCTCCTTCACGCAGTGCGATGTTTCAAGGCGCATCCGCGTCGCAGCAGGTGTGAGCACTTCGTTGCCCTTAGTGGCTCGGAGCCGTTTCCTGGTGTGGACACAACGCGGCGCACATCGTTTATCCATTCGTGGTTCCCTCTCTCGAGTCTTATGAATAGGGCTGCTGTGAACATTCACATACTGGCATTTGTCTGAGGACTGATTTTCAGTTCTTTTGAGCCAATTTGCTTATTTCCCAATTATCTCTCCCGTCCGCCCGCCGCTCCCCGCGTCATGCCTCCCTCGTCGCCTCCTGCGTCACGTAACCGGTGTGTCCGCAGCCGCGCCAGCCCCGCTCCGGCCCGCGCTCTACTCCGAAGCCCTGCGGCCTCTCCACGGGGCAGAGCTACGGCTCGCGCCCTTCACCGACTTCAGCATCGCTCGTAGGAGAAGGAGCAAAGTCCTCTCGGGGCACCAGGGCCCGCACGGCCAGGTCGCTGACCGTCCCTTTAAGCTCACGTCACCCTCCTGCCTCTCACTATCTGTGCTGCAGCCACCTTGACCTTTCTGCCCTACAGACTCGCCACGCTCTGTCCCACTGTGGGACCTGTGCACCTGCTGTCCCCGCCGTCTGCATTACTCTCGTTCCCTCTGCCTAATTAACGCCCTCTCATCCTCAAGTTCTGAAGTCAAGCATCGCCTCTTCCGGGAAGCCTGCCCCGCTTCAGTCAGACGCCCCAGCGTCTCGGATGCCACAGTCTCCCGGACCCGGTCCTTCCTAGCACAAGTGCCACTGCAGCTGTACTTGTGCAGGACTCTTTGATTAGTGACTGTGCCTGCAGGACAGAGAAGGCAGAGCGTGGGTTCCAGAGCCCGACTGCCTGGGTTTCAGGGCTGGCTCTGTGCCTTATTGGCTGTGCGATCTTGGGCAAGTTAATCACCCTCTCTGTGCCTCTGTCTCCTCATCCGTCCAATGAGGGTCATCACGACACCGACGTTAGAAGGCTGTCGTGAGAGTGAAATGAATTCATACGTGTTAAGTACCTGGCACTAGAATGACCTCAATAAAAGTATTGTTACTATAATTTAAAAAGAATCAGCTGTGTCTCCATCTCCACCGCCCCCCTCACCCCATGCTTCTCATCCCCAGACCGCAAGCCCTTGCAAAAAAAAAAAAAAAAAAAGTTTTGATTGCCCTCGAAAGGTTTTTTCCTCCCCTTTGCTTATTTTTAACCGCCTTGTTTAGGAAACGTGACGAGTCACTTTTGGAAGCACGGAGGAGAGGCTAACAGAACCGGCAGCGGTCTGTTGACAGGGGTGTCGCTACCCTCGTCCCTGTGAAAACAGCTAATGATTAGCCGATCGCGGGGGCTGAGGAAATGTCTCCGTATTTGCGTTCTGTCTTCCTCAGCGTGATGAGAATGTTTGCCCAAGGACGGACAGTCATCCAGAATATTTTTCAGGTCCCCGTGGAAA
>NW_006436282.1:25493466-25511398 GCF_000325575.1 Pteropus alecto
GATGGAGGGCCACGAGCTCGCTGCTTCTCTTGAGGGATGCAGATGGGCAGGGCCTGGCTTTTAGAGAGGGGGCGACTTACGAATCTGCAGACGCGTGGCTGTGTGCTAGGAGCCCCCAGCCCCACCGGGACGAAGGCTGTAGTCCAACGTGTTGACTTTCCCGGGAGAGCTGTGTCCCCAGGACCCATGCAGCCTGGCACGTTGATGATGAAACTGACTTTAGCAGTGTGGTGCCTGTAGAGCTTTTAGCTCCAGAGACCTCGAAATGTGTAATGCCCGTGGTTAATGAGCGTGGTGCAGTGACCGTCACATGGGTTAGTGATGTGCGTTTGACTTGTGTTTTCTGAGACTTCTGTCCTAAGTGCATTTGAGCATTAGACTTGGCCAAACCTGGGTTTTCATCCTGCCTGGACCACTTGCTCGTGGTGAGCGACCTTGCCTTGTTACCCTTCTGAGCCCTGGTGTCCTCACGTGTCAAATGGGAGTGTTATTACCTGCTGCACAGGGTTGTCAGTAGGACTAACTGTTAATCTGTGAAAAGTGCCTGCCAAATAATTGGCACTTGATAGATGTTAGGTTCCTTCCCTTCCCATTCCTCCACCCTCCGAGTATTTCTTAGAGGATTCAGAAGCTAACCTGGTCGTAGATTGTTGACCACGTGTGTTTTCTTACTATTATTGAATTTACCCAAACATTACGTATTAAAAGTGTGCTCCTCTTCCAGGCAGTTTTGCAAGGGATCTTCAGGTGAGACTGAGGGACCATCAACAAAAGTCGATGCAGGTTTTTGGAAGCGTGGAATTCCCTCTCCGAGTCTGAGGGAAAAGTTACCCCAATGTGCTGTCAACGCAGTCAGCTTCTCCGTGGAACTCGCAGAGAAAGAGGGAGGAAGGAGTCTTAACGTTCATGAGAGTCTTGTATTCCCTCTCTCGTTTGACACTTCCCTGACTCCTGACCCAGGTTCGGTGTGGCCAGGCTGAAAGGTAGGAGGCTTTGGTTTTGCCATCTGACCAGCTGGTGGTGGGGTAGGTACTGAAGAATGAGGATGTCAACCCTTTTTGGTCTGGAGTGAGAGAAACAAGTCTGGCCCACGATAGTTCTTGTGACTTATCCGGGGGAGAGAAGCCATAAGGTGAGATCCCCAAGAGACATCTCTTTGATTCATTCATTCGACAGATGCTTGTCACATGCCTGCTGTGTGCCATGCTGTGGCCACACGTTATGCCCCAGGGTGACCTGCAAAGAGCCACAGTCAGATGCTTTTGAGGTGTGAGGTAGGAGAGCTGAAATGATGTTTGTTTGTTTTGAATAAATAGTAAAAGCTGTCTTTCCAGACCCAGGTGTTAACAACAGAAAGGCTGAGTTCAAAATCAGCAGTTGTCCAGCCTTGGCTGAGCTTCTCACACTTTAGTCTAAAATCGCTTGGGGAACTTGGTAGAAGCACACACCTTGGCCCTAACCTCAGAGATTCTGGTTCGGTCAGGGATGGGGTCTTCAAATCTGCTGTTTTAAAAACAAGAACCAGGGGAATTGTGAAGGTGGCAGGGGTGGGTTAGCACGGGTGCCGTGGGGGACGGGGGGGCGTCAGGGTGTGCAGATCAGTCACCTGGGAGACCGGCCTCCAGTCACACACACACCTTTCCCTTTCCTTTCCCACGCTGACCGCCCTGGTGAGCCACTTTGACCTGGAGAGTAGTATTTCTTCTTGCTGGTGTGTGGGCGAAGCAGAAAATTTGAGAACCAACTGTTCTAAATAAAACCATTTAAGGCAGAGTTCGGGCTTTGAGGGCTCCCAGTGCATGTTCTGTTTTCCTTGGAAAGTTTTAGGAGAAAGAATCTACGGGTTTGGTGCAGGCAGGCTGGCCACGCCCCTTGGAGCTGGCCCTGCTGCACCTGCCCAGTTCACACCCTCCCCCGAACACTTCCAGCTGTGTGACCTTGACTCTCAACTCAAACCTGGGCTTAAGCTTTCCCTGCTGCTCTTCGCTCAGGAGTAACTGGTAGCGTGTCTGCCTCCTGGGGGCTTTGGGGGGCTGACGGGGATGATGGATACAGAACAGGGAGGCTCTGAAGCAGGCTGCTCAGACCTGGTCAGTCACCCTGGGATCCTGGGAAAATGCAGATCCCAGTGCAGTAGGCGTGAGGTGGGCCTGAGAGAGTGCACTTCTCACAGACTCCCAGGTGAAGTCAGTGCTGCTGGTCCGTGGACCACACTCTGAGGACCTCAAAGGCTCTCTCTCCTTAGGTGTGCGGGGTGAACCGTTAGTGCCGACGGTCCACCCACTACGTCGACATGCTGGCAACTCTTTTTCTACTCCTAGAAATAGAAGGACCTGACGCTGATGGTGAAAATTTGGGCACAGAATGCTTTCAGCCTCCGACGCCTTTTTCTCTTAAATTATTCATTGTCGCCAGTGACATAAGAAATACTGCAGAAGAGGGTAGAGAGGGATCATCTACTCTGTGGGCCGAGGGAGGGTCTTGAGCAAGGCTTCAGATGCACAAAATACAGGTGGCCCTTGGGGTTTAGGAATTCTGCATCCTTAGTTTTAAAATATAAAGCCTTTTAAATATAAAACAAAGAAAAAGGAGACCGTCTTGTCTTCATCCAGTAACGCCGATTTTAAATTCTGGGTCAGAGTCACCTGGAGAGGCTGTTAGAATGCAGATTGCCAGGCCCCACCCTGGAGATTCTGACTCAGCAGGTCCCGGTAGGGCCTGAGAATTTGCATGTTTAAGTTCCCATGGATTCTGCCACTCACACTTTGCCTGGACGACTCGAGTCTCAAAAGACCATCTCTGAGAGCGACAAACATGAAACAATGCCAGCCTGTGCCACCTCTTCACACTGCCGACCTGCCTGGGATGGGACTTGCTTCAGCTGGGCTGGGGATTGGGGCGTGAACGGGAGATTCACCTGTCCTCAGGTATCTGAGGGTCCTGGGAGGGTGAGGGGAGAGGAGGTCTCTGCTGCCTGCAGGTGGCTCTTCCCAGCACGGCAGGTGAGTCCCTGAGGCTGGGCTCTCAGATCTGGCTGGCTGGCTAATCACCTGGGAGGCTTTTTAAAAACAGAGCCCCCTTCCCTTATCCCCACTCCCACCCTGTGCCCCGAGTGTCTGCTGGGAGAGGCGGCTGGCGGCCAGTTCTGGGCCCCCTGCGTGGAGGACAGTGAGGCACCAGGTGGGCAGCGGGAAGCTTCTTTCCTTTTCAATGATTCTTGAATTCAGCTCTAATGATCACTCAGCAAGCAAATGATTCCCCAGCAGGAAATCGGACCTTCTGTGAAGGGCGTTTCCTCGCTGGTTCCTGAAAGTTTTAGTTGATAAATTCCAGCTGCATTTTCCAAAGTGCTTCACTGCCGGTCCAAGGATGGCTACTGGCCAGGACTAGCTGGCCAAGGGGATTCATCCCAGGTGAAGCCCTGGTGAGGAACAAGGCTGTCCACAGCCACCTGGCACCGGGCAGTATTGACGACCCAATCCCAGAGCAACACTTCGTAGGCAAACTCAAAGTCAGTTTAAAACTGAGGCAATTATTTCAATAATTAGCTCCAAGGAGCAGTTATTTACCCACTTTTGTTTGTCGCATGGGAACTCGAGGACCGAGGTCTTCCCGGGAATCCCCTGGTTCACCGCAGGTGGTTGGGGAGTGTCACAGGGCACTGTGCCCTGGGCCGGGTGGGCTTTATAAAGTGACTCGGCTATGGCCGGCGTGGGCTGTTGAGGAAAGAGACAGAAGCATCTAATCGTGCGAGCAGCGGAACTATCTAAAGCGGACCCCCCAGCACCCCGTCCCCCTCGCCCAGGTTCATTTTCTCCACAATGCTGGTCACCCCAGAAGTGACTGGCCGGGCACTCGCTTATGCCTCGTCTCCCCTCTTGCCACGTAAGCACCGTGCGTGCAGAGGACCAGGCCGTTAGATGCTGGCATCTCTCAGCTTTTGGGGGTGAGCCGTCCAGGAACTTGGGTGTGAGCGCGGCTCTCCACAGCCGAGCATTCCAGAAGGGGGCCGCCTGCCCACGTCCCTGCCCGAAGCTGGGTGGATGCTCGGGGAGGATCGGGGCAGCCGCAGCAGCTCTCAAACCTCAGCAGGCATCACGTCACTGGGCATCACTTCAGAGTTCTGGTCCAGGAGGTCTGCGGTGGGGCTAGGGAGGTTCTAACAAGCTTCGCAGGGGATGCCGATGCGGCTGGGCCCGGGACCACAGTCTGAGAAGCACAGGGCGTCATCGTGGCCCTCACAGCTCACTCAGTGGCTCGATGCGGGTGGGTCGGGTGACAGGCGGGGAGACGTCTGAGACGCTCTGCCGGGTGCAGGTGAGGAGATGGGCTCTGTGACAGGTCACAGCGCTGGGACTGCAGAACAGAAAGAGGGCACTCCAGAGACGTGTGACAGCAGAATCGAGGGGCTGGGCCGAGTGAGAGATGGGGTGTGGGAGGAGAGGGGCGAGTCGGAGCCGCTGGGTATGGGTCGGGTGACAGGCGGAGAGACGTCTGAGACGCTCTGCCGGGTGCAGGTGAGGAGATGGGCTCTGTGACAGGTCACAGCGCTGGGACTGCAGAACAGAAAGAGGGCACTCCAGAGACGTGTGACAGCAGAATCGAGGGGCTGGGCTGAGTGAGAGATGGGGTGTGGGAGGAGAGGGGCGAGTCGGAGCCGCTGGGAGTTCGAAAATGCCAGGAACTGAGATGGGGTCGGGGAAGGAATGGCCCGTTCCTTTGGGACTTGCTGGATTTTCAGTTCTGTGGAGACTTTCGGATGCAAACGTTAGGGCCAATGGTCGAAATAACGGCTGAACACTTGAGAGAAATCTGAGCTGCAGGTCCAGCTTTGGGGGCCTTTGAGACAGTGACGCACCCAGCAGGAAACCCAAAGATGAGGGGCGTGTTCGAGATGCAGAAAGCAGAGGGACAAGAGCACGTCCCCAGGAAGAGGCGGTACCAGATGTTGGAGCATCCCCAAAACTGAGCCCACATCTGCCAGATTCTGGGGACCCTTCGAAAGACCCAACCCCAGGAGGCAGGTTGTATTTGGGGCATGAGGTAGAGGAACTGGTCTACACCCTTAGAAGTCTGTCGATTTTCGACTCCCCATTTTACTTTGCCTTGGGGATAGGACCACCTTGCAGTTCCCACGCCCTGTTGGTGGAACAGGGGTCAGGAGGAAGTACCACACCTTGCACGCACCTGGGCGTGATTGCCATCCAGCCGACGGTGGGGCTTCCTTCTTGAAGAAGACCAAGGTGAACAGTATGGCAGTTCAGGGTGAAGCTGGGGTCGGTTTTTGCACCCCTAAGGAATGTACCATGTTTTTCTCTGCGTTCAATGCTGATCTAGGCCCCCTGGGACTTTGAATCCGCAGAGTAAAAGGGATTCTGACAAGTCATTTTGAACTATCTGTGCTAGAACGCTAGTACGCTACAAAGAATTGCTTACTGTGAGCTCAGAGTTCCCAGGTGGCGTTTGTACGTGTCACAGGTGGACAGGGTGTCTTCTGACTCATGGTGCTTGCGTTTGGTCGCCATGGAGACCACCGGGATGCAGCCCGGCGCATCTTCGAGTCTCTTGCACGCCTTACGCGGCTCCTCCGGCTGCCACCAGTGGGAGCCGCTCCAGGCGGGAGCACCTACCCACCTGTGCTGTCTTTGCAGTTCTGTGCGGAGCTAAACCAGCCAGTCCTGCCCAACATCCGCAAGTGGAAGGGGCCCCGGGGAGCCTGGAAGACCGTCGTCGCCGACTCGCCCTCGACTCCGCTCCAGAAGGTACCCTCGCCGGCCAGGCTTGCCTTTTCTTTCCTCGTTATTGAAGCGTCCATTTCCCCTAACCACGGACATTTGGAAATTTCCCTTTGCCATCATCCCTCGTGCAGCTTTGCCTCTCTGCCCCTCGTCACCATTCATTTCCAGATGTCCTGGTTCTCGGTCCGTGTTTGGATCGGGAATGGACTGCTGCCCACGCGGAAATACGGGTTTGGGGCGTTAGGAGGGGAGCGATCTTGACAGGAACTGGGGCGGCGGAGGGGGCGCTTCCGCCCTTCATCCTCACAATCACTCCCTGCAGCTCCGATTCTGCCAGGTTCGAGGAGAGCCCGGTTCGTTGACTGAAAACGTCAGAGTCACCGAATTCATACCGGGAGTGTTTGCCTTCGGTGGCGGAAACTGTGCACGTGGAAATGTTGGGGGGCAATTTTCAGCAGATTTTGATTTTGAATTTTCTTCCGTTAGTGGCACACCTGCGGCCGTACACATACATTGTCACCCTTACATATGCAAAGACAGTTTCTGCTCATGTGGAGTGTTCAGATCAGTGGAGTTTCAGATTTTTAAATAGACTTTTTTTAATCATGAGTTGGAAACGGTGTCACCACGTAATTTTTCTATAAATGCAGATGTTATATTTTTATCTCCTGTCTGCCAAATATGCTTACAAACACATGCAAATTGCACTTGTACGAGTGACGTTGAGATTTGGGCTCTTAAATTACAAATGAACACTGGATTAAAAGTGTCCAGTCGTTTATTGACAATAAGCCCTCTTTATAGCTGCTGCTTAAAACTACGATATAAATCTCATCTCGCTGGGTTTTGTGTTTTGAGGTGTAGATGGTCACTGTAGGTGACAGCTGATGACATGAACAGGCTAGGAACAAAAACTGGTAAAGTTTTTACCACTGTAGCCCGTGGCTCTGCCTTCTCGGTCCACATAGAAATCATAGCATCACCTTGCATTTTTAAACAGCTCTTTACACGTATGCAGGTTCACAAGGCTCCCATAGTCCATGTAACAGTCCTTAATCATCCCGGTTCGTTGACCGAAAACGTTAGAGTCACAAATCATTAGACAGGTCACCACGTGCCAGGCACGGCCACACGCCAGCTACACACAGGTGAGGACAGCAGACTTAGAACCCAGCCCTGCCTGTCATCACCCTCTGTGAGCCGGGGGTCCCACAGAGCCCGGTAGAGCCCCTCCCTCCAGCAACTCAAAGCCTGTTGGGGGGACAAGACAGGAAACCCTGCTCCAGGTTGGGCGTCCGGCCATTGGACGATAGCACGTGATTGGCGGGAGTCCCAAGTTCAAGCCGCTTCAACCTCCCACTCATCTGTAAAGCGGGAGCACAGGGCAGCTGGGAGGTTGAAGAAGGTAACGTGTTGGGGTGCTTCACCCACAGAGCACAGGCCAGGCTATGTCACATAGGGGCTTGTGCCCGGCTCGGGCTGTGGCTGGGTCCAGGTCTAGCCAGCCGCTGCCGTGGAAGGTTGTGGACAAATCTCCTGGTTTCTCAAGACATGCAAATATCTAGATTTTCATGTGAAATTTCCTGGATTTTAAATATGGACAGGTAATCCAAAAAAATTTTAAACACAGTCTGAGTCTAACATTATATCTGCAAGTCAGAGTGCTCCATCTCCAGCCTAGACAAACACGAGAAAGCGGTCACGGCAGCTGCCACCTCTCCAACGCCTGCAGTGGCGTCCGGGCACCTTCTGTTCGTTCCTCCAGGGGTGTGGACATCTAGTGAGTCGAAACCATTTGCTCAAAAGCCACCCCATCGCTGCAAGGTGGGGCTCAGGCCCAAACCTCGTTAGCTCTGCGGCTGTGACGCCTGGCCACTCCCACTGCCCCGCGATGAGGTGCAGCTGCTCCCCTGGAGGTGGGGGGCTGCTCCCAGGAGGGCAGTCAGGACACCGTGGTGGCAGGAACAGCATGCACGGTCGGGTGAGGCCACAAGGCCCGGTCCTGCTGGGAACGTCCGTGGCAGGGGTGACAGGTAGCATCGGCAGGAGGGTGCCCACCTGGAGGGCCCCTCTGCCTGTGGCAGCGCGAGCCTGGAGGTTCGTGAGCAGCAGGTGACCTGAGCAGAACCGTGGGAGGGTCGCGGTGGCACCACCCTGGGAAACGGTGGGTGGGGGGCTGAGGCTCGGAAGCTGATGGGTAAATCACGG
This sequence comes from Pteropus alecto, assembly GCF_000325575.1. Taxonomy (NCBI): domain Eukaryota; kingdom Metazoa; phylum Chordata; class Mammalia; order Chiroptera; family Pteropodidae; genus Pteropus; species Pteropus alecto. The sequence goes on from NW_006436282.1 coordinate 25,501,413, forward strand.
TCCCTTCACTTTACACCTGAGGAGACAGGTTTAGAAAAACGGAGCAGCTCACACACGTCTCGTCTCACAGCGGAGTGACGGGCCCTGCAGTTCCTGCCTAGCCCTGTCCCTGGGGACATGTCGGCCTTGTAAAGCATGATCCCGTTTTTTCTTCCCCCCCTCCACACGTGCCACTCACTCTGGGTGTGGGGCGGGGACCCCAGCCGAGGCTGGGGACTCAGCGGAAGCTGCTCAGGTTATGCAAAGTCACCTCCTTTCACAATGAGCATCCGGGGCCCAATGGGGACACTACTGATCTCGCCGGGGGCAGCGGAGCCTCCAAGGCTAGGCTGGGGTGTGGGAGGACCCTGTCCTCCATCCACAGGCCCTGGTGGCAGCAGCTCGGGGCAGGCAGATCAGAGCGGGCCCTCTGCCAGAGATGGCAGGGATTCAGCACCAGGCCTGGGCCCTGCCGATAACCGCCCTGCTTGTCTGCCCACTCACCGGCCCTCACAGCCCCTGCTCCAGGACTCAGACCCCTGCGTGGGGCCCTGTCCACCTTCGAGGGGCCTTGACCAGTTCTGCCACTGAGACCATTAGCTCTGACCCCATTCATCCAGCAAACATTTATTGAGCGTTCATCGGGTGGGTACTGTTTGTTGCAAGCAGCAGCTGACGAGTAAGAAAATGCACTCCTTGGAGTCTTCTTATGTTTGAAGCTCAGCTTTGCCATTCACCAGCTGTGGGATATTAGAGAAGTTGCTTAACCCCACTGAGCAGCTCTTGACGGAAGTAGGAGTGGCTCCCTCGTGGGATGTGATGATCAAGAAGATAACTCTGTGCATAGTCTGGGCTTCCCCCACTGCCCCCTACCCACAAAAAGAGAAGAACTCGGACACCCCTGGATGTGTGGAAAACTCAAAACATGTGGGGAATTGGGGGGGCGGGGCGCACAAGGAAGCACGGCCGTGGCTTCGGGTGTGCTTTTGTTTCAGAAACAGCGCCTGTGCCTGTGACCTCGTGACCCAGAGTGGTGCCTGACCTTCTCCCCATCCCTTCCTGGCCTCTCCTCCTCTTCCCCAGCCCCCAGACCTACCCCTTTCCAAACTAATCCCCATCTTCTCCCGCAGGGGGCTGGGTTTTCGGGATTCCTGTGGGACACCTCCACCGGGGTGGAGCTGAGAGACGCCGCCTCACTGGACAGGTCACCTGGCAACGGGCATGGGAAGCCCACAGGTCCCAGCCCGTACCTCGCACGATTCAAGGTACCCATTCAAGTCGCCGTGAAGGTCTACTTCTAAAAAGAAAAGTCCCTTTTTAAGCCGTGAGCCAGAGAAGCCTCGCCTGTTTGCCCTGGTTTTACTCACTCCTGGGGTCCCCTTGGCTGGTGAACTTGCCCAGGGCAGGAATGAGAGGGATCGGAGGGGACCCAGGCTCTGTCTGGGCGAGAAGGAGATCGATCTGGCTGTCTCCCAGACTGACACACATCGAAGCGACCTGGGGGAGATGTTCTTAAAACCAGGGGCTCCCTGCAGGACTTCTGAGACAGGGCCCCGGACAGTTAAGTGCTCCTTCAGCTGTCCTGGTTAGTGAGGCTAGGCGTTTGGGAGTCGCTGGACGAGAAGGCACCAGGATTGAGGACCCTTCTCTTGTCAGGGAGAAGAGGGACCCTCAAGGGGTCACTTGGGTTTGAAGGGGTTCAGGAGGGGCCTCTGGGCTGAGGGGCCAGGATAGCCCATAACTGACATCTGCAGGTGAGCTGTCACCCACGTGTGGGTCTGTGTCTCACCAGAGTCGGGAGCAGCGAGCAGACTGAGCCGATTGTCTCGCCTGTCCCCAGGGTCAGGTTCATGAGCAGACAGTCAGACATTGGGCAGCAGGAGGGAGGAGAGGCCAGTGGCCAGAGCAGATCACCAAGTCAGCAATCAATTGGCCTTATCCCTGTGGCACGACCCTGTGAAGTCACGGGGTTGGACAAGAGTGGTCCCTTGCCACAGAGCCTAGCCAGCCGCCTGCCAGGCATGTGGGACACCCCTCTGCCCCACCTGTGTGCTCCAGAGCTGTCATGGAGCCTGAGAGTTGCCCTAACCCCAGCACTGGGCTGGGCCCTGGATGCACTAAGTGGGGGCCACATCGGCTCTGGCTGGGATCCTGTCCCAGCTCATGTCCCTCACACCTGTAGCTGCAGAGCTGCTGGGATTCTGTGAGCACACACACACCTGGGGCTTGCACTTGTGTGACTGATGTGTAAGCCACCCAGATGTCATCTTTAAACCCTCCTAACAGGGTCCCCTCTTTATATAAAATGCTGTCCTGGCTTTGGCCACACAGGGCAACAGTCGGGACCAGCCAGTGTCTCTACAAGGCAGGCTGTTTTTAATGGCCAATGAGAAAGTGCTCTTGTGTCACGAATGATGCCCCAAATCCTCTAAATAAAGCAGTCCCCTAGACAGGCCCTCGGCCTCTTCATGTCACACCCACGGCCAGGCAGATGGTACAGGACAGAGATGCGTCTTCTCTGCCTGTAGTCAGAGCTGTGGCTGCGGCTCTGCGGGCTGGGTGGTGGCGGTAGTGAGCTGGGGTCACATCTGTAAGACAGAACTGGCCGCCACCACTTCCTGGGAGCTCCCCCTGCACGCCCTCCCCTCCCAGCAGAGTGTTTAGTGGGTGTTGTCGTGACAAACAGAAGGCAGGATTGCCAAACCCCGAGCAGCTGAGCAATGCTGGGTGCTCAGGGACCAACTCCGTCTTCCTGTTTCTGCGCCTGCACCCACGGCCCCCACCTGGGGATGCAGGACTGGGGCAGAGCCTGTGCCGCCAGCATCCGTCTGGCTCTCGTTCTTGACATGTTTGAAATCAGGTAAAAGTGAACGTGAGGGCCCAGCGGTCTCCACAGAGAAAAGAACACATAGGTTGTGGGGGGCAGGGAAGGAGGCAGATCCCCACAGCCTCAGCCTCGCAGGGGGATGCTGGCCCTGCAGGTGAGGGATCCAGGCCTTTGTTGACAACCAGCTGCTAGAGCCTCCTCCTCCTCCTCCTCCTTTACAGTTGCTTGGGAGGAAAAAAAAAAAACCCTGTTATTTTCAGATGTGCTCAGATTTCCAGGCCATAAGGAGGAGTGGGGGTGCCATGTGGGAGGCTTAGACTAATAGAACAAGAAAGGGGACAAATCTTACGGCCGCCCACCGTGCATTGTCCCCTGGGTGGGTGGGAGCCGGCCTCGTTTGTGTTTATTTTGTCAACATGGAGCATGAAGCTCTTCATTGGTCCTAATCCGTTAGGAAACAGGAGCATCTTAAGTCCGTCCCTGTCGCTTTGTTTCCTCTTGTGGACCAGGTCGGAAGTACTGACTTGACCCTCGTGAACCTGCACCTCGCAACCCTGAGCCTCCCTGGGGGTGAGAACCCAAGCAAGAATCACGGTGACAGCCACCGTCTGGCCAGCTTCGCACAGACCTTACAGGAAACCCTGAAAGGTAGGACATTGTCTTTCCCCGTATCGGGCCAGCAGCCCCGCTCCTGCAGGGGAGGGGAGGGCGGCCTCTTCCAGGCGTCTCTCTGGTCCCTTCGGCTGGCTGTTCTGTCAACATCAACGCATAGTGAGGGTGCAGGAGATGGTCACGCCCCTGCACCTTCTGGAGCCCGGCCGCCCCTGTGCCTGCTGACATCTTTGTCTCTGTGAGCGGAGAATGCGCATTCCACAGTATCATCTTGTGGCTCTTCTTTGATGAAGAGGATTAGGGGGAAAAAAAATAATAATCAGTGACACCCTGCCCCAGGACAGCTCATCCTGGGCTTGGCTGCCTCTGTGGTGCCACCTGCAGATTTGCACGTGCTCTTCTTATGGAAGGGAGACCATTGGTGACGAGGGGAATGGGACATGCTGATTAGCAAGAAGTGGGGTTTTTCCCCCTGGCGGGGTGCAGATGGTGCTGAAGAGCCCGGAGCCCCCAGAAGGGCTGGCTTCTGTTCTTGGCTCCTTCAGCAGCTCTAGGATGTCAAACGATACACCACTTCAAGCCCCACCTGATGGGGCGCTGACAGTGCCAGCCTCACAGGGGTGCCTGGGGCTGGGTAACCGTCTGTGGAAGTACCAGGTACGTAGTAGGTGCTCGGAGGACGTGAGATGACTCAAAAAATATCAGAGAAATTAAGAGGACTTTACCAAAAAGGGCAGAGCTCCGGAAGGAAGGGAGGCTCTCTGTGTCCCAGGCCCTGCCCACGACAGCGTGGAAGGAAGGCTTTCTCTCCGTGGCTGGCCTAGCAGAAGGGAAGTCGGCACGGCCGTGAGGACGGGGTGTCTTCAGTTTGGTTCTGCTTCTCGGAGCACTGACGACCTGCTCTGGGTGAGGGCTTACAGCCTGGAATTCTCAGCCATACTTTGGAGTTTTGACCAATATTCTGTAGCTTTCTAAGCCTTTGCCTCGATAAACTGGCCCCTCACAATGGGTGATTGGTGAAGATTCAGCTCGAAAAATTGGTCAAACCACAGTCTTACATTTAACCACAACCATCCCTGCCGTATGTCTCCAGCATGTCCTCATCTTCCCAAGCTGAAACCCTGAACCGTCTCAGACACTAGCTCCCCTGCCCCCCGCCCCTCAGCTCCCGGCAGCCCCCCTTCTACTTCCTGTCTCCTCGAATCCGACTGCCCCCGGGGATCTGATGTAAGTGGGATCCTGCCGTATCTGTCCCGTGTTGGGCTGATTTCGCTTAGCCCGATGTCTTCAGGTTTGCTCTGTGCTGTAGCGCGTACCAGAATCTCCTTCTTTTTCGGGCCAGATACTATCCCGTTGTGTGTATATGTGCGTGAACCACGTTTTGCTTCTTTCCTCGGTCGATGGACACTTGGCTTGTTTTCATCTTTTGACTGCTGTGAGCGTCGATCCGCAACTTATGCTTGAACCAAGATGCGCTGTGACCAGCATTCTACTTGAGTTATGAGTCTCTCAGCTGAAAGAGGAGCAGCTATGTGGGAAGTGGTTCACCTCCTGTTAGTCTCTAGCCTGTTAAAAAGGATGACTCGATAGCTCTTAAGATCGGCGACCGTTTCCATTGTTCTCGATCTCGAGCTTTTTCTTTTCCTTACATGGAAGCAGAAGGGGAAGGTGCCAGCCCATAAATTCTCTAACCTTAGGCACTCGCTGATTTTCTCTGATATCCAGGGAGGGGTCAGGTTTTCACCAGGAAACCTGGGCAGGTTAGTGTCCCCAGTCACCAAAGGGCTCTTGACCCATAGCTTAGCCCTGCCTTGACACGTCCAGGTGTGGACAGTGACTCGTGTCGCCTGCGTCCCCCTGCTTGGAACCAGTATCTTCGCTGTTAACTGTTGACACAGCAGACCCCAGGATCCAGGAAGCGCCCGGCCTGCCCGCGGTGCAGCAGGGCAAACGGACTGGCGTAGGCGGATCAGCTGAAACAAAGCCTAAGCCTTTACTCCACGGGCTTCTGTCAGAGCGAACAGAACCGATGTGATTAGCAAACTCTGGGCCTTTCTGCCTTTGTCTGGAACATGCGTCCGGGGTGACGTCAGCGGGTGGCGTGCTAGTCCTCTCTGGTGGCACTTTCTTCTCTCAGACCCCAGGGGGCCTGCTCTGCAAGAGCGAAATGAGGCACACGGTAAAGTCTGACTTCTGCACAGGGCCATCCCTCCGTGGGGACCGGCTCCTGCTGTTGTCCCTGACATTTTATCAATCGAGGGACTCTCTAGGAAGTCAGCCCGAGCATTCTCCCTTTACTTCCGGGGACTAACGGGACGAGAAAGGAGCCCAGCCTTGGGGGAGGCCGTCTGGGGGGAGCCAGGCCTCCGCACGCCTGAGATTCTCGGAGACAGAAACTGCATCGCCAACACCGATTTGACCGAAAGCAGCTGAGTTGTAAGAATCCTGGATGTGCCTCTTCGAAAAGAGAGCTATTTATTTTCATAAATAAAAGATAAGAGAGCTGCTATTTTTATTCCTGAAAGGTTATACAGAGCTGGATGTATTGACCCAGGACAACCAGCATCTCTCCCGGTTTCAGAATTGTCTTTTCCAGCCCAAACCTCTTCAGGTCTACACCCCAGAAAATCTCTCTTATTCTAGGGAAAATTCTGTCTCTGTCTTTTATAACTTTCGGTTTTCCTTGCTGGTCAATAAATATAGCATCTTCCTCTCCCTTTAAGAATAAGCTGTGCTTGAGTTCTGTTTCTCTCGTGCCTCATTAACTCGTTAGTCCACACGTGTTTGCTGAGTGTCCACTCTGCAGTGGGCACTGGTCCAGGCACCTGGGAATCCGTGACAAAAGCCACCATGTCCTCGTGGCTCTTCCATCATAGCTCTATGTGAAGAGCCCTGGACTTGACCCCCGGCTCAGTGACTTTGCGTGGGCCGGTCAACCTCTCAGGGCCTCAGCTTCATACTTACCTGCAGAGAGGGCCTGGCACACGGTGAAGGCTCAGTGGATGGTCCTTCACACTGGCCAGGTAGGAGTTGTTAATATTATTGTCAAGGCAGCTTTCGTGTCGGGGGTTGGCAGTGATTTCTTAAGACAGCTTAGGCTCATTCTGCTTTGGGTGCCAAGGTTGTTCCCACCTAGTGCAAGGGGAACATCTGTTGGCCGCACAGTGGCCTGCAGGAAAGCTGTCCATCCCATCACACCCCCAGAGGAGGGTCCTCTGCAGTGCACGAGCGCTCTCTGCTGGTGGCTTCTGTCATTTCACTTTAGATCACGTCCCCTCTGGCCATTATTACCGAAAGATGTCATATCAAGGAAAAAGATTTGCCGAGTCTCAGCTACATCCGGCTCCGGTTTATGACCTGCTTTCCTTAAAGCTTCCTTTGCAAAGTACAACAGAGACACTGCTCCCTGTGATCACATGACTCCCTGAGGGGAACCTCACGATGCAAAGTTGTGGCCAGGCAGACAATGGACAACTTAGGCTCATTCTGCTTTGGGTGCCAAGGCTGTTCCCACCTAGTGCAAGGGGAACATCTGTTGGCCACACAGTGGCCTGCAGGAAAGCTGTCCATCCCATCACACCCCCAGAGGAGGGTCCTCTGCAGTGCACGAGCGCTCTCTGCTGGTGGCTTCTGTCATTTCACTTTAGATCACGTCCCCTCTGGCCATTATTACCGAAAGATGTCATATCAAGGAAAAAGATTTGCCGAGTCTCAGCTACATCCGGCTCCGGTTTATGACCTGCTTTCCTTAAAGCTTCCTTTGCAAAGTACAACAGAGACACTGCTCCCTGTGATCACATGACTCCCTGAGGGGAACCTCACGATGCAAAGTTGTGGCCAGGCAGTCAATGGGAATTCGTTAGAGCCTGGCTGGGGTCCGCTGCCCTTCCATAACGATCCCGCTTACTCCAGTGTAAATCGGACCATGGGGGAAATGTTGAAAATACTTTAAAGAGAAAAGCTTTCCACGTTGGCCCTGTATTAGTCAGCTAGAGCTGCCATAACAAAATGCCAGAGTGGGTGGCTTACACAACAGAAATGTGTTGCCTCACAGTTCTGGGGCCTGGAGTCCAAGATCAAGGTGTCAGCACAGTCGGCTTCCTCTGCGGCCTCTCTCCTGGGCTTGTAGATGGCCGCCTCCTTCCTGTGTCTTTTCACGGTCTTTCTTCTGTGCTCAATAAGGGTTTGCTGAGCTTTTGTTCCATTTCGGGACAAGACTCCTAGGCCTTCGTGAGCGGGAACGGGTGCTATGAGCATCACACCACCCTTCACTTCCAAACATGTTACTGACCTACTCTTAAAGGTTTGGGGGCTTTCGTACAGGAATCGGGAAAAATCGGAAGGATGGTAACCGTGCTGCAGCTCTCACTCTGGGGAGTCACATCGGAGACACACGAGCCCCTTAAACGGGCTGTGGTCGGCGCTGGCCGTGCTTCCCAGCGCTTCCTCCCTCCCTGACTTCCTTTCTTCTGCTTCCAGGAGAAAAAGACGTGATTGTTTTAGGGGATTTTGGCCAGGGGCCAGACAGCAGTGACCACGACATCCTGAGGAAAGAAAAATTCCATCCCCTGATTCCCGCCCATACCTTCACCAACATCAGCACCAAGAACCCACAAGGCTCTAAGTCTCTGGACAACGTGTGGATCAGTAAAAGCTTAAAGAAGGTTTTCACAGGTAAAGCGGAAACCACTGGTTTTCCCTGTCTGGACTGACGGTTCCGGGTTGTGGGGGTCATGTGGGAGTCGGGAGTCAGCGTACGTCCCCTGCGGTCATTTACGGGGTTATCCTGTGTAAACATCATTCAGACCGAGCCACTTTTCAGAATGAAGGTGGGTGTGACAAATAATTACAAGGCATCCACCGGTCTGCAGCAAGGGGACACCAAGCGTGTCCCGGGCAGACCCGGTTATGGGCCGGCAGAGACCGTATTCGCAGTAAGGTGATGACGCCCCCTGGTATTAGGACACGTGGTCATTCAGCACGCGTTCCTCGAGCCGTCACGTTGAGATGCTCTGTCGTGGCCTGAGGTTTACCGACACGCGACAATGCTCTAAGGAGCAGCGTTGCAGGTGAGCAGACATGTCACATAGTGTCACTGTAGGGTGGGAGAAATACTTCAGACAGGACCCCACAGGGACCAGGGTGTGTGTCATGGGTAACCTCACTGCTGAAAAGCAGCCCCTCCCCCGCAAAAAATCCCAGTAACCTGCTGAGATTACTGTTTGGGGTCAGAAAACAAATATGGAGGTAACAGTAGGGCGTTTCGCCGAAAGGCAAGAACAGTGGTTCCCAGTCCCGTTTGGGGTTTGGTAAACACCAACGGCTGCATGTTACACCCTGCGAGACATTTCCACATTTAAAGGCGCCAGCTCTGGGGGCCCGCTGTGGGACTCACATGCGGCCAGGCCTGAGGGCCGCAGGGCTAGGATTTCCAGTCCCGGACACTGGTTTCCTGTGGACTGTGCCGTGGGAGGATCCGAAGGATGAAGGACGTGGTCTCGGGGGGTGACAATCATGAAACTAGGCGAGATCCCGATGGGAGAAGTGCATGGCAGGCCAGACTGAGGCTGTCAGCCTGCCCAGGCCACCAGGAGGGGTGGGCAAAGGCAGCTTCTCAGCAAGACAGCCTGCGAGCCTGAGGATGCAGGGCCGGAAGGAAGTTACAAATCACTCCACCTGCCCCGGGCTGTTCCGTGGGAGAAGTGAGTGCAGGGAGAGGTCCCAGAGCCGGGAACTGTCCCCTGGGCAGGCCACAGCTCCAGCCAGAGCCAGGCCTCTGCACTTGCACTGACGGACGTGGCCACAGCAGCGCTTTCTAAGTGCCCTGTGCTGGCTTTGTAACTATCTCGTTGTTTTCCAGATGTACTTCCCGCTTCGTATATTTCTAAATCTTTATTGTTTTAAACACCATTACTTTCTCATACACCTCTATAATTTTCCCTTTTTTACCCTTTTCCTGGACCTTATCCCCCACACCCCCATGACCACCACCCTTATTGTCATTGCTTTGTAAACTAGGACCTTCGCCTTGGACATGTTTGTGAGGCTTGTGTCCCTGTGTCAGATGCTTCCTCTGGCTGGTCAGGTGAGGGGGCGGCTAGCAAGGAGGTCAGCCAGAGGCCGACGGGTGTGTGAAGCGGGGCACAGCCTGCACCGGGTGGTTGCGGTGCCCAAATGGTAAACCCTCACCTGCCCAGGGGATCAGCTTGGCCGACCCATCGCACGGGCACGGCAAGCCAGGCCGCTGAGGCGTGGGGTCCGGGCACCCCGCCCGGCCATGCGCGGCGTGGGCCCCGCCCAGCCCCCCGCCCTGATTTCTGGGTCTCCTCTCCCTTCCCTTCAGGTCACTGCGCCGTGGTGCGGGAAGGCCTCACGAACCCCTGGATTCCAGATAACTGGTCCTGGGGCGGGGTGGCGTCGGAGCACTGCCCCGTGCTGGCCGAGTTTTACGCGGAGAAGGACTGCGCCAAGAGGGACGGCCCTCGGAGCGGCGGCGGGGTGGCCGTGGAGCGGGGGGACGCCGGCGTCAAGCACGAGCGGTGACGGCCCCCGGGGCCCCGCAGCGCTC
>NW_006436282.1:25511599-25523266 GCF_000325575.1 Pteropus alecto
ACCCCGGGGCAGCGAGGCCGGCCCTCGCCTCGGCCGCCACTCAGCGAGGCTCTGGCTGCCGCTGACATGAAGCTGTTAACTGTGACTGAGCGCTCTGCTCTGCCCGCGTACTTGGAGCGCTGACTTTTAGTTTTGTTTTGAAAAAAGAAATGGAGATGAACCTGCTTTTCCGCAGTGAGAGCCAGGGGGTCGGGGCCCCGCCCAGGGGTTTGCGCCCACTTCCGACACCCCTGTGGGGCTGTGGCTGGAGGGGTCCCGATCGCAAAGCACCCCCTCCGGGGAGCCTGCTCCTTTATGCCTTGCACAGGCGCCTCTCACACTCCCATCGACCCCCCACCCCGAGACTCTATAAAATCTCCAGGTCATCGCCTCCCTTCGGCTCGTCCTTTATTCCGGGGCGCCCGTGCTAGGTAATCGTAGGCGCTGCCGCCCCGTCTGTGCCTCGGACCCGGCACAGGTCCCCTTGTGCAGCACAAGAATTCTGTCGCCCTCCCTGGCTCCCCGCCCGCTCCCAGCCCCCAGCCTCCCTCTGCTATTCTGAGGACTGGCTGCTCCTCCTGGAGGCACAGGATGCTGAGCCTGGCAGCTTCTGGCGAGAGCCCTTCTCCAGGGGGAGGGGGTGACAGGGGACAGGTGTGTGTTGACTGGCACCAGGCACCCTTCCCTGAGCCAGCTTGGGTGCTCCCGTAGGTCCCCCTGAGCCCAGGATTATGATGCCATTTGCAGCTGGAGGAACGGAGGCTTAGAAAGCTGACCGTCCTGAAGATCACATGACGAGTAAGACAGGATCCAAACCCAGCCCACAGCCCATGCCCACGTCACCTCTATGCTTGTCAGCCCTGATGCCGTGACAGTCCCAGCACTGACGGTGAATGTGTGAGTCACGAGCTGAGGTTACCGGGGTTATCCCAGTTTACCACAGATGCTGCGGGTTGATTCGTCCCTCCACACTGAACACTGGGTGGGCAGTCCCCAGAAGCCACTGTCACCAGGCAGTGTGCACTGAGCTGCCTGGGCCCAGGCTGGGCGGGCAGTGAAAAGGGCCCTTTTTCCACCAGAGGCCATCTTCTGGGCCACCTGGCTCAGAGGAGCATCACCGATCCTGGGCAAGGGCAAAAGCCCTTTGGGGAGGCTGTGAGGGGGCCTGGGCATCAGCCGTGTCCACTCCGAGGGGAGTCTACCCCTGGCTCAGACTGTGCCTCTGGAGGCGTGGGCCCTGGTGCGGCTGAGCTTCGAAGGACGAGCGAGGGGTCAGGGCGGGTGGGAAAGGGAGCTTCCCGCTGAGCGGCCCATCTCGGGGCCTCATCTACTCGCGTCCACCAGCTGGGCGGGTCCCCCAAGCCCCTTAGCCACGTTGGTTTTTGCATCGAAACTACGGGAGGAAAAGACTTCTTTTCTTCCTCTTCCTGCCGCCCAGGGTCCCCCACGGTTGTCCGGAAGGGGCCCAACCGCGAAGCCACTTTGTTGGAGGTGCCACAGAGGGTCCTGCCGCTGGACCGGGTTCTGGAAGGGGGTGGGGTGGGTGCCGGAACCACGTGCTAGGAAAGCTCTGACAGGCGTCAGTACCGAGCTGAAGCATTCTCCCTGGTCTCTCGGTCACGGGGGGAACCTCTGGAGACCAAATCCCCCCTGCCCTGCCCCACTGATCCTCCTGCCCCTGGAGGTCCTGAGATCAGGGTGCTCCTGTCCCCCCTGAGTGCAGCAGGGCCCACTGCCACCTCCCTCAGTCCCACCGTGCCGGCCCTGCCCTCCCGTCCACAGACGTGGCAGGGGGACTGGGAGGACGGCCAGAGCCCTCGGGCCTCAGACAGCTGGGCGCAAGCTGTGGCGCCCTCGCCACTGCCCTGGGGGTGCCGAGGGAAGCCCAGCGAGCCGGCCCTCGGCGGAGGCTGCGTCCTTCCAAAGCCACAGGAATATCGCTTCCTGGGTGCTTCTCTGGGTGTCGTGGTTGGAGTTCTCCGTCGTGCAGGTATCTCACCGGAGTGAGCGAGAACCCAGACACCTGGGGTGTCAGATCTCGTGGTTGGAGTTCTCCGTCGTGCAGGTATCTCAGAGTGAGCGAGAACCCAGACACCTGGGGTGTCAGAGTCGGCGATGCCGCCCCGCGTGGCGTCATCTCTGGGATGGGACGTAAGCTCAACCCACCTGAGGCCACACAGAGGTTGTTTTCAGAGGAAAGGAATGAGAGGCTTCAGCATAGCTCACGGACCTTGAATGGCCCCCCTTTCCAAGTACTCCCTGACCACGCTGATGGGCTCCTTGCTGTCCTACTCACTGTACCTTCCTAACTGCTGGATTCTTCAGAAGAGTCCAATAAAGTTGGTACTGTTATCTGTTCCTTTTACAGACGAGGAAACGGGCTCAGAGAAGGTAAGGGACGGGGACCTCAACGAGCAGCACAGTGCAGGCTAGAAGCCGAGCTCTGGCCCCAGCACAGGCCTTCGGCCCCCAGGCTCTGTGCGGGAGGTGGCCAGGGGCTTCTGTGGGACATACACTCACACCAGGGATGGCGTGGTGGCACTTCTCACTGGGGACCCAGGCGTGGGCTCACTGCTCTGTAGACAGCGTGTCTGAGCTGCAGGCCCTGGGCATCCGGCTTAGCTGGCCGAGTCCCGGTTCCTTATCTGTTAAGTGAAGCTAGACCCCCTCAGGGCTGCGAAGAATAAATAACTCAGTAAAGCTCTTGGCGCCAGCGTCTGACCACAGGGCCGGTCACACAGGGCCAGTCACATGGGCTGCATTCGCCTCAAAGGCTCTGACACGTCAGGAGAGTCAAGTAGCGGCCTTTGTCACAATTACTTGTAATTATTTATGGTTTACATTGTACCCTGAGGCCCTCTCTGTTCCCCACAACCAGACATGAGCTTTGTGGTTTCCCAGTGGTTGGTGATCCTGTCCCAGCCCCAGGTCAAGTGGGCCCTGGAGTCAAGGACCCCACCCGATGGAATCCGTCACATGGACACTGACCATCTGGCCCTGCATTGCCCTGACAAAGGCCCGAAGGCTCCCTGAGGGTCAGAGACGGCCGCTGGCACTGTCCCTGGTCACTCTGCTCCCAGGGCAGCACAGGGCGCACCTTTGGTTTGTTCCAAGCACAGTGACAAGCAACCAGCGGGTGGATGGCAGGGCGAGGCACTGTCAGGCTCTCCTAGGGCATCAGTGCATCCGGCTTGTCCGGTCTTTCTATGGGGCGTCTGGAAGGCACAGTGCTTGAGCCAGCATGTCGTGAGAGCAGCTGGCTCACACACTGCAGGCCCTCCCTGCTGCTGGCACGTCCACCCGCCCCACAGCTGAGCCCAGGCTGGGGCAGGGAAGGCGGACTTGACAAAGGCTTACGGGGGCAAAGCAACCACGGAGGGGCTCATAAAAGCTGACTTTTGTGGCTACGAGGTAGAGCTTCCTCATCTGCCGCTCGTGGGGCGGATGCGGGTCTCCCTGCCTGGCCCCACCTGGCAGAGGCCAGCAGCCCTGCGGCTCAGGAAGACCCTTAGGTAGGTCTGGACATCTAGAAGGAAGTCCAGAGTGAGCACGGAATGACAGCATGCGCTCCCCTGCCTGGCTGAGGATGTCCCTTAAGTCCCACCTCCTGCCTGACACCTGGTGTCTTTCCCAGGTGATGGTTCTCAGAGATGTCTGTCTCTCCCAGGAAGAGCCCCGCCCCACCCTCAGGTGTGCACGCTTAGCCCGAGAGGTCTTCAGGAACCCGTATGCCAGGGCTGAAGACAGGCACGGGGAGTGGAGGTGGGGGAGGACGGGAAGGGACCTGGAAGGGAATGGGTGCTTCCCGCCAGCGTCAGACACCTGTGACTTACACAGCTAACCGTAGGACGTTCATCAAGGATTCCAGGCTGAGGCTGTCGCCCCCATTTTACAGGTAAGGAACCTACATGGGATTCACAACCGGTATTTGACAAAGTCGGGATTCAAACTCAGCTGTGTGTGATTCCAAAGGCCTTGTTTTAAGTCTTGTGTGGCGGAAATATGACACGCTATGTGAATCGGAGGCTGTGCTCGCCTGGGGGCGAATCTGAGGCGTCCTTGCGGGGAAGGGGTCTATTGACCTGGGACATGAATGGGCAGGGCTGGGGGACGCAGTGGCTGAGCGGGAGATTGCGTTCTCTGAGGCAGGCCCGTGGAGGAAGGGAACGGAAGTGTCAAGTATAGTTCACGGTGGCAAAAGCTCATAGTGTGTTATGGGGGAAAGACTAAACGGAGCCAAAGGCCAGATCCCAAAAGGCAGCAAGCTGAAGAAAAGGGGGGCTGTTCCGTGGACACTGGGAGCCTGTGCAGGCTTTGTGCAGAGCGACTGGAGGACGAGGCTGCAGCGGTGCACAGGAGAGCCTGGCAAGGCAAGTGCGGGGTCCTGGGGTTTGTAATGTCACGCGTTGCTTCATACCCATCTGGAGCAGGTGGAGCCAGGGGGTGGCCACGCCTGGGTCGGGGCAGAGAGCCTGTGCAGAGGTGGGCTCCACGGGGCCGTGCTGAGAGGCAGGAGGACGTGGGTTTGCCTGACCAGCTGGGGCAGCCCCGGGGGTGCCTGGCTGGACCATAATAAGCTCCGTGGGAGCTGGAGCCACATCTGCCTGGGGTAACCATTGTGCTGACTTATCTATAAAAGGCGATCATTTTATCAACGTCAGGGATGCCCTGAGACACCATGGAGGTTGGTCTTAAAGCACCTGGGATGTGCGGCAGAGCCAGCGGGCTGTGGGCACACGGTGACTTCTCCCGCGGTCTCGCCCACACATCCCAAGGCAATTTCATGGCCTCTGAGAACCTCATCTTCGTGAAGAAATCAGGAAAGGGACCAGGTGTGGGGAAAACGCAGAGCTCTGCTCTGGACAAGTTGTGCTCAGGTGCCTGTAGGATAAGTATCCAGGCAGTTGGGATGAGGGGTGGGGGAACCTGCCCTTCCAGAGCCTTCCATGACTGGTCCTCTGTGCTCCCGTCAAGAACGGGACATCCCTCCACGGACACACACGCTTCAGAATACACTGGTTCCAGGGGCCTGCCTACTGGCCAGACTGCAAACATCTAGAAAAGCCCAGAGAAGTCTGGCCCACTGTTAAAGAGGATAATCATGATGACAACGGTTTTTTGAAGACAGAGATCCTAGTATCTTGTGTTATGGGTTGAATTATGTCCCCAAAACCAATGGTTCAGTCCTGACCCCCAGCACCTCAGAATGTGACTTATTTGGAAATAGGGTTATTGCAGATATAATCCGTTAAGGCGAGGTCATGTCGGAGCAGGGCGGGCCCTTCATCCAATATGACTGGGGTCCTTATAAGAGAAGTGGGGGACAGGGACACAGGGAGAATGGCCTGGCATGACAGAGGTGGACACTGGAGCAATACACCGAAGCCTGCAACCGCAGAAGTTGGGAGAGGCAAGGAAGGGTTTCAGGGGGAGCAGAGCGCCGATGACACCTTGATTTTGGACTTCTAGTTTCCAGAGCTGAGACAATACATTTCTGTTGCTTTAAGCCCCCAGATTTTGTGGTACTTTGTTACAGCAGCCTTGGGAAGCTCACGTCATCATCTCTGTATCCTTGAAAACTGGCACAATGAGTGGCAGCCCCCAGCCGAGCACCAGGAGGCCCCTATGTGTGAAGTGGCACTATGAAGGTGGGCACGGGTTCAGATGCCGGGGCCCGACAGAGTTGGGGTGCAGGGGGGCTGAAGCCATGACTGAAAACCAGACCGCGGGCCTCAAAACCGAGGTGGGAGGGCCCTGATTACGAGGAGTTTGCTGCACATAAGAGAGGCCACCAGCAGGATGGGGGGCCCGTGGTGCTCTGGGTTCTGAGGATGCTTAATTGTGTCTGCTTAGCAAGCCGAGTTCCAATCAATAGTCAGCGATGGAAGATGAGCTCACTTGCGGACGTCCATCCATTACGATGAATTAGTAAATTGATTAGTTTGGGGTGGGGAGCATTAAGGCCTCAGGTTTTCCCTTGATGAGTGCATTTGGCCTGGGACATGTCAAGCGGAGGAGGAGGGCTGTGGAAAACGGGTGGCCTTGACAAAGGCAGGCAGGGATAATGCAAAAGGGACAGGCTGGGGGTCATTTGCTGTGGCTTCCTGTTTTCTGGGGACTGATTGGGAGGCTGTGTCTCCGAGGGGGACCTAGGAGTTGGTCTCCCCGCAGCCAGCATACAGACTGAGGAAAGCAGACGGCAGAGAGTCAGGCGGCCAGGTTGCTGGTCGGGAGCAGTGAGGACAGACTCTGAAGACAGAGGTGAGGTGCTGTCTGGGCACCCTGGGGCCTCTGGCTCTTGCTTCCCAGGGTGTCTCCAGGTCCCCCTTTGCCCCGGGGGGCGGGGTTAGGGGCACTCTCTCTCTGATTGGGTGCCTGGGTGGTTAGGTTGCACTTAGGAACATGGAAAATTCAGGTCCCCGAACAGTGAAGTTCAAAGGCCTGCTGGAGAGAATGGCGGGCAGGAGGGTGTGGCTTTGCCCCTGGAGAGCCCTGACCTGGCGTGGAGTCGGTCCCAGGTGGCCCGGGCAGGAGGGAGAAGGGATGGAGGAAAGGCCCCAGGAGATGTTCCCCACCTGCTTGCGTTTTCCTGAGTTTGGGGGCCAAACCACATAAGGCAGGCTTCACATGGCGCTCTGGGTTCAGGGGAGCCTAATGGTGTCTGCTTAGCAAGTGGAGTTCCTACCAGGAGTCAGTGATGGAAGGTGGGCTCGCCTCTCTGTCGTGATGAATCATTTATTTAAATGGCTACTGTGGGGCTGGAGACCACGAGGGACTCAGGTCTCCCTGTGATGGTGACTGAGCGCACGTGGCGTCGTGTGAGTTGGCGGCTGCCGGGTATTCTGTGGCGGTTTCTTTGCTCTGAGTTCTGAGATGTCCTCAAGTGGCCAGCGGGACACCGTCCTTGTGCTTCAAGGAATCCTGTGAATTTCTGGGCTATAAAAATCCCCCCCATTCGCCGACCCTCAGGGCCCAAGGACAGGGAGTCAGGAAATGGTGGGCGAAGCCGGCTGTGCGGCTGGGTGCTGGTGGGCACGCTGGGCACGTGGGTCCCAGGCGCTCCGCCTCCTTTCGCTAGGGGGACAGCTTCCCTCTGGGGCACGGGGGTGTCGCCCTCGGAGCTTCCTGGCATGCAGCGTCCTGTGCCCTTGCACAGAGGATCCGATGGTGGGATGCTGCTCGGGTCTGCCTGTGGCCCAGGCGGACCGAGGCTGGTGCCCTGAGGCCCAGGCTTTGAGACACCCCCATGTGGAGGGGGCTTCGTTCACAGAGCACCTGGGAAGGTGGCTGAGGCTGCCACGAACAGCAGTGAAGCTGAGGCATCAAGAAGAAACGTGGTTTATTAGGGTTCTGGTTTGGCCTCCGAGGGTGAGGCAGCGGCCCGGACCGGCCTGAACCGGCAGGGCATGGGACGCATGAAGCCTCGAGCTGACCAACAGCAGGGCCCGCCACGGGTCTGAGTCAGAGTCCTTGGCTTCCTGTCCTAATGGAGCCGACAGACTTTTCATTACTTCAGTTACCAAGCATGTGGCCAATCTCCAGACGGACGTCGAGTAAATCCTTACTGTTTATGGAACTGGTAAGTGATGGGAGCTCTAGGAATTTTGTGAACTTTTCCTCTGAATTTTTCTGAACATCGTTCTTCATTATTTACTTACCTAACTCCAAAGTGACAGAATATTTTAGAAGTGCAGTTGTCTCACATTTCTCTCCCAGAGGGCTCTCACGGGCCTGTGGGCAAGCCCCAGTCAGACTGAGAAGTTTGGGTGCTGAGGCCAACCGGGCCCCGTGGACGGCCTGGCGGGTTTGACCTGTGGGCTTCACAGCCAGCTTCCAGAAGGATCCTGGAGGCAAGGGCCCAATTCTCGTCCTGAGCTTACAAGGTGTAGCACAGTTCCCAAGGCGGAGAATCGACCCTGACAAATCCAGTCACATGGCTGACCCCACGCCCTGCGACGTTTGCCCTAGGCCCTTGGAACCGGTGTATGGGAGGGGTTCGCCCGGCCTGCAGGTGTGGGCAGAGGCCATGGCATGGCTCCCAGGGTCTTGTTTGAGGGCAGCCCAGCGCCTTAGACGGGCCTGGAAGCTGCAGGCATCTCGGGTCTGGGACAGAGGACCTAAATATGCCACAGTGACCTTGTGCATCGAAGCAACGTGGGGCTTCATCAAAAACCACGCATCCCGAGCCTCGCCTGTGACGCAGACACAGTGGGGGCCTCTGTGAGGGGCCGCAGCCGGCTGTTGAGACGAGAAAGCTCTCTGGCCGGGGGTTCCGGTGTCTCCCCCGTCCCTCCTTCCCTTCCTTTTCTCTAAAAGGAAAACACTGGTTTTACAGAGAAGTGTCTTAGGTCATCACGTCAGGAAGCGGTGGAAGATAAAACAGCCGCTGAGTTTCAAATTGCTCACGTCTCACATTCACATTGCTTGCTTCAGACACATTAAGATTATTATCGAAGATCTCAAGACTGGAAGTACGTAACGTACGTCAGCATATACTACCTTCTGCGTATTTATACACAGAGTATATATATTGCTTCACAGCCCAGCTCATCTCAAAAAATTTTATGACAAACTTGACAGCGAGATTTAAATCGGACCCAAGAGGAAACAGAGTTTGGACTAGGCCTGCAGGAGACTTCAGTGACACCTTCTCTTGAGCTCTTTAAGGTGACAAATGTATAAGGGTCAACCAGCAAGAATCACCACCACCTCGACCTTAAAATAAAATAGGGAGAGTCGGAGGGAAAAAGAAGGGCTCGGTGGGCAGCCGTGGGGTGGCACTCAGAAATGCGCGGGCGAACTCCTGCTTCGGGAGCGTGGGTACCCACATTTCTCCCCATTTAGGAAGTTCTCACCGTTCCGTCTTTAAATGAGCTTTCCGCCCCCTTCTCACTCTCCTCTCCTGGGACCCCAGGAATTTGATTTGCGAACTGTTTCTCCGGCTGGCATCCCACCGACCGCGCAGGCTTTGTTCCTCTTTCGTCCTCTGTTCCCTGGATCGTTTCAAAGCTCCCATCTTCTCAGTCTTCCTTCTGCTTGATCGGTTCCGATGTTTATGAGATTGTATTTTTCATTTCATTCGTTGTAGCCTTCCTCTCAGAATTTGCTTTTTTATTTGTTACACTGCTTTTTGTTCACGTAGTTTTCTTGATTTCGTTGAACTGTCTTTTTCTTGTAGCTCACTGAGCTTCCTTAAAACAGCCATTCTGAACTCTTTATGGGGTAAATCACCGATCGCCATGTCTTTGGAAGACTATGATCCTTTGGTGGTGTCATGGTTCCTTGATTTTCCACATTCCTTGAGTTCTGCATTGCTGCCTTTGTATCTGGAGCCACAGCCACCTCCTCCAGCCGCTACTGCCTTTGGGAGAGAAACGCCGTCACTTGGCCCTGCTAGAGATGGGCCGCCTAGGGGTGATTGTGCCCAGCTTCCTGCTCCCTCTCATGGCAGAATCCCCAAGCTTGCTTGCCCGCCTTCTCCTGACTCTGCAGTAACCAAAGCTGGGTGCTGACGGCCTCTTTCGTTTTCCCAGGAGTGGAGCAAAAGCTCAAACTCGTGGTCTCTCTCTGGCCGGCAGATTCGGGCTGGCTTTTTGTACGTGCTCACTAGCCATCTGCCAAAGCTTGCTCTCGACACTACTTGGAGTGCACAGCAGGGGCTGGCCACAGAGGGAGGGGCTTCCTGTGGGCCAGTCTCCTGTGGACAGCCACAGGGAAGGCATCCCCAGAAGCTGGTGAGCCAGCTCCTTGATGGAGACCACGATGCAGTTGAACCTGCTGACTTCACAGCCTCTTCCCACCCCGTCAGGCAGCGCACGGTTCAGTACTCCGGATGGGGTGAGAGAGAACAGGCCTCTTGGGCAGCGTCCTGCATAGCTGTGGAAGCTGGGGGCTCCCTCACTCCCCACTTCCCCACAGGAGAAAGTCCGGGCTGAGATCGCCCTTGGCCCTGAGCCCTGGGGCAGGGGCGCTGAGGGCAGAATCAGGCTGCTCCCCTTCAGCACCCAGCCTCACGGAGCTCTGCTCCAGGGGCCATACCGAAGCTTCTCCACTGGAACCCTAGACCGCCACCAAGGCTCTTGTCCGTGGGTGATGCCTAAGAAAGTGTTCTCCAGGGTTTCCTAGGCTGAAGCCCAGAGGGGCCGGAGCTGGCTCACGAGCCACTGCAAGGTCCAAGCCAGGCCCTCGGTCTGGGTAACCGTCACCCGACGTCCAGGTGGGCAATGTCCCTCCAGATCCCGAAGCTCCCAGAGGCAGGTTTGTCCACGGGCAGATGCCACACTGTTGCTGTTGGGGGGCCCACAATGACGGACGTCTCATTCGGCCACGTTGCTGACGTCACTTCCGAAGCCGGCCATCATTAGTTACGACACCTGGCCAATGGGGAAGAAATGAACGTCCGCCAGTCCCTCCTCAGTGGCCAGAGTGCTGCGTGCTCTCTGCTGTGCCCTTTCCCCCAGGTAAGGCCAGAAGTTCAAGGTCAAGGTGTTTCGTTTCTCCTACAGGCCGTGAGAGAAGGCTACGTCCCAGGCCTCTCTCCCCGGCTTGCAGGTGGCTGCCCTTGTGCTTCCTCTTTACACGGCCTTTCTGCTGAGTGCGCGAAATCCCGCACGTTCTTACCGCACTGCCACAGCCGCTGACAAACGCTGGAGTTCCGCCCCCTGGTGTCAGCTTCAAGCCTTTAATGCCTTTAGCTACTGAAACTGATGAACGGAAATGGGTGAATCAGCCGGCTGGCAAGGGTTCCCCAGGTGCAGGAAAGGTTTGCGTTCAAAGACTGAGACCCTTAGGGATAAAGACCTCTACCCTCTGGAGGTCTCACGGGCTCTTCTCTAGGCCTCTGCTGAGCCAGCAGCTGCATTCGGGGCCCACTCCTTCCCCTGGGTCACGGCTGCTCAGGTTTCAGACACAAGCGTTGTGAAGAGTGGTACTAACCACTTTGCAAGCGATCTTTCTCCCTGTGCTGCACACACTGTTCTTCCGGTAGCACTTGTCAGGAACGGGACTGGCGGGCTCCGTGCCACTGTCCCTCGTCTGGTCATGGGCAGTTCTGGTCTTCCTCGCCGGAGGCCCGCAGGCGCTCAGCGCAGATCCTGCTCCACAGGTTTTGCATGAATGTTTTAATGAACAGGGTAGTAAATCAAGACAAAATTACCCAGCTCTCCTTTTCCCTTCTCCCTACAACTCGTGAGACTATAAGCTGATTACGAAGGTGGAGTGTGGCACATGTAATATTTCTCTATAAATAAAGATACCCAAAGACAAACATGATCGATCGTCCTTTCAAAAATTACCACGTAAGAAAACTAGAAATACCTCAATAAAAATATAATTAGGTTTTCAAAGAACAGAAGTGTGTACGCACACATATCCACAGAGCTCATGTGAGAACCTCACGGTTATTTATTTCTATTACAGCTAGACACAAAATGCCCAAAGATTTACAAATCCAACCATACAAATTTTAAACACTTTTACAAAGATGTAACTATAAAGAAATGAACACTATGTATTTATGTTTGCAAACAATTTTACTTTCAATTCCCTCTGGTGTGAAAATCGAAGTTTGTCAGAATTTCTTTTTGATACAATCGTATGTTAAAATTACGAGGACAAAATTGATGAAATCCTAATCATCAATAGCCAAGAACAAATGACTATTAAAATAAATATGATCTTCAACTCTTT
>NW_006436282.1:25523305-25537183 GCF_000325575.1 Pteropus alecto
GAATAAAACTACCTTAATGCAGTTTCGGGAAAGAGAATAATAAACATTAATTAAATCTTCAATCCCAACTTTTAAAGCTTAGAGCTCTTTAAGTATCTCTGTTAATCTGAAACTATTTTTTGGTTCATTGCTAACTTTTAAAATATCAATACAATCATTGTGATTTAGAGTTTTTTGTTTTTTGTTTTTTTTTGTCTAGATAGTGCTCATGTTTTTTGTCTTTATACCAAAGAATTAAGGCAAGAAAGTTTTTCCTTTTCCACAGAGAGAGAAATATATATCCATTTTAAAATTTGGAGATTATAGCCACTGCAAATCACCCTACCAATAGGAAATTAAGGCTGCTGTGATTTTCCTTTATATTTAAACCATAACATAAGATTAGCAGTATAATTACCTACAAATGTTGAATTTACAAGCTTTGGGCTTAAGTCACAGGACATAAATATTGCCATTTCTGTCTATACTTCAATTCCAGTTAATAAGACACTGTTTCACAATAACCTTTGTTAAGTTTGAAGATGAAGTCAGAAAACACCACACAAAGCTGAAACTGGATGACTCCGCTACAAGGAAATGATGCTTGAGGGGTCAAGGTCAAGAACAGTCTGCTGGTGTCTGGCGAGTGCCATGCAGCGAGATGCGCAGGCCACACTCCAGGCAGCGTGACACGTGTCTGGGCGCCCTCAGTGCTCCACAGGCCTGGCCCACTCCAGCCAAAGGCAAGATGCCTGGCTTTGCAAGAACTGCCAGGCACCAGTTAGGGAACATCCTGTTTGCTACAACATTCTTCTCTACAGCAAGCCCTCTAGATATGTGAATGAGAAAAATCACATAACTTGGCCTGCAAAAGATTTCCAATACATCATTTCCTAGCACAAATGTGGACCGATCATTGCAGTATACATACATCCACCAGTGTTAGCACCATATTTAAGCCTGAACTGAGGTAAAGATAAACTCTCCAACAGCTTTAGAAATTACAGTAGCAATTTTGAACGGGGTGTTTACAGTAGCCTTTCTGATCATTAAAATAAGTTGTCTGAACAACCATTTGATCACAATTATGTATGTGCAGGTATATGTCAAAACTGATAAATTATAAAGCTAAGTGTAGAGGCTTTTGGCAGGAGAAATGAAGCAAACTCTCATTTTTGAAATTCAAACTGTCCTTATTGGGTTGATAAAGTCAAAGATTTTGATAAAATACACCAGGCTGATATCAATAGGCCGTTTTATCAAATGGCAACGCCCAGAAGTTCTATTTTTCAGAGCATGGTCAAGTTTACTACAGATGCCACCCACTCAACATCCGGCTCCTACGTGAAGCAGACCAGCTGCTAGTCTGCCCCTCGTCTGTTGCTCCATTTAATGAAAAGATGAGTAGCTCCTCTCTTACCCAACTATTTTAGGTAGAGAAACCTCTCTGGAACTTGTACTTACCATTTACATAAAGGAACAGAGAGAGAAAGACCCTCAAACTTGGTTAAAATTTTGAAGTATGTTTCAGCAAATGAAACAGAGTTTAGTTGAGGGATAACTGGACAAAATGAGATAACTTTCCAAGTTAGTTCCTATAAATTTGCGAGGTGAAATAATAACATGTAAAATAAAGGACTCATGAAAACTCATAGACTGCTTCCGCCTTCACATTACACCCTTAAGAGGAATACGAAGTCTTAGATATAGCTAGTTTTGGGAAGCATAACAAAACTAATTTTTCAAAGGAAAATAATGACCATATTCAAATAAACTATCACCATGGCGTCTAACAGCACTAGATTCAACCTCTAGTTGAAGCTGATGGTGGTGCCCAGGCTGCAGCCCTGAGACCACACTGCTCAGGAAGAAGGAAAGTCATCGCTCAGTTTGACGAGGATCCTTCAAAAATATGCATCAGCAGTATTTTCATGTGACTCTCGACAGAGTCAGATGAAAACAAGTAACCTTCCCTTGTAGCCTGTAGAAACATTTCAGGGAAATAGCTTAAGGTTTGCACTTAACCTAAAGATTCAGCTGAATACTGCAGATCATTCTTCAGAAAACTCATGTAAACAGTCATTCTTCTTTTTTAAATCTGCTGGTGCTAAGTGCACCTACGTGAGAATATACATGGAGATCCAGCGTAGCTGGGTCCGCGAGAACGCGAGTTAACATATGAGACCCTTCAGCTCCCTGTCGGCCAGCTCATTCACTTCCATGATCTTCTCTAAGTGTTCCATGTACCGGTCACGGTCCTGCAGGAAGTGAGGGACCCTCGTGTTTTCAGTAACTGCCAACCCTTTCAGGCGATCCACGTCTTCATAAGAGACCTAAAAAAGGAAGTTGAGTCAATTTTCCATGTGACTGACTACCAGTTACATTTTGAAGAACAACTTCTTCTCTGGGTCTTAAGTAAAACTTATGTGGCTTGTTTTACTAATTACTTTAATACCTGCAAAATAACACAAATCAGTGGCTTCTACTTCTTTACTGTGTTAAATAAGAATGTATCTGCCCACTTATTCCATTAACCATACTAAAAAATTTAAAAGTCAATATTTGATTTAACAATCTATCTTGCACCTACTCAGTTTGTCTAGAAATTATACAAGTAAATTTAAAAAATGTGTGAGACTCTAAGCCTAAACAAATCTCTTCATGAAATCAAAGATTCAAGAAAATAGCTAAAATATATTATTAAATTAGGAAAATCATAATTATATGTTGGATTTTCTATTTTTCTATATTTCTATTTATTTATATTTTAATTTGAGAAATATAATGATTCGTTTTGTGTTAAAGTCTCACTTTTATTTTGAAGTTTTGTAAGTAGTATTTAAAATTTCCCATCTTTTCATTTGCTTGTGTAAGAACCCAATCTCTCACAGGTAGTTAGATTAAGTTTAGGGGTGAAACTTTTTAAGTTCTATAAATTATCTTTGCAACTTTAAATTCCAAAACATGGCTGACTTTAAATGGTACTGTTTTCTGATCAATATTCGTCTTGGCTCAGTAAGAAGACATTAAATCAAAAATCATGTTCATATTATATCTGTTTTTTATTACATCTGTTTTTCATTGTTTTATTTATTTTTTAGTTACTAAAGTTATTTATTTTATTGAGTATTTACACCATTACGTATAATGAAAGCGTTATTATTGTTATGGCTTAGTAATTCTTACACCATTCTTAAGTTTATTGTAGGAGAGAATGAGTAAATACATTAATGTTCTCGTTTTAAGAGAAGGGAGGTACACAGAACAGGAACAAAGCTGTAGGAGAGCCTGTGGTACTCATCTGCAGAGAATGCCCTTACAATTTAGAATGGACACACGCGATTTGCTCACTGAAAAGATCTAAAAGCACCAACGGCCAGGAGCAGTGAGCACATCTGGTGCTTAGACCTTGTTTTATAAATACCGTTTCCCACTGAAAGAAATCAAGGCTTCCCTGGAAAAATATCTACTCTCAGATTTGGGTAGGAAGAGTATAAAATGAGTTCAGAACACTGTACTTGGCCAGAAAACATGGAGACGTCCAAAAACACAGGAGCAGCCCCTGGAAGGGGTGAATGAAAAAGGATAAGGACGTAAAAGTATTAGGAAAAAGGGAAGTGCGATGTGACGGATGTCACAGACTTCAGTGTTCTCTATTTCGCCACCGCCAGATCAGTAACGGATCTGGGCAGCGATCACCAGTGGATGTTAAACCACTCCTCAAACCGCTGGTGAGGACCAGTGCAGTCACGGGCCTCACCCACGGATTACTTACTATTCGACGGGGGGCAGGCAGACACCCCACAATGGAGAGGCCTGGCAGTAACTAATTCACCCAGGTGATTGAACACACGTTACCAATAATAAAAATGACATTAAGTGTTTTCCAATGTGATGCAATGGGACATACACAACTCACTTAAGTCGAATTCCTGGCAAAAATGTTTAACCTGAAACTAATTACAAGGAAACAATCTGCTCATCTAGATTGTAGGAATTCTTAAGAAAACTGTCCTGGATTCTTAAAAATGTCATGAAAAACAAAAACTGAGATTGTGGGGGCAGGGTTATTATACTTTAAAAGAGATTAAAGATTTGAATATAAGACTTAAAACAATAAAATGCATAGAAGAAAACATAGGCACTAAACTTATGGACCTTGGTCTCAGAGCGGTTTTTGTAGACTTGACTCCAAAGGTAAGGAAACTAAAAGCAAAAATAAATGAATGGGGCTGCATCAGACTAAAAAGTTTCTGCACAGCAAAAGAAACAAAAAAAAAAAGGTGATCAACCAAATGGGAGAAGATATTTGCAAACAATAACTCCAATAAAGGGCTAATATCCAAAATATATAAAGAACTCATATGACTCAACAACAACAAAAAAGAACACTTTGATTAAAAAATAGGCAGAAGACCTGAAAAGACACTTTTCTAAGGAAGACATAAGGGTGGCCAAGAGATATATGAAAAGATGCTCAACATTCCTAGTTCTAAGGGAAATGCAAATCAGAACCACAATGAGACAGCACCTCCCACCTGACAGAATGAGTATTATCAATAAGACAAGAAATAACAAGTATTGGGGAGGAACCCGCATACACTGCTGGTGGGAATGTAAACTGGTGCAGCCATCATGGAAACGTCTGGAGGTTCCTCACAAAATTAACAGAGCTATCATATGCCCAGCAATTCCTTTTCTGACTCGTAATGTAAAATCCCCAACATTTAAAAACATTTATTCAAAAAGATACATGTATCCTTATATCCAATACAATATTATTCGCAATAGCCAAGATATGGAAACAACCTAAGTCTCCTTTGACAGATGACTGGATAAAGAAGATGTACGTATATACAATGGAATCTACTCAGCCTTAGAGAAAGGTGCTAAGTGAAATAAGCCAGATGGAAAAGGACGAGAACCATACGATTTCACTCCTGGGTGGGATATATAACAGAACGCGACAAACAAAACAAACTCACAGACAGCAGAAGGGCGGTTACCAGAGGGGAAGGGCGTTTAGGGGAGGATGGAGAGGGTCACAGGCCATATATGGCGACGGAAGGAGACCTGACTTCGGGTGGTGAGCCCACGACGGAGTACGCAGATGGTACACTGTGAAGTTGTGCGCGTGAAATTTGTATGTTATTAGCCAATGTTACCCAATACATTTCATTTAAAAAACGATTTAAAATAAAGTGGAACTGGACCAAAAAATGAGAAACTCACATGGTCATGTCAGAGAATACCCTTGTTCTTGGGAGACACATGCTGATGTGTTAAGGGGGGAAGTATCTACAGCGTACTTTAAAATGCTTTAGAAAAAAAGATGTAAAAATGAAAATAAAACTACATAATATATTCCCAGATTTCCTATTTCCTTCTTTATCTCTTACTGTCCTCAAAGACATTTGTTTCCATGACAGAACCATGTTTCTTCCCTCCCGTTATCATACACAGGAAACTTATTCCCACAATGAAGTAAAAACGGTTTGACCCCAAGTCATATTGAATCAGAGAGCTGAGCTGGAGGACACGGCGCCCGGGGGGCGTGGGGCCTGTGCCACGGGCTTCACTCACCTTCCCCAGGGCGGTCAGCAGGTGGAAGTCGATGGTGTCTCTGTATCGGAGGATTTGCAGGATGCCATCCAAGTACACCTGGTCTTTACTGAAGCACCCTGCAGGAACCAGAAGAAGTTTACTTTCTGATGTTTAAAAAAATTACCAAGTAATTAGAGTCTAACCTGAATACTCCCTTTACCGCAAGAGTCTAGTCTGTATTAAAAAGACTGACACTTGCCATGTCTGTTTTTATTTAACTGCTATAGACTCGTAACGTAAAATGTCAGATCTCGGGAAGGGCCAGAATAACGTGGGGACTAGAAGCTCCCCTGTTAGACTCTCCTCCCAGACCCCACTCCCCACAATTAAGATAGCATTTTTCCTAATTATGAAGAAACACCAGTAATTTAAATATATGACTCTTATAAATAATTATTCCACTCTCCCCCCACCCTCTGATCATAACCTTAACTCCCATGATGCAGTGGAGGGGAGGCTGGGGGAGGGCAG
Organism: Pteropus alecto; assembly: GCF_000325575.1. NCBI lineage: Eukaryota > Metazoa > Chordata > Mammalia > Chiroptera > Pteropodidae > Pteropus > Pteropus alecto. The sequence continues at coordinate 25,529,360 of NW_006436282.1, forward strand.
TAACAGAGCAGCTGGGTTTTCAGGGGGCGACGTGCAGACACAGGATTCCAGAAGCCTCTAGTTTTGTAAAAAACAAATACCACTTACCCCATTAAAAATAACTGATTTTGATACCATTCCTCCCTACGAAAACATGAGTTAGAACTAGATTTTAAAGAGTAAAGAGGTTTATAAATAGAAAACAATATGGACGCAGACATGGTAAGAAGAAAGGGCTTGTGAGAGCTGAGCCTACTTTAAAAAAAAGTGTTACATTTACAAAGAGAACCTTTCTCCTGTCACGACATAACTTCTGCAATTAAAAAAAAGTTTATTCTATTAAATAGACTAAAATTCTACCATATGGAGAGTCCTATATTAGGAAACTGTTAGTTTTGTTAATAGCACGGGGATTGTGAAAAGAAGTGGTCCTTATCAGAGACGCATACTGAAGTACTTACGGGTAAAAGGACGTGGTGTCTGGGACTGGCTTTAAGATACTAGAGGAAAACAACTTGGAAGAACAGATGAGCCAGTTAGAAATGCCGGTAATTACTGAGGCTGAGTAATACTTAATGAGGGTTCAGTACATTAATCACTCTTCTTTTTATACATTTGAAATTTTCAGCAATAAATTTTTTTTTAAAGTATGTAAAAAAAAAAAAAGACTAGTCTAAAAATGACATGTGTCCATGGGTGTCAAGGGCAGCACGGAAGCTCCGTGCATCTAGAACACAGACAAGCAGACGTGAAGAGAAGGGGCGGGGCAGACGCACTCGTGACCTGAAGCAGCCTGGAGGGGGGCTGCACACAGGAAAGATGGGGACACGTGTTCCTCCTCCCTGCTCCCTGTCTCGCCTGGTCCTGGCTCCCAGGCGCATGCTCCCAGACACCTCCACCACAGGGATAAACTGTTACGGGGCGCTGGGCGGGCGACATAACCCTCACAGACTGGGGCAGGTATTTCGAAGCTCTACATAAATAGGTTTAAATACATTTAGAAGAAAATTTGTTAATATATTGAATTACTCTCAAAGACAAGTGATTTTTAAATGAGCATCCCCTAATTCCTAGCCTTTTTCAAAGGCATTTTTGTATTGCCTGATATAATCCACTTATTTTGTAAAAACAAAAAAAACAAAAACTTTGGGGGCAATCTGAAGTCTTAAAGCTGCTGACAACAGCTTTTACCCTTTCTATCGGAACAGCATGTATACTTAGAGACAGACTGCTTGTGAAGATCAGCATGCGGTGTGCCTGTACTCCTTACCTCCGTTTTCTTTAGACAAATCAAAAAAACGATAATAAAAAAGGGCCAGAAATCCCTAGTGATATTAATAGATTCAGGCGAGGATCACAGATGGATTCTAAAACCATTAGATGAAATGCTGGGAAACAGGATATCTGCACAGTATCTATCACCTCACAGATCACTTATTAATTAAAATGGGGAAAAGGAAAATGTCCTTTGACAAGGGACGGTGCTCACAATCCCCACCTTAAAAGAATGGAAGTTAGCATCTCCTGTGGTGAGAAGGCTCGTACAATATCACTTATGTAATGTCCGTGTTAAAAACATTTCCCTGAATCTAATCATGAGGGAACAAACACATCCAGATTGTAGACATTCTACAAGAGCAGTGGCCTGGACTTTTTAAAAAAGTCAGTATCTAGTCTACGGCCATGCCACTCTGAACAAGCCCGATCCCGTCTGATCTCGGAAGCTAAGCAGGGTCGTGCCTGGTTAGTACTTGGATGGGAGGCCACCTGGGAAGACCAGGTACTGTAGGTGTTGGAAAAAGAAAAGGGGGATTGTAAGCTGACAAGGTCCTTGCAATCTGTGAGGTCAACCAAGGGTTGCCTCACCTAAAAAAAAATTAAAAAAAAAAAAAAAAAAAAGCCAGTATCCTGACAAAAAAGGTGAAGAAGACTGCTCCATATTAAAAGAGGCTAAAGAAACACAGCCACCAAAAGTAATGCATAAACCCTGACTGGATCTAGATTTTTTTACACAGGTATAAAGGAAATTTTTGGAACAGCTGGGGAAATCGAAATACTATGTGTGTATTAGCTGACATTGCTGAACTAAAGCTCACTTTCTTAAGTGTGACAATGATACTGTATTAGGTAGATGCATGCTCAAATTTTCAGAAATGAAATGTCAAGTGTACAAATTACTTTCTAAAAGCCACAGGAAGTGAAAAGACAACTGACAGAAGTAGAGAAAATATTTGTAAATGATATATCTAGATCTGCATCTAGAATGTACAAAGAATTCCTACAACTCAAAAAGAAAAACAAAACAAGAGTTGAGAAAGATGAGCAACCGGAACCCTCACACACTGCCCGTGGGAATGTGAAACGCTGCAGTCACTTTGGAAAACAGTTTGGGTACCAGTTTTTTTTTTTGGTGTGATGAAAACATTCTAGAATTAGGTAGCAGAGATGGGTGCACAACTATGAATACTCCACAAACCACTGACCTGTTCATTGTAAATGGGTGAATTCTATGTCACGTGAATTAGAGCATAATAAAGCTATTTTTAAACTCAGAGAGAGAAAGAAAAAAATGGCAAAATGTTAACAATTGGCGAATCTATAGGAAGGGCATATGAGTGTTCATTCCATCATTATTCCTATATTTCTGTGGGTTTAACATTTTTCAAAATGAGATAGGAAAAAAATAAAGCTAATGAACGTGGCTTGGGAAAAGCAACGCTGACCTCAAGTAACAAAGGTTTACTTTCTCATAGGTGAGTGAATTCTCTGATTGGTGGATTAGGACGTAACCCACCCAGTGGGCCGGAAAACTTGCAGTCGAGAGACGCCCACCTGGCTGGGAGGTGTCGGTCCATCCTCTCTTGGCGCGTACGCAGTAATCCCATCTGGTACCGGGGTCCTTGACGAACTTTCCAATGTCTCTGAAGAGTTCGCAGAAAGACATCTGGCTGGCGCGATAGACAGTGTAGTAGAGGAGGGCAGCCCTCCACAGAAAGGGGTCTTTTCGAAACAGGACGCTGTGAAGACTTGCCAGCCCTTCCTCCGTGGGATTGTTTGGCTTCAGCTCGTGCTTTTTACGGCCGGTCCAGCTGTTCCACGGCTGCTGAAGGTTGTTAATACCACGAAAATAATGAGTGCCTAAGGAGAAGAAGGGCACGTGGAAAACAAGAAATGCCATTCTCCCAAAAGAGCCTGCCGACAGTTCCAAAACCAAATCGATGCACTCCTACAGAGCGAAACAAAGCAGGAGCTGACCTGACTCTGAAGCCTTTCGGTGTGAAGGCGCACACTGCCTGCAGGAGGCACACAGGTCTCAGCAGGGGAGGTATAACTTTTATTGCAATTTATTTTTTTTAAAGAGAATCAAAGACTTGATATCTGAAAAGAATCTCAGAGATCACTTGATTCAATTCCTTCAGTTTAAGGCCAGGAAACTCAAATCCCCAGGGGTAAATGACTTTCTAAGCTTAACACAGCTACACATTGCCCTCAAATATAACTTGAAACAAGACATTAATCATCCAAGCTTTAGTTTAAGTGAAACCTAACAACTTCGTTACTTTTTGCCAGATACTCTAAGAAAACTCCCCTTATAAAAGGACGTTTCTTTGACGCTAACCTTGGAGGTTAGGAATGAACAGACGGGGAGGGGCTGGCCCTACCTATTTCGTGCCTCAGCATCCCTTCCAGCCAGTGCTCCCGTGCAGTGGAGACGTTGATGGTCAGCGTCGGGCAGCCATTAACTACCGTCATCGAAGCTCGTGAAAGGAGGTCCTCCGTGAGGTGAACGACAATCTACGGAGCAACAGGAGAAACGCAGGCACAGGTAAAACAAAATGTAAAGGCAGAGGGGAAAAGGCTTTCACAGAAAACAATGGACCCGTAATGAACACCTTTTCTTTCATTTACACCACCGGGAATCTCCTAGAAACCAAGCAGATGAAATGCAGAGCCAGTCTCTGCTGACCCTTCCAATTCTGAGCCTTTGGGAACTTAGAAGCTTTCGGTAATGGAAGGAAAGGAGCCGACGCTGAGGGAGACACGGAGGACGGGAGCTGCGCCTCCGCTGCGCTCGCACGTACAGTCCCCGGGCCAAAATGATGCAAAGGGACACGCAGGAGCCAGAGCCCATTCGCTGCTGGGCCGGTTCTCATTTCGAGACTGAATACTGGGGTAAATCTCTTCGTGAACAATTTTCGTACAATAATTCATATAACACCACAAGGCATGCAGAAATGGTAGAAAGGAAAAAACAACGATGCAACAGAAAACTACTGGTATTTAGTGAGACATCTGGAATGACTAACGAGCTAACTACGGTTGGAAAAACAAAACCTGTAGCAAAAACCGCATGGCACTGACTGGGCTAAAACGCCGAGATCAGCCGCCCGGGCTCGCTCACGATCCGTACCTCACCCATGCAGCCTTCTTTCACCATGTACCTCCTGACGTGACTCCAGATGCGCGTTTTAGATAGCAGGCTGCCCCCGGTGGCCTGTTCGAATTTTTCATAACTTCCATATTTCTGTAAAGTCAGTTCCATAATATTGATGGACTGTAAAAGAAACAGATAATGAAAGTGAACAGCTTCCAGGTACTTGGAGGCGAGAGCGAAGCCCGCTGCGTCCTTGCTCATCGGGACCTGTTTGTGGTTACTGGTTTCCGAAGGACACTGCAACTGAGGCGCCACATCTTCCTAATCCTCAACAGCGGTCACTCGTTTTCACAAGGATGCACAAAACTTGCGTGGTCACAGGGACCGTTCTCCTTCCCACGTTTCGAACACACGCAGGGCTAAGGACTGCGAATGCCGACGACATCCAACTGGCAGAGCAGTTAAGGCAGAGGCACCCCGGCTTCTCTAAGACCCTTCGGTGGTTTAGCAGGACTAGCAGTGGGAGGTACGTCACAAGACCGTAATTACCATCTGGATAAAGAAAACCATACCCCCTCCCCCACCACCAATTTTTTAGGACACACACAAGCATCGACCGTTCTTCTGTGACAGTCTGACAAAGTGTGACGTTGCCCTGGGCCACTCTGTGGTAGAAAACATCATCTCAACATTACTAATGACAGCCGGGGCAGGGCACCATCTATTTTTCATTATTCATAAATTTTCGCATAAAAAGAATATGAAAGTGGAGATCTTTTTCTCTAAACACAAATATGCAGAAAACTAAAAAAACAAAACAAAACAAAAAACTGATAATGAATCACAGATGATCAGTATCTATGAGAATAAAATAAAGAAATAAAAACAAAAGGAAGAAAAATGTTCTCCAAAGGTCTTTTGGGGAAGAAACTAGAAAATTCAAATATATCTTATATGAATTGTGAAATAAGCTAGAAAGTTCGGATATGCGTTATGTAAATTTACAGTTCCTGAAATGTTGTCAGATGGATAGAGATTGAAAGTACGAGCTCTAAATCAGACTGCCTGAGGCGACATCCTAGCTCTGCCACCTTCTAGTTGTGTGACCATGTGCAAGTCACTGGATTTGTTACTAAGCCTTCTTATTTGTAAATGAGTAAAAAAAATAATGTCTACTTCATGTTTTTGTTGAGAAAATTTAGTCGACCTTTGTAAAGCATAGTCCGAGACATAACAGTCAGTATACAATTATTATATCATCTGTTATCACTCTATAAATACCATCACTGTAGATAACATGTCCAACAGCAAAACTAAAGAAAAGCTCACATATTACAAGTTATAATTCAACATATATATCTCTTTTGGAAAAATATATATTATCAGTACACTAGGCATATATTTTAAAGTTATCATAACAAGAAATGGCTTCAAAAGGCTTTCCTGGCTTCAGTTCCCAAAAATGTTATTGAAAACTTTGCTATTCAAAGTGCAGTCCAAAGGCGCCAGCATCTCGTGGAAGCTACAGAAATTTAACTCCCCCATGCCTACTGAATCAAAATCTGCATTTTAACAAGATCACCAGGTGACTCATGTGCACAGTGGAGTGAGAAGGGCCTCTGGGAATGGGAATAGAGCACAAATACCCCAGAGACCAATTTATTTATATGACAAATAGAATAATTAAAAGAACAAATGAGCACATAATTAAAAACCCATTTTATCAGATTAGCAAAGGTGTTTTGCATACACCAATCTAATAGTCACTAGTCATCAATATATCAGAGTGAAAAGAACGTGAGAAATCTTCTTCCAGAAGAAACAGAATTGGTACCCTCTATATCGAACTGACATTTAGACCTAAAAAAAGTTAAAGAAATTTTTTATTATAACCTGTGCTTCTAGGTTTTTAGAAGGATGTACTTAATCTCAGATAAAATTAACTCTTCTAGCACATGCTTACTCAGTGGGAAGACGTGGCTATCAGGTTAGGACAGTCACGCGCTGCCTAAGAATGGGGATATCTCTGAGAGACTAGGATAGAGGCACGCAAACCCGGGTGGCACAGCCTGCTGCTGTAACTGTCTGTGCTACACTTTCATACGACTGGCAGTTTGTTTCCTGTTGTGACAGTACAGCTGTTTACACCAGCATCACTGCAAACACTCGTTAATGTGATGTGCTCATGACGATGGCTACACCACTAGATGGCTATGATGTTACCCGATGATGGGAAGTTCTCACTATAATTTTATGGGACGCCGTCTGACATGTGCTCCGTTGTTGACTGAAACGTTGTTAATGTAGCACGTGACAATTAGTTTTTCTTAATTCTTAATTTTCTTAATTAAGAAAAATCCAAATACAGGTGTTCCTTGTTATCATCAATAAATGGTAGAAGGTTATTAAGTATTCATAAGTATCATACTCATAATAGGAAATAATAATTTAGAAATTTATACTGAAAAAGTACCCTATACATGTAAGAATGCTTACCTTGACAGTTTATCAACATTTAGGAAAAATTTATACCTAATGAACTAATTATTAGATCCACCAAAAAATGAATAAAAGTAGTGGGTGTTTTTAAGGGGGTATAATTTTTCGTAAAAATTATGCACAGAATATATGTAATCAGATATAATAGCTATCACTTCCTTCAATTCATCTTGATTTGACGAGGCTCCATCATGATGCAACACTACCGGGGAGCTACATCAACGTTCCCAAAAGCTTATCTTAATATTACGTCATGCTCAATCTTCTTTAACATGTGTATCCTGTTGTCATCTCTACTGGGTTCTTACCAGGTTTTTGGCTGGTCCAACCATGTCAGACTTGCCAGTGATCACAGTGCTCTCTAGGATCCTTCACTGACCTCAAGAAATGACTTCCCAACCATCTGCACTAAAACAGCCCCCAGTACACAGAGAGACAGTAGCTGGATGGGTCAGGAAGTTCAAGCTTAAAGAGCACAGGAGAGGAAACTGTACTCTACCCTTCTAGGTTCTCTCGGCTGGTCTACTAATTAAATTGACATGAGACAGATTAACAAGAGAGCATAACCGAATTTAATTACTTATGTACATACAGGAACACCACATGTATGAGACCCCGCGCACACGAGGTTCGGAGACAGAAGAGGAAAATGCGGTACACGCAACATCTTAAGCTGAGGAATGAGGTAATTCATCCTGGAGATTTAGAGGGGAAGAGGGTCATTTGCAGAATTATAAGAAGAGCAGATGTTCAGTAATTAGATGTTTGCCCTGCCACACAGATTTTTTTACTACATTGTGAATTAATACATTCTCTCCGCTCATAGTCATTTCTGAATCCTTCCTCTTTAAAAAAGGATATTTTAAAGTTTTACATATCTTACAGGCATCAAAACAAATTGATTTTCAGAGAGCTCAAACCTAGAGCAAAGAGGAAACAAATGCAAAATGAACAACTGCTGTGCATGAAGG